>NC_135978.1:10651899-10976388 GCF_053455715.1 Rhinoraja longicauda
CCCTCAATCCTTGCTTAATTCCAACTGAGATGAGGTTCTTGCAGCCTGTGTGGATGAGAGCAGGGTGCATGAGCAAACCAGCCAAAGCTTTGTGGTATAGGGATCCATTCATGTTAGGGGAGTGGTAATAAGAGACAGCAAATTCATGGGGTCAATAGTCCAGCTGTAAGCACAAACCCTGAATGCTGCCTTGCATAACCAGCACGAAGGACATCTTGAAAGAACTTGTAGAATGGAAAAGACTGCGTGGTCATTGCCCTATCTATAGCATTGTTTCCCTCATGTACTAAGGCGATGCTCCTGAAGGAGTATAAAAGCAGAACTATAAATCTGCTTTGAATAGCAACTTTATTTTGAGACTGTGACTCCTAATTGTAGACACTCCAGCCATGGAAAACATTAACTCTGCATCTACCCTTTCAAACCTCTTAGGAATTTTGTATATTTCAATGACCTCATTGTTCTGCACTCGAGTTTCAGCCCAGTCTGTTTAATCTCTCTGACGAACGGTACTCGACCTGAAACACTTGCTCTGCTTCTTTTCCCTACATAGTCTGACCTACTGAGTGTTTCAAGCATTAATATTTTTTGTCTGCTTAATCTTTGCTCTTGCAATTGATATGCCATTCGAGGAAACATTCACCTCACCTCCTCTTTCCCAAAAGGTAGTGAATCTTTGTAAGTGGGGTACCGATATTGCCGGCAACTGATTAACCACAACACACCATCCTTCCACCTCCCCAAAAAAGAGAAAGGCTGGGCAACAAAAAATGCTACTTGCACTGTGTCCAACACCTCAATTAATCCAGATGGGGCACTCAATCAGAAGAAAAAGGAACTCAGGCTGGAAAAAAGGTGGATTGATTTGTCACCACCGTCATCACTCTATTCCTTGCCCATGCGAGTTCCTCCTCATCGTTGCAGCCTCCTTATAGTTGATCACCCTACTTTCTGAGACTACAAACACGTCCATCACCACCAACTGATTCTACCTCTTCCTCCAAGAAGGTCAAAAAAATAAGACACAAAATGCTGGAGTAACTCAGCGGGACAGGAAGCCATCTCTGAAGAGGAGGAATGGGTGATGTTTTGGGTTCAGACGGCCTGAAGGGTCTCGACCCGAATCGTTAGCCATTCCATTTCTCCAGAGATACTGCATGTCCCTCTGAGTTATCCCAGCATTTTGTGTCAATCTTCTGTGTAAATCAGCATCTGCAGTTCCACATCCTACACAAAAGAAATTGTTCCATCACCTCTATGAATTTGGTAGATAAAAAGGTATTATATTGTCTTTAACAGGATATTAAGATGCAAATCACTCAATCAAAAATTGCTCCCACGATTCAAATAGCCAAAGCTCCCATAAATGTTTAAAACATTGTCAAACAAAACCAGACCAACAAATGTATGAGTGAGTGAGTACTGAAGGCTTCATAAATAAACCTGCAAACCTGTTCAGCTAAATACATTCCATTTTAGGGGAACAATAAATTCTAAAACAGCAGTAACATTATTTCCTTGATTTGATTTGTGCCTGAAAAATGTTTGGTTAAGTGCAATTTTGTGAATCACAAAGACAGTGCAAACTCCATTAAGTGCATTTTGATACAATGTCTTCACATTAGAGATTGAGATATTATTTATTATTAGGAAAGAGCTTTGATTATCAAAGACATATATCCCAAAACAATAGCATTAATAACAAATTTGTTAATCAAACATTCATAAGTGAAGGAATCACTGCTCAGCCTCATGAGGGGATGCAATTTTGATGAATCAAATAGATTATTTAGATGAATATTTTGTCAAACAAACAATGATGAATGATCAAAAAACAGTGAAATCTAGCCAGTGATTAAATAATACTTCCTTCCTACACAAGTAATACTTTTAAGGTTTTAAAATTAAGAATTAGAATTAAGGTTTTACCACTTTTTTCACTGCAGGAAGCATTAATGTACATTTTTGAGCAATTCAAATGGGATTTCGAGCCAAACCTTCTTAACAACAGATGCACTTGTGGGTTAGAAAAATGGAAGTGAGAAATAGTCAACAGCTTTTCCAACATGGTTTAAACGAATCACAATGAAAATACTACCCTAGCACAATATTCATTTTGCAAACCTTCCTTGTGAGTTAGATCAGTTTGAAAATAATCAATGGGAGACAGGCACCTACAGTTTTCTTTAATAATTAAAGAAATGCAAAGAGGAAGAAAACATCAACCTTTCTGAAAGGATAGGCAACATTTTTAATCCTTTAGAGCATGTTGACTCTTGGGTATAAATCGTAGACAGTTTTGCCTTGGAGCCAATTGAATGCAGATGAGACAATTTCAGATCAGCTCAGAACAAACAAATACTTTGAGAATGCATTAAGACAGAAGAAAGAAGACTCTTGCCTTAGGCTTGTTATCCTAATCCTGGTGCACCCAATTAATTGGAGTAAATCAGATGGATTCAAATGGAAAATTGTGAAGTATTTCATCACGCTAGATCTGCACTCAGTTTGTATTAGGCACTGCACCGGTGAATGGGAATGTTTGGTACTGCGCACAAATTAGACTATCAATTGTTCAAATACTAATCTGGAGATACAAACACCTGCTGTTGGTATACCACAAACCATTGAAGCAATTGCTAGGAAACTTTGTAAATATGTGTTGATATAGGTATAATTCATGCTCGATAAGATAAAATTACTTCATTGCTTTTCTTTAGCTTATTTCTCCCACTAGAATGAGTGTCCATGCCTTCTTCACTCTTACTGTCATCTTCCTACTGGAAAGAACTGTCATTAAGACCTTTAAGCAGGAAAGTATGCAAGGTAGGAGAACAGAAAATATTAACTAAAATAATTTGTTCTCACCTCAGGACTAAATGGACGTCCCCCTCATCAACTTTATGCGAGTCTCTGTGCCAAGTCAGTATTATCAGTATTTCTGCATATTCAGAATAGGGCAAGCATTGTTTTGGGAGAATTGTTTGATTGTTGCAGAGAGTCCAACCCAAAGGAAGCAGAGGCAGTAGACAGGATGGCATCACCACGAGAGGTGAACGCCAGATTTTGCACTCCACATGCAGCACCATCATCTCAACCCACAGCAAAGAGACTGCTGCTTCACCATAAGTCTGCAGACCCTTTGCTTGTACCTTGATTGCTGCTTCTTGATTATGTTGTCTCTTTGTACCTGAGCCTGTTCAGCCTTGCCATGGGCTGTTAATTAAAGCCCGTTTACAAGACCGCATCATCACTTGGCTGCAGCACTTGGATACGACCCTGTTCCATTTACAAATAAGCTAACAAAACTAAACATAATTATGATATCAAACTAACTTCGGCAAAACAAGGTGGTAAAATGCCTCTGACACCCACTACAATCTGGACTTCTCTACCATGAAGCATTTCTGAAGTAAAACACATAATTTTTATGAAACAATTGGATTATCGAATTATATTCTCCATAAGCTTTAAAAAGTTGTCTTTTTAAATTGTTGTTTAGGAAGAGAGAAAATAGCTGTCATATTTTCATGAATAATGTTTATTTTGAAGTAAAAAAGATTTTTGATGTACCAGGGCTTTTCTTACTCATGAGAACACAATAGAACATTTGGAATATTGAACTATATTGGCTCTTTGAAGAGTAACCCAGTCAGTCCCATTCCGCTGCTTTCTGCAAATAACTGAAAGTTTATTTTGCTGGTTCCTATTCAATTTTCATTTGAAACCATTGATCGTTTCTCCTCCGACTACATTCATAATGAAACTCCTTCAGGTCATTACTGCTAACTTCTCAGAGAAGTTCTTCCCCACATTTCTCCCCCTCTATCTCTTGATCAAAACTTTAAATCTGTGCCTTTTTGTTCAGGTAACAACATTCTCCATTTTATCGAAATTGGTCATAATCTTGTACATTCTTATTGAATCTCCCTGCAGCCTCTTTTGTTTCTAAGATAACAACCTCGGCTCCTCCAACACAAGCTTGCAACTAAAATCCTTCAATTCTGGAATCCTCACTCTTTCAAACCTTCACCGCCATCTTAAAATAAACCAGAAATGGATACAATATCTAGTTAGACCTTTATAAAGATTCAACACCACTGCCCCGTTTTGGTATTCAGTGATTCCATACCAAAAATCCCATCCAGTTTGCTAAGCGCTCTCTGTTTATTCTGAAAGATGTGTTCATATAAATCACCAGGTTTGTCTATTTCCCCAACCTTTTCAGACTTTACTGCTACACCTATACTGCCCATTCTAATGGTTTACATGCTGTTGAAGTTCATTGTTACGTCCTTACTTGAACACTTCCAAGTTTGAGCACCTCCTAACCTGTGCTTGTTTATTTAATTTCCCTCCAAGATAGAAATCCATCTAGCTCTTGGGCAGTGTTAGCTGAGGAATATCACAGAGCGAGTACTGCTGTTATCAGTGTTGGTGTGAGCCAGTCCCAATGACAATATCCAACTCTCTGAGAAGTCTTTACTGTAATATTACTAACAATCTCACCTGCTCAAAGAACTCATCCATGAAGTGGTCCCTGTCCACGTTAACGCTGACTTCATCATCATCATCGCTGTCCTTTGCCTGTGAAATAATGAATAATAGTTACAGCACAATCAGAAATACGGCCTCAAAACCCAAGTAACGGTGTTCTGAACATCACCGTTAACCTTAATGTGTAAATAAACAATACACCGCAAATAATTTATTTCAGAAGAAATACAATCAGTAAAAGGCCTCGTAATAGGAAGGGTGACCTTTCCATGGGAATCTGAGCTCATCCGTTCCAGTTTTTAAGGACACATTTCCATAAAACGAAGAATTTAAAAAAAGTAGCAGAAATGATAAAAACAAAGGGCGAGATCATATTGAAGAATGAATGAACATGTCATGTTTATTCCCCTGCAGTCATGTTTATTCCCCTGTTGAAGCCAGAAATAAGATTGCAGTATATATTCCCTTCCATCTCGGTCAATTCCTAATGACTTGTGGAAATTCCAGCCCCCCAAGCACATAAATGGAAGGTGAACAAGTAGGGTGGCATTGAGAATGTTGACCGTTCATTGGTAGCTCACACAAGTCCAGCAGGGTTGGTGGAAGGGATATGGTACCTCATGACAACACACAATCAGCTGAAGGAATTAGCAGATTGAACAGCATTTGCTGTGGGGCAGAAATTGTTGATGGTTCAGGTCGAGATTCTGCATCAAGGGAGAAGGCCAATATGAGGAGGAGAGGAGGGTGTAATGAGACAAGAGGCAGAGGCAAGGATAGGTAAAAATGTAGTTGAAGAGCAGGAGACCAGTAGAAACCACAAAGAAAGAGCAAGTGAGAAAGGGTCCCACAGAACTTCCGGAGAGAGGAAAAAAAAGTTTTCAAAGCTCGACATACATTGAAGTGACTTTGCAACGGTGTAAGGAAACGGGAACACAACAGAACTCAGATGCTGGAATCTGAAGCAGCAATCAAATCGACTCAAAAAGTCAACAATTCCTTCCACCCCCTCACATAATGTATGATGAGCATTTGACGGCACTGGGCCAGTACCCGCTGGAGTTTAGAAAAATGAGCGGGGACCTCATTGAAACATACCGAACAGTGAAAGGCTTGGATGTGGAGAGGATGTTTCCACTAGTGGGAGGGTCTAGGACTAGAGGTCATAGCCTCAGATTTAAAGGACGTTCCTTTAGGAAGGCGATAAGGAGAAATTTATTTAGTCAGAGGGCAGTGAATCTGTGGAATTATTTGCCACAGAAGGCTGTGGAGGCCGTCAATGGATATTTTTAAGGCAGAGAGATAGATTCCTGATTAGTACAGGTGTCAGGGGTTATGAGGAGAAGGCAGGAGAATGGGGTTAGGAGGTAGAGATAGATCAGCCATGATTGAATGGCGGAGTGGACTTGATGGGCCGAATAATCTAATTCTGCTCCTATCACTTATTACCTTACAGATGTTGCTCGATCTGCTTAGTTCCTCCAGCAGATTGTTTGTTGCTCCAGATTCCAATATCTGAAGTCTCTTTTGCCACCATCCCACCTCACAACCTGTCTACCTGCCGCCTCTGACAAGCACTGCCAGCCTTCCTTATGGCAGAGTCTGCAGGTCCCACATCAGCTTCATCATTCACCTCAGAACTTGCATAACTTAGTTAAAGCAAGTCATCCTCAATCTTGAGGGACTCTCCCTGGAAGGAGCTCCAATAAATCTTTTGTAAAAGTTTTTTTTTGTCACAGGTTCAAGATGAACACACACAAAGGCTGACATGTGACAGTGATTCTACCTCATGCCATTAAATTACATAGCTAACAGGATTATAACAAAGTGCACAGTCATTTGAAAGGTTAATTACTGGGAATGGACGTAGCAACACTGACAACTTTATTTGATGCTATTAACAAAATAAAGCATCGAATGTGCAGAATTTCCCGTATAGACCGAATAAAATGCACTTGGCAGATTTTTTTGCACACTGCAGTGGCTCAGTTTTAAGGACAGAATTGTTAATCAATGCCACGTAAATAGGCATGTGAGCTTAATATTGATGAAGTGCTCGAGGTCTCTGAACATTGCCACAGCAATGAAGCCTGGAGGAAAGATCCGAAGAAATATGTCCCTGCCAGAATTCAGACGAGTCAACAGGGAGGCAAAATTAAGATTCTAATCAGGAGTTACTGACCCAGACAGCGAGTACACCTGAATTATTGGTAAAGGGAAAGGTCATTGTTGCGGTAGACAGAGGGATTCTGAAACTGTAATCCATGACTGCAGTCCAGTAGGAAGCACATATTGGCAGGCAAAACCCGCCTCTGCACATTTTTAGAAACAAAGAACTCTAGATGCTGGTTAATACACAAAATGACACAAAGTGCTGGAGCAACTCAGCAGGTCAGGTAACATGTGTAGGAAGGAACTGCAGATGCTGATTTACACTGAAGCTAGACACAAAATGCTGGAGTAACTCAGTGGTTCTGGCAACACCTCTGCAGAAAAGGAATAGGTGATGTTTCAGGTCAAGACCCTTCTCCAGATTCCGTGACGTTTTGGGTTGAGACCCTTGTTCGTTCAGAGTCTCAATAAGGGTCTCGACCCAAAACATCACCTATCTACGTTCTCCAGAGATGCTGCCTGACCTGCTGAGTTACACCAGCACTTTGTGTCCATCCATTTTTCCAATGTTTAATCTTTTCTGCACAACACAAATGCACTGGTGAAGACAATGCATTGTGTACAATAAGTTGGATGGATTAATGGTGCTGCAAATTTATAAAATAGGCCCCTTTATAAAGGCTATTTTCAACATTGTCAGAATTGGGGCCTAATGACATTCAATGTCATTAGGCAGACCACATCATATGCACGCCGATACCAGACTCCTAAAGCATTCATCTATTCTCAGCTATGTCGTGGGAACAAATTATAAGGTTAACAGAGGAAAAGATTAATGGATACGCTCAAAATCTTTGGCCCATGATCATCCAAAGTGGAGAAGCAGCATTCAGGGTGGCTGTGCTTCAGGAAAACACAGAAACCCCGGGGACGTAAGACGAGTAGCACGCCAGCTCACAGATTAGCCACCCAGCAGCACTTCTTGCGACCGACATGCATATTTGCTCACTTAAATCTCGTGTAGTGGAGTATGTGGATCCCACGTTGACCTCGTCAGAGGCTATGGACGCAGCGGTAGAGTTGCTGCCTTACAGCGCTTGCAGCGCCGGAGACCCGGGTTCGATCCTGTGCTTGTCTGAATGATTCGTGCTTGTCTGTATGGAGTTTGTACGTTCTCCCCGTGACCGCGTGGGTTTTCTCCGAGATCTTCGGTTTCCTCACACACTCCAAAGTCATACAGGTTTGTGGGTTAATTGGCTTGGTATAAGTGCAATTTTTCCCTAGTGTGTGTAGGATAGTGTTAATGTGCTGGGACCGCTGGTTGGTACGGACTCTGTGGGCCAAAGGGCCTGTTACCGCTCTGTATCTCTAAACTAAACCAAACCTCAGAATAAGGAGTGGAAACGACTCATCTCCGTTTGCCTCGAGCCGAGATTCAACATCCAAGACCAACTTTTCCCTTGCATCCTTGGCAGTCACACCAGCTTTGTCTTCGGACTCAGGAAACCATTCTCCCTCTTCTCAGTCTGGGAAGCCTCTCTCCTCCAGATCTCACGCCATGATAATCCCATTTCATAAAGTATATGCAATAATTCTTACCCCCAACGAGCAGCAGGTTAATTTCAGAAATCCCAGAAGTCTCATTAGTAGGACTAGAGCTTTGAATTTCAACATTTAAACCTTCTACTTCCAGGCATTATTAAGGTGGATCGTTTCTTCAGAACCTCATCCCAGAATTGTGATTTGCCTCTGTATCCCTTCCGTAGCCTGTTTGTGCTTTAAACGATCACACTGGGGTGCCGCGGTGACGCAGTGGTAGAGTTGATGCCTTACAACACCAGAGACCCGGGTTTGATCCTGACTGCGGGTGCTGTCTGTACAGAGATTGTACGTTCTCCCCGTGACTGCATAGGTTTCCCCCCCATATGCTCCAGTTTCCTCCCACATTCCAAAGACGTATAGGTTTGCAGGGTGACACAAAATACTGGAGTAACGCAGCGGGGCAGGCAGCATCTCTGGAGAGAAGGAATGGGTGACGTTTTGGGTTGAGACCCTTCTTCAGACGCGACCCAAAACGTCACCCATTCCTTCTTTCCAAAGATGCTGCCTGTCCCGCTGAGTTACTCCAGCATTTTGTGTCTACCTTCGATTTAAACCAGCATCTGCAGTTCTTTTGTACACACTAGGTTTGCCGGTTAATTGGCTTCAGTAAAGATTGTAATTTGTTCCTAATGTGTCGGATAGTGCTCGTGTACGGGGATTGCTGGTTGGCATGAACTCGGTGCCTGTTTCGGCGCTGTATCTCCAAACTAAACTAAACACTGTGGACAGGACTCAGAATGTCAATAAATTAAGTCATGTAGATTTTGTTGAAATTATTGCATGGACTAATCAAAAGAAAAAGTTCACAACTGAAACCTTAAGAAGTAAATGTTGCTTTCGCAAACAACAAATCTTGAATCTCGCCCAGTCGAGGTAATGAATGCATGCCCAAAAACCTACTGCAGCTCTTGGTCTCTTTGCACCAGACCATATGCAGTAAATGGCCAATAAGAGCAGAAGCAGCACATTTGTCAGAGGTTAATTGCATCATCCATTAAATTATCATCAGTCATTCTGATTTAAGACAAGCTGCTAATTAATCTGGAGCTGGAGCAAGTTAGCTATGAGGAGTTTGGATTTGAAGACACAAGATCAATTGCAATTGCAGATATTGAAAGGCCAATACAATAATGAACACAGCAGATTGTCCGAGAACAGCATTCACAATCCCTGTTGTGTATCATAAAATGCTGGAGTAACTCAGCAGGTCAGGCAGCATCTCAGGAGAGAAGGAATGGGTGACGTTTCGGGTCGAGACCCTTCTTCCCTGTTGTGTATGATGCTGGCATATGTTTCCTTCCAACAATCATATTGCAAATGGACATACCTTCGAAATTAGGCCACTTTATTAACTCACTGTCATCAACCACTGACTTTGACACTTACAAAATTCACTGTTGAACTGGTTAACCCGATACATACTGGTGCAAATAACCAAAAGCACTGTCACTAAATGAAATCAATCACCACTGAGACCTATAGAAAAAGAATGAAATTAAGCAACATACATATTTGCTAACTTAAATCAATATAGTTATTGACTACAGTCTTATGTACATAGTGGTTGATAACAAGTTCTAATACAGATGCTTGGGACTGTCTCATTTCAGTATGTATAGATTAATACTGCCCTTTCAGGTTTTCCAGCGTGAATGGTTCTTACAAAAGCTATTAATCTCCTGTGGAAGTGAGAATAATATTCCACTGCCTTGAGAGAGGACAATGATGAATTGGAATGAGGAGGTGCAAACCATCTCCAATCTATTTATATACCCTGGTCCAATCACTGGATCTAACTAGATGCTGCACAATACATGGCCATGCTTAAGGTTAAGTAATTTTAGGCAGGTTTCACAACCTCCATCACCCTGAAGTCATTATCCACAAGTATCTCAACAACCAGCTGCTCATTACATGGGCAGGTAAAGGGAAAGAAAGAAGGGTCTTGAGCCGAAATGAGAGTCTGAAGAAAGGTCTTGACCTGAAACGTCACTTATTCATTTTCTCTTGTGATGCTGTCTGATCCTCTGAGTTACACCAGCTTTTTGTGGCTATCAAAGGAAAATAAACCCTTGCTTATCAATCACATGCAATGGAGGCTAATTGAAATGTTATGCTTCTAAGTTATATTATTTGTTTACATACTGTATTAATGTGCATCAGTTCATCATGCTCATTGTTCTTACAGCTGCCATGATGGACTATCAGGTGCACGTAACAAAATGTCAAGATATAAATGGACAGAGATCATTATGGACATTATGTATTGGTTAGTTACATATCTGCTTTGTACCAATGGTGATGGGTTGGGGGGGATATAGTAATAGCCAACCAAACCTTTGAGTTGCTGGAGATTTTCTGAATCCCAAGTAGCAATGCAAGTCAGATAAGGAGTATCAATTGGTTTGTTTCACCTACAAACAATTCTGGTCTTTAATGCCATTATAATCCTCAAAACTTTTGTGGAAATTGGGAAGTGGAACTTCAAATGTGTACAAGCACTAAAGGCAAATTCAAGCATGGCACTGACTTATCTGGCTTGCAATACTGTTTGTGTGCATCTGCAGATTTGAAGAACACACTCTCTGTTACCCAGTTCCAGGTACAGTCTGAAGAAGGGTCTCGACCCAAAACGTCACCCATTCCTTCTCTCCCGAGATGCTGCCTGACCCGCTGAGTTACTCCAGCATTTTGTGTCTACAGTCTGAAGATGTTGGACTGCTGTAGCACAGAAGCAGCACCAGCAACTTCCAGAGTCACTGGCATGGACCTGCATCATCCTTTGCAGTTGCAAAGTTGTTGAACATGGAGGGAATAAACTCCGTAATGGTTGATGAATGTTTTGGTTGATCCTGTGGTTACTCTGATTAACCTGCGCGCAATCAATGATATACTGCACCAATGAGAAGCCGGATAGGGACACAAGTCTTCACTCATCCTGACAACACTGGGGAATTTTGCACATCATCTGATTCTGCCAAACAACCCATCAATCAACTACAAAATGTATTTATGTACAGCCAGACATTATGTACAACCCTCGATTCAGCTGCAGCAGTGTACACTGAAAGGAACCAGAAAGAAGAAAAATTGAGGCGCTTGGTTTTGCCTTTCACAGCCACTGGGAACACACAGCTAGCAAGAAGCAGGATTTACAGAAGGCTGCAGATTTATCCGATGAAACAATTTCAAGCTTCAGAAGTATTGCACTGCAATGAGGTCAACAAGAAAACTTGGCCTCTGTCGGGCTACTTTGTTACCTAGGTAATGCCTCCTGTGAACTCATTCTCTTTGCTGCTGTCCACCTATGGAACGCAACACAGGTACTGTGGACACTTATTTCACTCCTCATCCAAAGTCTAATCAAAACCAGCCATGGCTTCATCCTTTCCAGAGTCCGTGTGAATATATCTTATTGTACAAATAACTTGGTTGAAACAAGAACCCTCATCAAACAGCTTCTCAAAGTGGAAAAATGTGCAAGGTGCCTCTATTAGGATTCAGTTGACCATATTGCTACTCTCTCTTGCCCTTTTCATTGATGAGTCTCTCGAAACCACAGAATGGTTATGCGAGCAGCAGTAGATTTTAAACCTATAGAAATCTTAACAAAGAAGCCTGATTTTAAATTACAACAGACAATCCAGAAACCTTGATGTCCACGGCCATTTAAAAAATGGAAATAGGCACACTGCAAATGGTTTTGGGTTTGGACAGAGATGTTTATATTTCTATAGCCTGGTTACTTGCTTTGAAATCTACAGTACCTTGGAGGCAATTCCCTGCTGATGTGGCCTGATTCTGGGGAGAAAAATGTTTTATATTTTCCCCACTACCCACCAAAGTGGAGGATGCAGGGGTAGCATTCTCCTCCTCCCACCCCTCACTCCAATCAAATGGAAAACACTTCCCTCCAATTCCAGTCCCCTCATCACCATCCAACCTTAAATCAGCAGGAGGTACCAGTCTCAATCTACAATTCTAGGACTGGCCAAGCCCCATTTGTCCTGCAGCCTTGCTACCAGCAACACTAAGGCAAAGAAGCATAATGTGTATCTAAATGAAGCTCTATCGGCCCCTCAATAACCCATTTGGTCTCACCCTATCACATATATTACTGTTGTTCTACGCACCCTTCCCCCAACTTCTCTGCAAATGAAAACTTGTTTTTTCCTTTCATTCGCAATTCTGAAGAAGGATCCCAGACCTGAAATGTTAACTGTTTCTCTTTCCACCTATGCTGTCTGACTTGCTGCGCATTTCCTGTATTTTGTTTTTTTATATACACTTCAGATTTCAAACATCCACAGTATCATGATTTTCAAGCTCTGTTTGAACCCGTTGAAATAGTTCCATACACCAAGGTCACATTGGCCTGATAAAACTGCCCTGCATCCCATTTTGAATTGATTGGCATCCCAAAGCAATTTTCAATTATGAAAACTGAGCCAATACTGCAGAATTCATGTTTATTCTGCCCTGCCTTTCCCCACTGAAGTCAGGGACTCGAGATGATTCCTGTGTTAGTCCGGGTCACATTAAGCTGGCTCACATTTCGGCCTGTCTGACATTTGAGTGCACAAGGCACCTTCAGAGAAAATGATTTCCTGCTCAGTAAACCTCCTATGTTTGCTCCAGCATATTAGAGCTCCCACCACAAGATTGATGTAAACTTTACCTATCCATCACAATTTCTCATTTACAAGAAAATTAAGGATTTGCAAAGATATATTTTTTCTATTATTTGCACCTTTGTGCTAACTTGGCTTCGGTTGATGTAGCATTTATTATGATGTCACTTACATCGATTCCTTTGGCTTTTGTAAGGCTGAAGTGACACTTAAGGTCATCTTCAGCGTCTTTTCAGGTTTTTTTCCCCCTGCTTTGCCAGGTTTCGTGATTGGGGAAGCTAAAAGCAAAATAATTATCCTCACAATCCACTCCCTCCAGAAATCTATCCTATGAATACTTCCTCACATTCATTTCAGTTTCTGCAGAGTGTACTGTATTCTCAGATTTAAAAAAATTTAAATCAGCATATTAATTTGTGCCTTTTTGTTTGCATCATACAACACATTTGCACAATACATTTTAAATCTTTTTTTAAAATCTGGACCAATAATTTGTTTCTTTTGAATGGATTTCAAATAATTCCAGTAAGCTGATGTCCGAATCCGTACTTTGATAAACCAGTGTGATGGGATTGATGTGGTAATTTGAGTCAGTGCTCCAGAATGTGGACGAAATGCAAATCCCTGGGCATCATCTAAATGCCATTATAAGAGTATTCAACAAGTGATCTGTGGCTTCCTTAAAATACATTAAAGATGGCAAATGTTATCCAGCGAACTCACACTGACAATTCACAGCCCATCCCATTTCATACTCCCCTGATTCCACCACTCACTCATAGACCAAAAATAATTTACAGTGGCCGATTAATTTGCCGCCCTGCATGGTTTTGGGTTGTGGGAGGAAACCAGAATACCCGGAGGAATCCTACGGTTACGGAGAGCATGTACAAATTCCACTCGGATAATGTCTGTGATTGGAATTGAACCTGGAACAGCGGCGAGGCAGCAGCTCTACTGGCAGCGACACTCCACCACCCCTTATTTCCTGAGCCACCTGTTGATGGGGAAAGAGGAGTGAAGGAACAACAAAGGGCCATTCATCACCTCAAGCCAATTTCACAATTCAATCAGCTCACTGCTGTTCTGTGCCTGAACTCTTTATTTGCCAATCACTCATAGCCCTGGAAATCCTTAAGAGTAAAACAGATTTTTGAGAAGGTCCTTTATTTCAATAACTGCTGATAACTGCTGTGTTGTGCACCTCACAGTTCCAGTAATTTTTCTGATCGTCATTCTCCCATTCATAGCCCTTCAGAAAGATCAGCCGTGACTAATAAGCATTCATTTCCTTCTCTTAGACAGCATCAAAAGCAGCTGTGTCACATGATAACCCCAAGGTTATACAAGTGACAACAATGTAGACAATTAATGTCTTCATTGCAGACGTTCCCTTTGGTCTCTCCACCTCTCCCAATTCTGCACCACCTTCTCGCTTTTCCAATTCCAGGATCAATAACCTGCAATGATAACTCTCTCTTCAAAAAATGCTGGAGTAACTCAGCAGGTCAGGCAGCATCTTGGGAGAGAAGGAATGGGTGACGTTTCGGGTCGAGACCCTTCATCAGTCTGAAGAAGGGTCTCGACCCGAAACGTCACCCATTCCTTCTCTCCCGAGATGCTGCCTGACCTGCTGAGTTACTTCAGCATTTTGTGAATAAATACCTTTGATTTGTACCAGCATCTGCAGTTATTTTCTTATACTCTCTCTTCAAAAATGCTGTTATGACTCGCCAACATTTTCTGATATTATTTCAGATTTCTGGCATCTGCAGGGTTTTTTTTTTTGTATTGCAATTGCTTTCAAATAAAACTTGTTGAAATCAGCTATTGATTCTGTGACTGAAGAAAGACCACCCTTGAGAGTGAACAAGTGCTTCAAATTTCATTCCCACAGAGGCACACCTGCTAGCACTGTTGCCTCACACCACCAGGGACCCGGGTTTGATCCTGACATCGAGTGCTCTCTGAGTGGCGTTTGCATGTACTCCCTGTGGCCATGTGGATTTCCCCCAGGTGCTCCTGTTTCCTCCAATATCGCAAAGACATGCAGGTTTGTAAGCTAATTGACTTCTTTAAATTGGTTCTAGTACGTGTAAGGAGTGCATGCGAAAGTGAGATTACATTCAATTAGCGTGATTGGGTGATGGATAGTCAGCGTGGACTTGGTGGGATGAAAGGCTTGATTCCGTGCTGTATATTTCGATCAATCAACATCTAGGTTCTAATTTTAAAGCTTTGCAAGCTGGCTCCATTGGAAAATGTTCATCTGCCCCCTTGATGGCATTACTGACTTCTTCCAAGAGTTAAAATAGAATACCAAAAGCTATCTTGCCTTCTGTGAGTCTTTGAAGCTTAACTTGCTGATTTCTGTTCAGTTTTATAGATGTCTTTTGAACTTTGTTTCTTTGAGCTCAGTATTAAAAGGGAAAAGAGCAAGAGATACAGCTGGGTTTTTAGTACACTTGTTGTGAGTTTACAGGGGGCAGGAGAACAGGGGTGGCACAGTGGTGCAGCTGGTAGAGCTGCTGTCTCGCTGCGCCAGAGACCCAGGCTCGAACCTGCCCACGGGTGCTGTCTGCGTGGAGTTTGCACGTTTCCCCTGTGTCAGCGTGGGTGCTCCGGTTTCCTCCCAAAGACGTATGGGTTTGTTGGTTAATTGGCCCTCTGTAAACTGCCCCTAGTGTGAAGGGAGTGGATGAGAAAATGGGACAACTTAAAACCAGTGTAGGTTGGTGGTCGAGGATCGGCATAAACTTAATGGGCCAAAGAGCCTGTTGCTATGCTGCAGCTCTAAACGAAACCAAACCATTTACCAGATGTTCTGCTGCAAACTTATACAGACTTTTGGAAAGTAATTAAAGACATCACAATGAGTTGAGGTAGAGTAAATGGCGAGGGCAGTATTTGTGTCTGAATACAATGGCTTCAATCTTCCCAGTCCTGACCTTGAAATATTATCAATTCCTGGATTGAATGTCATACAGATCTCCTGAGAGCAGAAAGCTAGGCACCGTACTGCGGTGCACCAACTGATTTGAAGATTGCTTCTTGGAATGCCTTAATAATCAATTTAAAAAGACACAAAGTGTTGGAGTAATTCAGTACGATAGGCAAAATCTCTGGAGAACATGAATAGGTGACGTTTTGGGTCGGGATCTTTCTTCACACTCAATCAATATAAGGCCTCTTCAAGCGTGAACTCTTTGATCATTGGTTATCCATGTTTCACAATTGGGAAAAGGGAAAATCAGAAAGGAAAAGCAATTAAATTAACTCAAATTTACAGTTTTCAGCATGCGTAGAAAAGAGTTTTGAGGTGACAGTTACTCAGCCCTGACATCAGGATGGGATCTAAGATAATCTGAAGACCAACTTGACCTTAATGTTGCTATTAGACAGCCTGCAGACAAGGAAGGAGAAACCAAGGATCAGAGATCAAGACAGCAAAAATGAGGTGGAAAGGCGAAGCCATTATTCAAGGTGCACTATCTGCATTCAGGCAAGTAGGAATGAGACGAGTTCAGTTTAGTTTATTGTCACATATACCGAGGTACAGTGAAAAGCTTTTGTTGTGCGCTATCCAGCCAACAGAAAGACAATACAAGATTAACCATACAACTACATGAAGCTAGAAGATAGTGCAAAAATACCTGGAATGGTAGGATTTAAAAGTGAATTGTTCTTTGCATCTCAATAATTCAACTCTATTTGCCTCGAGGGTCTCTTCACTCCTAGGAATGTCTGAACAACACAAATGCAGCAACCATTCTCTCATGTGACACCATTACAAAATGTCTACTAATTTTGTACAATGAAATAGAAAAAAGAATGTTCTGCAATTACTGTCCCTGACATGTTTAGGAGCTACGTATAATGAATATAATTGTGTTCACGGATACAACTGCATTGATGTGAAGTGCCATGTGCATTCTGAATAACAATAGAGTGAACAACAGACACACAAGGAGCAATCCTCGCATAACGTGGGTGTATGAAGGAACAAAAGATTACATGCTTGGCAACAACAGATGTTTCCTAGAATGAGTCTTGGGCCTGACACCCGATTGTCAGTGTATTCTGTGCAGAGCTAAATCAACTGTGTAACAAAAAAAAAAGCAGCCCTGGGCAGAAACCTTTAATTCGTTTAAAAAAAATCAAAAGTAATTCACGAGTGGCAAGCAGGACCCAATGTTCCTGAACTACAAAAAAATAAACAGTCACTTGTCCGATAATGATGGGCGAGTCTCATCTGAGTTTATGAGGTAGGGAATAGACACAAAAAGTTGGAGTAGTTCAGCGGGACAGGCAGCATCTCTGGAGAGAAGACGTTTCGGGTCGAGACCCTTCTTTGAGGTAGGGAACAGAGTCATAAAAAGGGGGCAGAGGGATTATAAAAAAATGTGTACTCTCACAAAGCAAGAGACCTTTACAATCAGAGATTGCAAAGATGGAAAGGTTTGTTAAAATTGAGGAGAAGTTAAAAGGAGATTAGGAGGCCAAGCAAAGACAGATGTTTAGCATCAGTGTGGGACTTTCAAGTTCTGGATTGCATGCGTTTTATTTTCCCAGACCAACAAATCAGGAAGATACTCTTGTTGACACACTGTGTGAAATTATTTAGAGTTTTATGTAGGGTGTCTTCATACTCAGTCCAGTATTTGATACCTAGCACAGGCTCCTGTTACTGCAGCCCATGTCCCACCATAAACTTGTAACATGTGGCTTTGTATCCTCCAATGTTAAAGGCTGATTGAGATTGTTCATCAAACTGTGTTACTTTACAAACTAAGTTTATTTCTGACCCCAGAATCCTGACATCAGAAAGCATATCAACCCATTGAAATATATATTGTGATATTTTAATCTCGGAAAGTAATGGAGTAAACCCCAAGAATAGGCAATAACTGAAACAGATGCAAAATGCTCACCTTGTGGATATGAAATGGGAGCGAGGGCTGTTAACTAATCTGCTCTAAACAGACCCATCACAACATTCCTAGGAGACAGCACGTTACAAATGTCAACGTTCTAAATTGTTGAATTTTGTTCACCATTCGTGTGGACTTCCAGCAGTTTTATTTTCACATACCAATAAAGGGGAAATAGAAGTGTTGGTGTGCTTTCTTGGTTGATGCTTCAATGTGGTTGGTCCATGACTGATAATTGGTAACATTTGTGTTAACAAATTTGAAGCTCTCAATTATTTCCACCTTGACACCATTGATACTGGTTAGGCATGTACTCCATCCACCACACTTCCTGAAGTCATCATGGATATTTGATGTTTGGTGCAAACTGGGAGCCTGCTTCCATGCTGTATCGCTATGAAGTCTGGAGTTGTGCACAGAAACTCCAGCTTTTTGCAGCAAATTCTGATTATCCAGTTTTCACCATTGAAAAGGCAGTGGAAGGAGATTCCATCATAAATTAGAAAAGGGAAGATAGAGAATTGAATGGAAAAATATTGGGGAAAGACAGAGCAGGAGAACTAATGGAAATATCCTTTCCTCACAAGGCAAAACTGGGCCAAATGACTGCCTTCCTTCTGTGCATCATTATTCTGTGAGCTTGCTCATGGGTCAAGTGAATCCAGAGGTAAATTTGGATATAGTCATAGAAACATAGAAACATAGAAAATAGGTGCAGGAGTAGGTCATTCGGCCCTTCGAGCCTGCACCGCCATTCAATATGATCATGGCTGATCATCCAGCTCAGTAACCTGTACCTGCCTTCTCTCCATACCCCCTGATCACTCTAGCCATAAGGGCCACATCTAACTCCCTCTTAAATATAGCCAATGAACATGTATATATAATGTTAGAAAATCAGCCTCCCCACCCCCCCCCCCCCCCCACCTACCTCTCTCACTCTGATGTGAAATGGCCATAAACCCCCCACCTACCTCTCTCTCTCTCTCTGATGAGAAATGGCCATAAACCTCGTCTGCTGTCAGGACCTCTTAAAACACAAATACTGGATTTCACAGAGGAGCTGGAGAAAATCTCTCACAACACCCCAAGGAGTTCTGATGCATTGTGAATAAATGCTTTCTAACAGCTACACATGAAGGTGTATTAAATCATGAGGGGAATAGATAATGCGCAGAGTATTTTCTCTCCCCCCCCCCCCCCCCCAGGGTAGGTGAATCATGCTCTAGAGGGCGCAGGTTTAAGGTGAGAGGGAAAGGATTTAATAGGAACTCGAGAGGCAACCTTTTCCACACTGAGGGCGAGGGTTTATGGAATGCGTTGCCAGAGGAAGCTGTTTGAGGCAGGTACAACTCCAACATTTAAAAGACATTTGGACAGGTTAATGGATAGGTAAGATAGAAACATAGAAAATAGGTGCAGGAGGAGGCCATTTGGCCCTTCGAGCCAGCACCGCCATTCATTGTGATCATGGCTGATCATCTACAATTAGTAACTGGTGCCTTCCTTCTCCCCATATCCCTTGATTCCACTAGCCCCTAGAGCTCTATCTAACTATGAGGATTATGAGTAGGGGTCAACTGTGGGGAAAATGGAATTAATTTAGTTGTGCCATCATGATCAGGACTGGTTTCTGTGCTGTATGACCTTATGACCCTACATGAGAAGATAACTAGAAATGATATTTCCCTATTGTGTTATCAGTTCAGAGTGCAAAGATAGGAAATTGCGATCTTTACAATTCCCTTCAGAATGACCCAGGGATAGTTTTGCAGGATATGGAATAGGGGTTATGGAAGATTTTTGGCTGCAAGTAGAAATCTTTATATCTAATCCAAAGTGTCAGCAAGTCAAGACTGTTTGTTAAAGCAGTTCAGAGAAGCTTTATTGTTTAACTGGGACTGAACCTAGCCTTGGGGCATTTGTTCCAGGTGAGTCTAGGGTGCTTCTTACGTTGAGGCATTTGCTTTTCTAATCACCAATGGATTAGTCAAATCTCATATGATTTTCTAATAGAGAGCTTGAAGCCTACTCAGATAAATCAGGATTAAAATGATAAACTGTATTTACTCAGTACTTGGTTATGATAGGGGCAATTAGGAGATCCAGAGCAGGGTACAGGCAATCCAGACAGTAATCCAGTCTGTGAATGAACAAACTGATCACAAGACGCTGCGCCACACAAGAAATACTGCAGCTAATTTCCCAAAATATGCTGGCAGGGTGATGTATTAACGTCAGGCTCCCTGAATAGCAGCTCAGTCAGATTACCCTCAGCCAATACGCATGTCAATTGCTGTTCCCATAAACTAAAAAGCAATTTCCACTTAATGTATTTTGCTCAGGCAGCCAGCAGTCCGCATTACTTGGTTACTTGGCCCTCTGAGAGGACAGCGTGGTGGGGTGGGGTGGGGGGGGGGAGAACCACTTGGAAAATCCAACAGTCTATGTGTAACTGACATTAAGTATTAGGAGGGAGGGGTGGAAACAAAGTGGCAAGTTGACATTGGGTGAAATCAGGACACAGGAGACGTCTCGGGTTGGGACCCTTCTTCAGATTCCAAAAAAGGATTCCGACCCAAAATGGCTCCACTCACTCCACAGAAGCTGCCTGAACCGCCGAGTTCCTCTAGCACTTTGTGGATTTTTTCCAAGATTGCACCAACTGCAGTCTCTTGTGTCTCTGTTGAATGGAAATAAGGTTGTTGTACGTGGCGAACCTAACCGCCACCAATCTATTTCCCGATTACAAATCATTTCATCTTATTAATTGTTCTTAATTTGGAAATATCTGCACGCACAGCATCCCACTCAAGACGACGAGTGGCAATGCTGCAATGCCAATTAAGTCAGTGGTTATTAAATAAGGAAGAGCCTCAACTGCGTCTTTGTCATTTATCCTTACATTTGATAGCTTGATGTCAAAGGTTCTGCATTAAGTATCTGAAGATGCTTCATTACTGCAAGAGCTGGCATAATGACGTTTTATCATTGTTGGCTGACATCCTTCTTCCAGTCTTTGTATTTCAGTTATTAGCAAATTAGGATTCCAAGTGAAGAAGTGTTATCAGTTAAAATAAACACCCTGTAACTGCAGAGGAGGAGGACTAGGTTATGGAATACTCAACTATTGTAACTGGTCACTGGTCTGTGGTGAGTGAAACTCGTAGGGAGTGGCTGCATACACTGGCATTGTCTGGTGGCACATTTTATAACGCATGATACGACTCTTTCATCTCCCTTCCATTGACAGCAGGAGTGTGTCGAGCTAGCGTTTCATTACAAGGTATTTTGTTAACGAGGGCGATTGTGTTACGGGGAAGTTTGTGTTCCCACACAAAATGAATCCATCAAATCCCCTTCCTTATTCTGTCAAAGACTCAACATACAGTTCAGGTCGATGTCTTAACATTCCACGTCAGAAGAGCCCAGAGCAGCTCATTCATCAACTTCTATTCAAAAACCTACTACTCCACCCTGCCCATTGCAAGGACTCAATCACTTTCAATTTCTCCACCTCCACCGCATTGGTTCTTTAGATGAGGCTTTCTACTCCAGGGCATCTGAAATGTGCTGTTCTTTCAAGAAACACTGCTCCCCCCCCAAGCCAATGGATTTTCCAGTTTCAGATAATCCAAACCTCCTGCCCCTTTTGCTCTCTTCATATGTATCCTGACCCTCCTGCACACAACAGGAGGTGCAGGAGTTGGCCATTCGGCCCCTCGAGCCAGCTTCACCATTCAATATGATCATGGCTGATCATCCAGAATCAGTACCCTGTTCTTGCTTTCCCCACCATATAGACAATAGACAATAGGTGCAGGTGTAGGCCATTCGGCCCTTCGAGCCAGCACCGCCATTCAATTTGATCATGGCTGATCATTTTCAATCAGTACCCCGTTCCTGCCTTCTCCCCATACCCCCTGACTCCGCTATCCTTAAGAGCTCTATCTAGCTCTCTCTCGAATGCATTCAGAGAATTGGCCTCCACTGCCTTCTGAGGCAGAGAATTCCACAGATTCACAACTCTCTGACTGAAAAAGTTTTTCCTCATCTCCGTTCTAAATGGCCTACCCCTTATTCTTAAACTGTGGCCCCTGGTTCTGGACTCCCCCAACATTGGGAACACGTTTCCTGCCTCTAACGTGTCCAACCCCTTAATAATCTTATATGTTTCAATAAGATTCCCTCTCATCCTTCTAATTCCAGTGTATACAAGCCTAGTCGCTCCAGTCTTTCAACATATGACAGTCCCGCCATTCCGGGAATTAACCTAGTAAACCTACGCTGCATGCCCTCAATAGCAAGAATATTCTTCCTCAAATTTGGAGACCAAAACTGCACACAGTACTCCAGGTGCGGTCTCACTAGGGCCTTGTACAACTGCAGAAGGACCTCTTTGCTCCTATACTCAACTCCTCTTGTTATGAAGGCCAACATTCCATTGGCTTTCTTCACTGCCTGCTGCACCTGCATGCTTCCTTTCAGTGAATGATGCGCTAGGACACCCAGATCTCATTGTACGTCCCCTTTACCTAACTTGACACCATTCAGATAATAATCTGCCTTCCTATTCTTACCACCAAAGTGGATAACCTCACACTTATCCACATTAAACTGCATCTGCCATGCATCCGCCCACTCACACAACCTGTCCAAGTCACCCTGCAACCTCATAGCATCTTCCTCACAGTTCCCTTAATTTCTTTAGCCCCAAGAGCTAATATCTAACTCTCTTGAAAACATCCAGTGAATTGACCTCCACTGTCTTCTGTGGCAGAGAATTCCAGATTCACAACTCTCTGGGTGAAAGCATTTTCCTCATCTCAGTCCTAAATGGCCTACCCCTTATTCTTAACCTGTGACCCCTGGTTCTGGACTCCCCCAAAATGGGGACATTTTTTCCTGCATAAAGCCTATCCAATCCCTTAATAATTTTATATGTTTCTATAAGATCCCCTCTCATCCTTCTAAATTCCAGTGAATATAAGCCCAGTCGATCCAGTCTCATATGTCATCCATCATATGTCAGTCTCGTCATCCCGGGAATTAACTTGGTGAACTTACGCTGCACTCCCTCAGTAGCAAGAATGTCATTCCCCAAATTAGGAAACCAAAACTGCACACAATACTCCAGGTGCAATCTCACCAGGGTCCTGTACAACTGCAGTAGGACCTCCTTGCTCCGCAACTCAAATCCTCTCGCTATGAAGGCCAAACATGCCATTTGCTTTCTTCACTGCCTGTTGTACCTGCTTGCTTGCTTACAGTGACTGATGTGCAAGGACACGCAGGTCTCATTGCACCTCCCCTTTTCCTAATCTGACACCATTCAGATAATAATCTCCCTTCCTGTCCTTGCCACCAAAGTGGATAACCTCACATTTATCCACATTATACTGCATCTGCCATGCATCTGCCCACTCACCCAACCTATCCACGTCACCCTGCAGCCTCAGAGCATCCCCCTCGCAGCTCATACTGCCACGCAGTTTTGTGTCATCCGCAAACTTGGAGATGTTACATTTAATTCCTTCGTCTAAATCGTTGATATATATTGTAAATAACTGGGGTCCCAGCACTGAGCCTTGCGGCACCCCACTAGTCACTGCCTGCCATTCTGAAAAGAACCCGTTAATTCCTGCTCCTTTCTTCTTGTCTGCCAACCAGTTCTCTATCCTCGTCAATACCCCACCCCCAATACCATGTGCTCTAATTTTGCACACTAATCTCTGTGTGAGATCTTGTAGAAGGCTTTTTGAAAGTCCAGATACACCACATCCACTGGCTCTCCCTTATCCATTCTATTTGTAACATCCTAAAAAAATTCCAGAAGATTAGTCAAGCACGATTTCTCCTTCATAAATCCATGCTGACTTTGACTGTCACCACCTTCCAAATGTGCTGCAATTACATCTTTCATAATCGACTCAAGCATCTTCCCACTACCGATGTCAGGCTAACTGGTCTGTAATTCCGTTTTCTCTCTCCCTCCTTTCTTAAAAAAGTGTGGTTACATTAGTTACCTTAGCTACCCTCCCGTCCAACTTTACCCCCCATCACCTTGTTTCTCCCCCACAACCCCCCACCTCAGTCCTCCTACTGGGTTCACTCTTCTACCCCCCTCACCACTGCCCTCCCTGTTATTCCCATTTGCCACCACCACCTTATTCAGTTCCACTCCTCATCCTTTCCTATATTCTTGAGTCCACAGCCTTTTGTACTCCACTTATCACTTCCCTGTCTCTGTTGCTATCGCCACCCTCCCTCCCCCACCCGAGGTATCTGCCAAACACTCCTTCTCACCTCGAGCCATCTATCACATGCTAACTCTTGCCCCACCACTCTCCCCCCCCCTCCCCTCCCCCACAGTGCTTTCCTCTCTACTCTTTCATTCTGTATGAAGGGCCTTGACTCGAAAGATCGCCTGCCCATTTCCCTCCACAGATGCTGTCTGATGTGGGAGTTCCTCCATCTCTCCATTTTTGCTGCAGAATCCAGCATCTGCAGTCCTCTGGGCATCCTAGTTTTTATTCAATATTGTATTCTTCAAAAAGCAACTCCAGATTTAAAGAGTTCCACTTCAACCGCACAACCAGCTTTACTAGCACCGTCCCTTTGATCGCCCACAACTGCTCACAATTCCCACGATGGAAACACATGGAGATAATGAAACGATAAAAATGTTACAAAAACTACTCAATGATAAATTTCAAAACCTGCATCACAAACGCCTGGCAGCACCCCAACAAGCTACATTACTGAATGACTGCAGCACCAATTACTTCATGTTTATTATTTGCTGCCAATGGCTTTTAGATTATTGTTAACAGATTTCCCTCGCTGCATAAAAAGACATTGCGGATGCAATCAATTTAAATTCCCTTTGATACTTCGGAGAATAACTCAGGTGGTTGGGGGCATTCATTAGATGGGAGAAAGATACACAGGGGCAGCAACAGATCTGAGCTGTCATTATTCTGTCCATCAGTGCCCAACCCATTGCAGGGAAGTTTATAATCCTCTTGGCAAAGTACATTCAACCACATTCTTTGTATTTGAAGAATCTCAGCATTGATCATCCCGATTAGTCCCCAAAACCCCCTTAAGGCTTAGTAACACTGAGCCTCGTGTTTTACAACATAAAGCGAAGGATTTAAAATTGGCAGCATCAGCAATTAAATCAGCAATTTTGCAGTGTACCCGCATCTGATATTGACTACCAACTAGTTCTTTCTTCCACCCACTTGGATTCATCCTGTCATGCTTTCTTAACCATTTTCAGACTGGGAAAGCCTTGTGTGCAGTCAATAGACAATAGGTGCAGGAGTAGGCCATTCGGCCCTTCGGGCCAGCACCGCCATTCAATGTGATCATGGCTGATCATCCACAATCAGTACCCCGTTCCTGCCCTCTCCCCATACCCCCTGACTCCGCAGTTTAATGTAGATAAGTGTGAGGTTATTCACTTTGGAAGTAAGAATAGAAAGGCAGATTATTATCTGAATGGTGTCAAGTTAGGAGGAGGGGGAGTTCAACGAGATCTGGGTGTCCTAGTGCACCAGTCAATGAAAGGAAGCATGCAGGTACAGAAGGCAGTGAAGAAAGCCAATGGAATGTTGGCCTTCATAACAAGAGGAGTTGAGTATAGGAGCAAAGAGGTCCTTCTACAGTTGTACCGGGCCCTGGTGAGACCGCACCTGGAGTACTGTGTGCAGTTTTGGTCTCCAAATTTGAGGAAGGATATTCTTGCTATGGAGGGCGCGCAGCGTAGGTTCACTAGGTTAATTCCCGGAATGGCGGGACTGCCGTATGTTGAAAGGCTGGAGCGATTGGGCTTGTATACACTGGAATTTAGAAGGATGAGGGGGATCTTATTGAAACATATAAGATAATTAGGGGATTGGACACTTTAGAGGCAGGAAACATGTTCCCAATGTTGGGGGAGTCCAGAACAAGGGGCCACAGTTTAAGAATAAGGGGTAGGCCATTTAGAACGGAGATGAGGAAGAACTTTTTCAGTCAGAGAGTGGTGAAGGTGTGGAATTCTCTGCCTCAGAAGGCAGTGGAGGCCGGTTCGTTGGATGCTTTCAAGAGAGAGCTGGATAGAGCTCTTAAGGATAGCGGAGTGAGGGGGTATGGGGAGAGGGCAGGAACGGGGTACTGATTGAGAGTGATCAGCCATGATCGCATTGAATGGCGGTGCTGGCTCGAAGGGCTGAATGGCCTACTCCTGCACCTATTGTCTATTGTCTATTGTCTATTGACTCTGCTATTATTAAGAGCTCTATCTAACGCTCTTGAAAACATCCAGAGAATTGACCTCCACTGCCTTCTGAGGCAGAGAATTCCACAGTTTCACAACTGCACCCGCACTGCTGGATTCTCCAAGACAAGCGAGCTTCCAGTAATAGTGCAGAGAAGGCACGTGCAGTGGACGAATCCCAAATCCAGCCACAGACTGGTTGCTACATCTGGCTCACCATTCAATGCCATTGCGTGACTGTGGACGCATGCAAATAATAGACAGATAAACAAATGTGCTATCCAAGAGGAATACATCGTTGCCGCTGCATTCACTGGGAAAGAGGATAATTACCAAGAAATATAAAATTGTTTTGTAATTTACCTAGGAGCAACTAAGAATTACAGGCAGTGTCAGTAGAGTTATCTACAGACATACACACACCAGTATTTTTGTGCCAGATTTGAGAAAAGATTCACTGGGGTTTGATATTCTGTGGGTATGCCCAGCCTGGAAGGTGGTGATGCTAATACAAATGCAGCTGACAGCACAGAACGGAGGACAAATGGAGCACCGTGACTATATCTGCAGGGTTTGTACGCCAAAGCGTCCATTTATGAGAGGGGTTATGTACATAAAGATATAAAGCTGTGGTGGCTTTTAAAACCATAGTGTACGATAATTTGGCCAGTTTAAAAGGTTCCTGAATTTACAGTGCCTAATGTAATTTATTATCAAAGGCGATAACATAGCCTTCAGTTTTCACACTGACCATGTAATGTCCAGTTAAAGGTTTGGAGCTCTGCCAGGTATGGTTTCCATCCCCAGCAATTGTAGAGGCAGCAAGTCTTAAAAGATTAAATGACCTATCCTTCTCACAAAATTCTATCGGCGGTGTGCCCTTGCAAAATGTACTAACCTTTGAATTGTATCTACCACAATAGATATATTTACCCAATTCTCAGAGGTACAATGCAAGAGCGGGCATAGAATCAACAGAGAAGACAGAGTGACACGAAACATGACAGTCAACCATATAAGATGCTCTGCTGGCAACAAAAGCCATCACTAGCTTCAACTGTTAGAAGGAACTTAATGACCCTGAATTAGGCCACTATCATCTGCATTCAATCGGTAACTGAAGCTTTGTTTCATCACTCAGTCAGTGCAGCAGAGTTAGTTGCAGATTTACAACACTCCATTTCTTTTGTCACATTGATCGTGTGCTAGTAATTTGCTTGGATCGCATCGACATCCAGTGGGAACCTCAAAATAGAAACTGTTAATGTTTCAATAACTCACTGTGTGTGTCCCTGACTATGAAGTTATGCTCCTTTTACAGATATGGATGATTGTATTGGAATGCCATCAACTGCATTCTGCTCTTTCAAACAAAGGGAGAGAGCTGAACAGCTATTTACTCAGAATTAAAGGTGATGAACCCAATTCTCTGGCAAAGATTCGTTCCAACATTGCAAACAAATAAACAAATACTACCCCCCCCCCCCCCCCACACACCCAACAGAATGAAAACACCACAGTTGCAGAAATCAGAAACATTAAAAATACCAGAATATTCGGCAAAACAGGCAGCAGCTGTGTAGAGCTAGGTATTATTTCAAGTTTATGACCTTTGATGGAACTATCAGAACAATGGCAATAATAGATTATCAACCCGCAGTTTTAACCACTGCCCTCCCTGCGCCGACACTGCCTGATCTGCTGTTGTTTACATGGTTTCTCATGTTAATGGGCACCATTTGTCCTGACATTGGGGGGAAACTGAACAGTTTGCACAAGACTGCAATAAGAATGGAAGAACAGATTATTGGTGCACAGGATCCGCCAGGAGAAGAATCATTGCTGCAAACTAAATCATCAGTCCCACAACTTCTCAACAGTGTCATCAATCAATAGAATGTTTCACAGGGCAACTTCACAAATGTGGATTCTATTTTTCCTCAGAATGGAGCATATTTGATTTGATTAGTTTCTTCACAGTGACTGCTTTTGCAAAATAAAATGATAGACTAGACAATTTATTCCAAGCGTCAGAATTTTATTCAGCAAATAATCCCAGGGTTGGTGGGGCATGTGGGGCATGAGCTTTCAACCTGTTCTGTTGTGGTTTTATTAGTTCACACATTGTACTGCTCTTCGCCTGGAGTCGGTTGTAGAGAGTCAACACCAAGACAATCAGTACTCTTTTGAGGCAAGAACATAAACATTAAGAGCTGACGTAGGCCATGTTGCCCCTCAAGCCTGCCTCACCATTCAATACGATCATGACTAATAGGCCCCAAGCCTCATATCGTCTTCTCTGCTGATCCTCATAGCCCTCGATTCCCCAATTTCCATGAATTTGTCTACTTCCTCTTCAAAATATCCCCAATGATCAAGTCTCCATTACTCTCCAGGTTGCAGAATTCAGCTACCCTCTACAAGTTGTTCCAAGATACCTCAATTTTAAATGACATCCTCCTAATCTTAAACTCCATTCTCTTGTGCAAGGTTCTTCCGCTCGTGGAAACATCTTGAGATCCACTCTGCCATGACCTTGTACAAGGGGGTGCTTGCATGTTCAATAACGTCACTCTTCTTAATGTCGAGGAATAGAGAAGTTATTTACTCATTCATGATAGGACAACCCTCTCATCCCAGGAATTAGCAGAGAGAATCTCTTTTGGACCTCCTCCAATGCCTTAAATAATGGGACCAAAACTGTGCCAACTGTTTGTGTGACTAACATTCCAATAGTAGCAAAACAATGCTCGTGTTGTAGCTCACCAGTCTCTGTAGCAATTCCCAAAGCTACTTGGTTGTAACCCAAATTGACGCTGGTGTTACTATCAGGTGAGCACCTCCATACTTCTGCCTTCTATTCCACTGAATGAAAACTTCCTCTTAACACCCTCCAATTCAATCGAACATCAATGGATCTTGGAGTCTCAAAGAACTGCAGCTGCTGGAATCTTGCATGGAACACCATGTGCTGGAGTAACTCAGCAGGTTAGTTTGCATATCCATGTCCTCCAGAGATGCTATGTTTTGGATTGGGACCCTTCTTCAGAAGGATTAGTCTGAAGAAGGGTACCAACCTAAAATGTCACCTATCTACCTCCTCCAGATATGCTGCCTGGCTCATTGAGTTATTCTAGCACATAGAAACATAGAGAAACATTAAAAAATAGGTGCAGGAGTAGGTCATTCGGCCCTTCGAGCCATCACCACCATTCAATATGATCATGGCTGATCATCTAAAATCAGTGCCCAGTTCCTGCTTTTTCCTTTAACCCCAAGAGCTAAATCTATCTCTCTCTTGAAAACATCCAGTGAATTGGCCTCCACTGTCTTCTGTGGCAGACAATTCCACAGATTCACAACTCTCTGGGTGAAAAATGTTTTCCTCATCTCAGTCCCAAATGGCCTACCCCTTATACTTAAATTGTGACCCCTGGTTCTGGACTCCCCCAGCATTGGGAACATGTTTCCTGCATCTGGCCTGTCCAATCCCTTAAGAATTTTATATGTTTCTATAAGATCCCCTCTCATCCTTCTAAATTCCAGTAAATACAAGCCCAGTCGACCCATTCTTTCATTATAAGTCTGTCCCGCCATCCCGGGAATTAACCTGGTGAAGGTACGCTGCACTCCCTCAATAGTAAGAATGTCCTTCCTCAAATTAGGAGACCAAAATTGCACACAATACTCCAGGTGCGGTCTCACCAGAGCCCTGTACAACTGCAGTAGGAATTCCTTGCTTCTAAACTCAAATAAATCCTCTCGCAATGAAGGTCAACATGCCAAGAGCTTTCTTCACTGCCTGCTATACCTGCATGCTTATTTTCAGTGACTGACGTACAAGCACATCCAGGTCTCGTTGCACCTCCCCTTTTTCTAATCTGACACCAGTCAGAAAATAATCTGCCTTCTTGTTCTTGCCACCAAAGTGGATAACCTCACATTAATCCACATTATACTGTATCTGCCATGCATCTGCCCACTCACCCAACCGATCCAAGTCACCCTGCGGCCTCATAGCATCCTCCTCGCAGCTCACACTGCCACCCAGCTTTGTGTCATCCGCAAACTTGGAGATGTCACATTTAATTCCCTCGTCTAAATCGTTAACATATATTGTAAATAACTGGGGTCCCAGCACTGAGCCTTGCGGAACCCTATTAGTCACTGCCTGCCATTCTGAAAAGGACCCGTTAATATCTACTCTTTGCTTCCTGTGCCAACCAGTTCTCTATCCATGTCAATACACTACCCCCATACCATGTGTTCTAATTTTGCACACTAATCTCTTGTGTGGGACCTTGTCAAAGGCTTTCTGAAAGTCCAGATACACCACATCCAATGGCTCTCCCTTAATCCATTATACTTGTTACATCCTCAAAAAAATCCAGAAGATTAGTCAAGCATGATTTCCCCTTCATAAATCCATGCTGACTTTGACCAATCCTGCCACTGCTTTCCAAATGTGCTGCTATAACATCTTTAACAATCGACACCAGCACCTTCCCCATTACCGATGCAAGGCTAACTGGTCTATAATTCCCTGTTTTCTCTCTCCCTCCTTTCTTAAAAAGTGGAGTTACACTGGTTACCCTCCAGTCCACAGGAACTGATCCAGAGTCGAGAGAACATTGGAAAATGATCATCAATGAATCCACGATTTCTAGGGCCACCTCCTCGAGTACTCTGGGATGCAGACCATCAGGCCCTGGGGATTTATCGGCCTTCAGTCCCAACAGTTTACCTAACACCATTTCCTGACTAGTGTGGATTCCCTTCAGTTCCTTGCTCCCACTAGATCCTTGGTCCACTAGTATTTCTGGGTGATTGTTTGTGTCTTCCTTAGTGAAGACAGAACCGTTTAACTGTTCTGCCATTTCCTCGTTTCCCCATTATAAATTCACCTGTCTCTGATTGTAAGGGACCTACATTTGTCTTCACTAATCTTTTTACATATCTAAAGAAGCTTTTAGAATCAGTTTTTATATTCACTGCATGCTTTATTTCGTGCTTTCCCCCCCTCTTAATTAACCCCTTTGTCTTCCTCTGTTGAGTTCTAAATTTCTCTCAGTCCTCCGGTTTACTGCTTCCTCTGGACAATTTATATGCCTTTTCCTTGGATTTAATTGTGTTTTAATGAAGGGATCTTGCTTCAATTCCCTTATCTTCTTCATTGGTCGATCCTCATTGACATCAGCTACATCCAGGCTGGTGAATGCCCTGTATCTCGGCAGTAATACGGCTGATTCACGTTCAGTCTTTATTTTCAATTGCACAAGACGCGGTTTTTTAAAAATGTCACTCGAGGTCAGGTGACTGACTCATTGACTTCATTGGAATTCATTGACTTCCAAGGGAATAAAGTGGATCGCTTTCTAAATTTCCATTGTCGACTCCCATCTCTTCCTACAACCCATTGTCTGGGCTTCTTCACATATCCGACTAGCCATCCTCCCAGTCCACACACATTTACCAAATGCAGCCAGACACACCGTCCACCACATCGTGAGCAATGTTGTATAAAAACTAATAGCAGGGTAGGGGACAAACAGGAAAATAGAAATAAAGGGGAGGAAAGTGAAAACTAGCAGATGAGAAAATAAAACAGCATGGTGCTGAGCCTGTGTGTGCCAGTGGCTTTCTGAAATAATTAACAGCTCTTATAATTATTAAATCCAAGATGCTGGAAGATAAAACTACAAGGTAGTGTAAAGGTGGCATGTATTGCAAGGGGTGGAATCAAGGGATATGGGGAGAAGGCAGGCACAGGTTACTGATTGTGGATGATCAGCCATGATCACAATGAATGGCGGTGCTGGCTCGAAGGGCCAAATGGCCTCCTCCTGCACCTTTTCTATATGTTTCTATGTTTCTATGGGTGGGGACTGACACTGGAGAGATGGGAATGTAATTCCGTTCATTTGTATTACAATCATGTCCAATTAGTTGATCTAAACCCATGGGGCAGTAGCAGAGGTTGAAATGGCCGTATGCATTGTCAAGGTTTATGGATGGATGGATTACTAAACTCGCAGAAATCCTGATTGAAATGCAGTAGCGCCGAGCAGGTTTGGACAGCATGAACCAGGAGGGAGAAAGAGGGGGGCTACTCAGTATTCATCCAGCGACTCGCGTGAGGAGCTAAAAGGATCAATCATAACTGCACATCTTTCACCTGCTGCACTATGATCGCTTGCAGGCAAATGACCCTTTCCCATCCCACCGCAGCGGGACACCGCCCGCGAGTGGGAAACTGCGGACACCTCTCCCCTCATCCCCACACTACGCTACAATAGAACGACTCCAGGTGCTAAACCCATTCCCGGGGCAGTTCAGTCTCAATCCGCAGAGATGCGGCTGAAGTTCCCGCTGTCCTGGCTGATGCCCGTCTCCTCTTCCACCTGACCCCCTTCTCTCCATCCCTCCCTCTGTCTCCCCGTGTACATGCTCTGCACCGTCGCCAGTGTCCCGCAATGCCAAACATCATTTGCAACAAACATTCAGATGCAAAAGAAAAATAACCGGGCTGCTTTCCCTCCCTCGGATGCGCGGCTAATCAACCCCGTGAGTCAACTGCACCAACCACTCCATCTCTCCAGCCCCGTTATCCCCACTTGCATCTGCAGCCAAGGACCACACATTTCACCCCTCTCCTCCTCCTCCTCCTCCTCCTCCTCCTCGCTCGCATTGTCGATACTCACAGCCCGCAACTCCTGGGTGCGATCTTTCATCTCTCCGGTGTCCTGGAAGCCCGGCTCGGATCGGGAAACGCTCTGGCCGCGCAGAGTGCACAAACTCAGCAACAGAGGATGGGGATGGCGATGCCGGGCTCTGCGGTTTCTCTCCCCCACTCACCGGGCGAAGGAGGCGGCTCCGAGGACTGGCAGCTGCCGCCAAAGCGCATGTCGGGGCGGAGCCCGGCAAGGCTCACTTTGCACACAGGGGAAAATAATGACAAACATATATTACTGGCATCAAAAATCTGACACAGGACTCTCTGCAACTTGCATTCAAAGGCTGACCACAAAAGGCAGTGAAATCAACACATGGCGCTCTAAAATTAACAAACATTATGAAATTAACGACGATTTTTTTGGTGTGAAATGAACGCATGAAATGACTGCAAGTGTCGCTATACACGATGGAACTAACGTTAAAATTAAGTGATTTTATATTAAGTGAAATTAACACGACACGTTGTGTCATTAACGATACAATTAACACGATCTATGGTGGAATTAAAGATTAAATTAACATAAAAACACAATTATATCAACAGTGAAATTAACACAACTTTCAAATTTACAGTGCAATTAGCGCAATGCATGGTGGAATTAGTGAGATTACATTAACAGGAGTATTGGGTCCGCATATTGAGAAAATTAATATCTGTGAAATTATCACAACAGTGGAAATGAAAATCCATGAGATTAAGTGTGATATCAACAGGAGAGATTAACAGTGAAAGTAAAAGTGAAATTAACAACACCGTTTGACAATAAATTTAACACAGCGCTGGTAAAATGTGGAATTGCCACTTGACAGAATTAACAGTCATTTTAACACAACACATGGTGGAATTGACAGTAAAATTTACAACACCCTGTGAAATTTACCCAACATGCAGTGACGTTAAACATGGTTTAATTTGCAACATTTCTTCATTGTAAAAATTGTGCTTTAAAAAAAATCAGCAGAAGGGAGACTCAGAGGAGTTTAACATTTTGGTGACTGAAATTCTGGAGGAGGAAATGGAATGGACATTGAAGGATTTTGGAAACTCTTCTCCACTCCCCCCACCAACAGTTGAATTGTGGAATTGAAAATAAGATTAACGAGAGCTACAAGGAACTGCAGACGTTGGAATCTTATGTAAAACACAAAGTGCTGGAGGAACTCAGTGGGTCTGGCAGCATCTGTGGCAGGAATGGAGATGTAATGTTTCTTGGGAGAACATACTACAGTCATAGTGCACTAACATAGAACATAAATCATTGAACAGTACTCCATATGAACAGGCCCTTTGGCCCATAATGTGTGTGCCGAAAATGATGTCAAGACCAACTCTTTTGTGCCTGCACATAATCCATGTCCTTCCATTTCACGCATACCCATGTGCCTAGGGGTGCCAACTATCTCACTCCCAAATAAGGGACAAGGTGACATCACCACCCCGCGCCCCACGTGACCTCACCCAGCCAGCGGCCACGTGCTCACGCTCCACCAATGGCGGTTGCCCGGGCTACGAAACCTCCGTTAGGTGGCGCCCAAGCCTCCGTTAGGCGGCGCCCAAGCCTACCAAGTTCCCCCTCAACCTCTGGTGTCCCAGAGAAAACAATTCAAGTCTGTCCAATCTCTCCCTGTAACTAATACCCTCTAATCCAGCATCATCCTGGTAAACCTCCTCTGCACCCTTTCTAAAGAGTCCACATCCTTCCTGTGTTGGGGCGACCAGAACTACACTCAATACTCCAAATGTGGCCTCACCAAAGTCTTACAGAGCTGCATCATGACTTTCTGACTCTATACTTAATGCCGCGAACAACGAAGGCAAGTATTCCATATGCCTTCTTTACCACTGTATCTACTTGTGTTGTCACTTTCAAGGAGTTATGGACTTGGACTCAAACAACCGTCTGTACATCAGTGCTGTTAAGGGTCTTGCTATTAGTTGTATATTTTCCTCTCACATTCGATCTCCCAAAGTGCACCACCTCACATTTGCTCAGATTAAACACTATCTACTATTTCTCTGCCCATTTTTGTATCTGATCTATATCCAGCTGCATACTTGGACTGTCTTCCACACAGTCCACGACACTAGCAATCTTGGTGTCATCTATTAATCAACCCATCTATGTTTACGTCCAAATACTAAGTAAGTCCAGTGCTGGGTGCATTGCTCTGAATGGTGCTTAGCTTCTTTGATGTTAATAGTTACACCTAACCTAATGTAAGAATTGCATCACATTCCGGTTTGTGTTAATAGGAAGATAGAGTTTGGTGATGCTGGCATTTAGAAACATAGAAAATATAGAAAAATAGGTGCAGGAGTAGGCCATAAGGCCCTTCGAGCCAGCACTGCCATTCAATATGATCATGGCTGATCATTGAATGGCAGTGCTGGCTCGAAGGGCCATATGGCCTACTCCTGCACCTATTTTTCTATATTGGCTGATCATCTAAAATCAGTACACCGTTCCTGCTTATTTTCCCATATCCTTTGATTCCTTTAGCCCTAAGAGCTAAATCTAACTCTCTCTTGAAAACATTTGTGTAGAAGATGATGCATGGCTGCAATTATCAAACCATTGAGTTGCACGTTGATGAGAAAGAGGAGAAAGGGTAAATCGATAGGTAATTATGCTGATGGCAAGGATAATATTGGCGATGCACTAACTCTGCTTATCTGGTTGAGAGCAGGATGTCATGAGGCAGGTCTCATAAAGTTAAAAGCTTTGAGAGGGAGGAAAATTAAGTTTTAAATAGGCTGGGGAAATGAAGAAAAATAACTTTAACAAGCAGTGAAACTAACATCTTACAAATGAAATTGATACATTAAATTAACATGAAAGATGCAAACTGTACACCACACAAGTTTGGGCACAGAAAAGTAACAGCGCAAACACAACTATTGCACAAAAAAATGTAATTGGTACAATGTATAAATGCAAAATGAAAAATTAATGTAACAATGAATTGAGTGGAGAACAATGTTTATTTGGTAGGATAGCATGTGGAGTTAGTTTGGTGCGCCAACTAACAGAAATACCACGACAAAGGTCCTAGCTAAACTACGATGTTGTGGCAGTTATAAATTCCACGCTACCTGGCCTCCAGGGCAATCGGCCAGGTCAGCTGACCTGCTCCTTTCCGAGATCATCGGCCTCAATTTCACTTGCTCCGGGGGTCTGTGACCTCCTCTTGGCTACTCCTGAACTAAACACTTGGCGTTTTGCTCAAGATTCCAACATCTGCAGTCTCTGGTGTCTATTGATAGTGAGATTTTGACTCCTCCTCCATTCTAAGTGAAAGGTCCCCACATCTACCCTTAAGGTCTCTTCATATTCTTCTCAACTCTGGTGAATGTAGGTCCAATTTACTCAGTGCCTTCTCATATGACTCACTTACACTCGAGGTACAAACATAGTCTGATTTAAATGTTTTCCTTTAACAGCATCGGAAATGTTGATGTAGTTTAAGCTCTTTTCCCCTCAGGAAACAAATATGTTGGTTTGCCTTTGCAAATTACCACAATTAATAACAGTAAAAATCAATTTTCCACTACTTTATTTGCCTTATCCATGACTCAGCTGCAACACTATTGAAATTCATCTTACAGTTTCGGTAGAGTCTTAACAAAAATGATCCTATGAAGAGTCGCTAATCTGGATCATTAGACACAAGATACTGTAAATGCTAGGTTACATTCTGAAGAAGGGTCCTGACCCGAAACATCACCAATCCATGTCCTCCACAGAAGCTGTCTGACCCATTGAGTTACTCAAGCGCTTTGTGTCTTGATCTGAAACATTAACTGTTTCTCACTCCACAGATGCTGCCTGAACTGCTGAATGATTCCATCTACTTCACTGCAGCATAAGAATTCAGCATAATGTAACTTAATAACACACAATAGCAAGTACATTTTGGATAATACAAATTTAAATTACCATTACATAAATAAATGAACACTCAACAGTTCAACATTCGTATAGACTGTGCAGAGGGAGTTTCTCAACCCAAAACATTGTCCATTTCTCTCCACAGATTCTGCCTGACGCATTGAGTTCCTCCAGCAGTTTGTGTTTTAATCAAGATTCCAGCATGTGCAATTTCTTGTGTCTCCTCCAGCACTTTGTTTTTTGTGTAACAAGCTCTAACTAGTTCTTAATCAAGCAACACATGTAACTCAAAACAAGATTAACATAGGCTCAATCAATGGCTCATCAGGATTACTGAAACTTGTAGTTTTATTACAAATTTATAGCATTCTGATAGATTGTTTTTATGTGATATGATATGACCATCTTTTCTAAACAAAATCAACTAGAATATTAACCAATGAAACAAAATCCATTCTTTTTCACAGCCATTTCTTTGAAAAGTGAAACTAAAACTATAACCTATCATCTTTAAAACAGTGCTCACACGAACTACCATAGCAATGAATTAAATAACCAATCTCAGGCATCAATCGTGTCCAATCTTAAACAGTACCTTGATAGAATAAGTTGCAGAAATAAGGTCAAGAAACAAGCAAATTGGAATTGATTGTATCTTTAATGTCCTCTGAATGACTACTGAGTTTCATAGCCAATGCAATTACATTTGAAGTATAGTTGGGCAAATGTAGTTGCCAATATGCACACAGTAATTTCCAGGGGTTGTTGACTTCAGGGAAAGTGCTGCATAGGTCACATCTTTGTTCTCTTCTAATCAGCACTGTGAAATCTATCCCAGAAACTGAATACAAATCTTAACCGGACAACAACATCTCTGATAATGCAATACCTTTTCAGCCTTTTATATGTACATCAACATGAAAAATCAAAGAATGGTCTGGCCTTTTGACCCCCTGTGACTGCTTCACCATTCAATCAGATCATGGCCGATCTCTTCCTTCAATGCCACCTTCCTGCTCTAACTTCATTTGTTTTAATTCCATTAATATCTGAACATCTATTCACCACTGTCTTGATTACACTCAGAAGATGAAGCTTCATGGACCCCTTGGGTACAAAATTATAAATATTAATTATCATCCGAATTAGGAAATGTTTCACTCTTTTTGTTTTAGAGACTGTTCTGTATACGCTAGATGGGGAAACATTGTCAACTCTACATCTACCCTACCAGTCCTGCAATAGCTTTATACATTTCACAGAGCCAGTCTTTAAACATTCATTTGTTTGGCAAAGTCAGCATTTATCGCCCATCCTAAATTGCATTTCAGACGGTGATGGTGAGCCACCATCTTGAACTAATGCAGTCCATCAGGTAAAGCTACTTCCACAGTGCTTTGGGTAGCGAATTCCACTACCTCAACCCAGCGAAGATGGAGGATCAGCAATATATCTCCAAGTGAGTTGGCGTAGACCGATGCAGCATACCAGCAAGAAGGTGGCAGATGCAATTAGAACAATTTACTCAATAGCGCTGTGAAAATATCTTCACCGGAATGAATCCAGTAGTTCAAGAAGGCTCCTCACCACCGCTTAGTTGGAGGCACTAGAGATGAGCAATAATTGATGGGTTTGTCAATGATGGCCAGGTTCTAGAAAATAGGTAAGTATTTTTTTAAAATGTTAAAGCATCTGATAGTACCAGTAAGAGATTTATGTTACTTTCATTCTTGGAGTCCAGATTCAGATGTGGGGTGTTTCATTTGCTGAGGAGCTGTGATGGAATTGAACATTGTAAAATCAAGGAAACTTGGCCCAACTGAAGTCAAAGGGCACCAAGGGAAAAAAACTCTAAATTTACAATGGAAATAAAGGATTTAGGATCGACTAAATATATCCAGGTCAGACATCATCTTGACTTGATAATATCTTGCCAGTCATTTGTCTTAGCACAAATCCTGGAGTTCCCTACTAAACAACATTGTGCCAAAAGGATTACACCGTTTCAGGACAGTAGCTCACTATCATTTTCTCAAGCGCAATTTGGGATGGGCAATAAACGCTGGCCTTGCCAGAGATACCCTAATTCCAAAACTACATAAACGAAACAATTGGCAATCATCAGTGAATGTCTGTTGTTCTGACCTTATAATGGAAGCAGCAGCTGAAGATGGTCCAGCTATGAACACTGCCCTGAGGAACATCTGCAGTGATACCCTGGTGCCGGGATGATCAACTTCCAACAACTACAATAGTTTTACTTTGTGTGACGTATGATTCCAACTATCAGAGTGTCTTCCCATTGATGCCGAACAAGGTCAAATGCTGCCTTGTCAAGGACAATCACTGTATCCTCATCTTTAGGATTCAGCTCTTTGGTCTATATTTGGACTAAGGATGTCATGAGATCTGGAAACATGTGGTCTCAGTGAAATCTAATGGGAATGGGTGACAGATACCACATGATAATGCTGTCAACCCAGATTTCCTTCACTTTGCTGATGACTAAGAATAGACTTACTGGACAGTAATTAGTCAGGCTCGATTTGTCCTTTTTATGAACAGGACATTCTCTACATTGTCAGGAAGCTACGAATGTTTAATTTTACTGGAACAATTTTGTGAGAGGCATGACGCATTGTAGGGTGCAATAATTCAGTACAGCAGCTGGATGTTGTCTGATGCCAAAGCCTATGCTGCATCTCACACTCTCAGGCATTCCTTGATGAAATTGATGATTTCTTGATGCTGAGTGGTTCAAATTGGCACAAGACTGACTTCTGTGGCGATGGAGATTCCAGGAGAAAGCTGAGATGAATCATCTATTTGGAACTTCTGGCTGAACATGGCTGCAAATGCTCCCACCTTGCCTTCGACACTCGTATGCTTTACCCCATTACTCCGGAGATTGGGGATGTTCTGGGAGCCTCCTCTTCCCATAGGCACTTCAATGGTTCACCACCATTCCCAGCTGGATGTGGTGGGATTGTTCAGCTTCAACCTGACCTGTTAGTTAGAAACATAGAAAAATAGGTACAGGAGAAGGCCATTCAGCCCTTTGAGCCAGCACCGCCATTCAATATGATCATGGCTGATCATCTAAAATCAGTAGCGTTCCTGCTTTTCCCCCATATCCCTTGATTCCTTTAGCCCTAAGAGCTAAATCTAACTCTCCCTTGAAAGCATCCTATGAATTGGCCTCCACTCTCTTCTAAGGGCAAAGAATTCCACAGACTCACAACTCTCTGGGTGAGGAAGTTTTTCCTCATCTTAATCCTAAATGGCCTACCCCTTATTTTTAAACTGTGACCCCTTGTTCTGGACTCCCTCAACATCGAGAACATTTTTCCTGCATCTAGCCTGTCCAATCCTGTAAGAATTTTATACGTTTCTATAAGATCCCCTCTCATCCGTCTAAATTCCAGTGAATACGAGCCCAGTCGACCAATTCTTTCATCATATGTCAGTCCCGCCATCCTGGGAATTAACTCGGTGAACCTACCCTGCACTCCCTCAATATCAATAATGTCCTTCCTCAAATTAGGAGACCGAAATTGCACACAATACTTCAGGTGCGGTCTCACCAAGACCCTATACAACTGCAGTAGGACCTCCTTGCTTCAAAACTAAAATCATATCACAATGAAGGACAACTTGCCATTAACTTCCTTCACTGCCTGCTGTACCTGCATGCTTACTTTCAATGACTGATGTGCAAGCACACCCAGGTCACGTTGCACCTCCCCTTTTCCTAATCTGACACCACTCAGATAATAATCTGCCTTCCTGTTCTTGCCACCGAAGTGGATAACCTCACATTTATCCACATTATACTGCATCTGCCATGTATCTGCCCACTCACCCAACCTATCCAAGTCACCCTGCAGCCTCAAAGCATCCTCATCACAGCTCACACTGCCACCCTGCTTTGTTTCATCCGCAAACTTGGAGACGTCACATTTAATTCCCTCATCTAAATCGTTAATATATATTGTAAATAACTGGGGTCCCAGCACTGAGCCTTGTGGCACACCACTAGTCATTGCCTGCCATTCTGAAAAGGATCCGTTAATATCTACTCTTTGCTTCCTGTCTGCCAACCAGTTCTCTATCCATGTCAATACCCTACCCCCAATGCCATGTGCTCTAATTTTGCACACTAATCTCTTGTGTGGGACCTTGTCAAAGGCTTTTTGAAAGTCCAGATACACCACATCCACTGGCTCTCCTTTATGCATTCTGCCTGTGACATCCTCAAAAAATTCCAGAAGATTAGTCAAGCATGATTTCCCCTTCATAAATCCATGCTGACTTTGATCGATCCTGACACTGCCTTCCAAATGCATTGCTATATCATCTTTAACAATCAATTCAAGCATCTTCCCCATTACCGATGTGAGGGTAACTGGTCTATAATTCCCCGTTTTCTCTCTCCCTCCTTTCTTAAAAAGTGGAGTTACATTGGCTACCCTCCAGTCCACAGGAACTGATCCAGAGTCGAGAGAGCATTGGAAAATGATCACCAATGCATCCACGATTTCTAGGGCCACCTCCTTGAGTACTCTGGGATGCAGACCATCAGTACCTGGGGATTTATCTGCCTTCAGTCCCAACAGTTACCTAACACCATTTCCTGACTAATGTGGATTCCCTTCAGTTCCTCACTCCCACTTGATCCTCTGTCCCCTAGTATTTCTGGGAAATTGTTTGTGTCTTCCTTAATGAAGACAGAACCAAGGTACTCGTTTAACTGTTCTGCCATTTCCTTGTTTCCCATTATAAATTCACCTGTCTCTGATTGTAAGGGACCTACATTTGTCTTCACTAATCTTTTCCTTTTTACATATCTAAAGAAGCTTTTGGAGTCAGTTTTTATATTCCCTGCATGCTTCCTTCATACTCTTTTTTCCCCCCTCTTAATTAACCCCTTTGTCCTCCTCTGTTGAGTTCTAAATTTCTCCCAGTCCTCTGGTTTGCTGCTTCTTCTGGTCAATGTATATGCCTTTTTCTTGGATTTAACACTATCCCTGATTTCCCTCGTTAGCCACGGTTGAGCCGCCTTCCCCGTTTTATTTTTTCGCCAGACAGGGATGAACAATTTTTGGAGTTCATCCATGCGGTCTTTAAATCTTTGCCATTGTATCTACACCATCAACCCTTTAAGTATAATTTGCCAGTCTATCCTAGCCAATTCCTGTTTCATACCTTGAAAGTCTCCTTTCTTTAAGTTCAGGACCCAAGTCTCTGAATTAACCATGTCACTCTCCACCCTAATGCAGAATTCCACCATATTATGGTCACTGTTGCCCAAGGGGCTTTGGACAACATGATCGCTAACTAATCCTTCCTCATTACACAATAGCCAGTCTAGGATGGTCTGTCCTCGAGTTGGTTCTTCTACATATTGGTTTAAAAAACCATGTTGTCTACATTCCAGGAAATCCTCCTCCTCAGCGCTGCTACCAATTTGGTTGGCCCAATCTATATGTAGATTAGTCACCTATGATAACTGCTGTACCTTTGCTACAAGCATCCCTAATTTCCTGCTTGATGCTATCCTCAACCTCCCTATTGCTGTTTGGTGGTTTGTATACAACTCCAACAAGAGTTTTCTGCCCTTGGCTATTTCGCAGTTCTACCCATACCGATTCTACAGCATCCAAGCTAATGTCTCTCCTTGCTATTGCATTAATCTCCTCTTTAACCAGCAATGCCACCCCACCTCCTCTTCCTTTCTGTCAATCATTCCTGAATATTGAATACCCCTGCATGTTTAGCTCCCAGCCTTGGTCATCCTGGAGCCATGTCTCTGTAATTCCAACTATATCATATTCCTTAATTACTGAGATTGCATACTTTTCTCCGTTGAATGCTGTTTTGCTGTTTTGCAAGCTTTTTGTCCTCTGTCGCACCCCACCATTTTAAGGTACTCCCAGCATTCTCTTCAGCACTCCTCGTTGATCTAAGCTTGGTCCCCTGAATGGTAGAGTTAGGGACACAAAGCTATAAATGGTGACAGCATACAGTTTTGTTGCTGCTGGTCCACAGAATGTCTTTACTGTTCAATATGGGTTGCTTGATCTATTTGGCACAATTGTAATAATAAATAATACAATAGAAGATATCCTGAGTGTTAAGACAGGATTTTGTCCCCTCAAGGGCCATGTGGTGGTTATGTCTACCAAAGCTAATATGGACAAAACACATCTGCCACTGGTAGGTTGCTGAGCATAAGGTCATGTAAGTTTATGCCTCACTTAGCTTCACTTACTACCCAACACAGATCCTTGCACAACTATAGATTATATAATGATATCTTGATGTGAGACTTAAACACACAATTATCTGATTTGGTTACGAATGTGCATCAAATTAAGCAGGGACACCAGGCAATCAATTCAACTTTGTGACTTTGTGACCCAAAAATGTTCTATTCTGGTTAGGCTCAAATTAAATGACCATCAGACTTTGACACACATAACTAAAGTTAACCTCCTATACTAGAGAACCAATCGCTATGATACATGGGATATAATTAGGGCGGCACGGTAGCGCAGCGGTAGAGTTGCAGCTTTACAGCGAATGCAGCGCCGGAGACTCAGGTTCGATCCTGACTACGGGTGCTGCACTGTAAGGAGTTTGTACGTTCTCCCCGTGACCTGCGTGGGTTTTCTCCGAGATCTTCGGTTTCCTCCCACACTCCAAAGACGTACAGGTATGTAGGTTAATTGGCTGGGTAAATGTAAAAATTGTCCTTAGTGGGTGTAGGATAGTGTTAATGTACGGGGATCGTTGGGCGGCAAGGACTTGGTGGGCCGAAAGGGCCTGTTTCCGGCTGTATATATATGATATGATATCACATCTGTTCCCATCAGAATTGAAGCGTCTTCACTACAATTACCTGGTCGCTACAATTCGCTGATCATTAGATATATCTGCATGATCATACAAAACAAGAGATGCGGCCTGACCTGCTGAGTTACTCTAACATTTTGTGTTCTTTTGTGTAAACCAACATCTGCAGTTCCTTGTTTCTATACTTAAACTGTTCCGTGTCTGTGGGAGATAGACCGGCTCTGAGGGATTTTGTGGCAGCAGTATTGCTGTAAATTTCCAAGTGTCTGAGGGTGCTTGCTGCAGGTACTCCATGCTACAGAAACACCCAGGTCTAGGATTACAGCTGCCTGATAGCTCATGCGTTTTGTGTCCAGTCTGAGGCCACGGTGCAGAAGGACCGGGTTGTTTAAGGAAATGTTACATACGACGCTTGTTCTCCCATCTGCTTACGGAACAAGTTGGCAATGTCTCAAAATTTGGCTTCTAAACATGTGCAAATGCAAGCAAATTCTCTGCATACTGCACCTTGACTACTGAGTTTCAGGCAACCTCCAGGGAGAGAATTGGTGTAGTATACACAGAGAGAACTATTTTACATTGACAATTATCCCATTGACTGTTGACAATTAGCTCTACTCATGACGGGAGCTTTGTTGAGTTGAGGTGCAACATTGCAATGGGATAGATTCAAAGATGCATTGGGGTAATGAAGCAGCCTCTTTAGCACTAGTCTTGCCTGTGATTGCATTCACTGTAGTCCCATTAGATAAATATCACAGCCTGGGGCAATCATAAAATGGAGATCAGCTAATTTCTGTCCTCGGCTAATTTCTGTGAAGGGTGTTCCACGGACCCTCTCAATTAATGGAATCAAAGATTATCATGGTTGGTATCGCTCCCTTATTTTCCTCAGGCCTATCACATGGTGAGGAACATGTCTGCTGTCCTGTAGATGAATGGTATTGTGCGAGGTATCTTTAAGCCCTGGGTAGAAACATAACCCCCTCCATGATCATCTCTGCACAATACTTTCTTGGATCTAGTGTATTTTGTCCAGTATGCCCATTGCTCAGTTGGTCGTGAGCTGCTTGTCTGATCCATGCCCGGTAGCTCCATAACCTGGAGCTGCCTTCATATACTTTTCTTAGACCACAGTGTTTGGGCCGATCACAAATGTAAATATTTTACATTTCACTTCTTGCACAACTATAAAGGCATCGGCTATTTATCACCCTGCCTAAGCAATATGGGTCAAACTCAGTCACACCATTCTACTCTGGCTTGGTAATTGGTGCATTGCCATTGCAAAAGGTGAATGAATGAGTTTGAAGATGACAGATAGGGTTTTTGGCACAGGATATCTGGACCTCAGCCTGATAGACATATAAGTAATTTCCCACTTTGCCTGAAATTTGATCTTTCCTGTTTTATTGCTCTGCCTAACAAGGTTCTACTCATAAATCTAGCCATGTGCTCCATCCAAACAGGCTGCCAATCTATTTTGTTGCAAAAAAAACTGTGACAAGATCTTACCTCATTTGTAATGCAAGCAAGTCATTTTGGAATGGCTAAAAGTATAATTACATTATGCCAAAGGTTGCAAGATAAATTGTGACAGGAATGTAAATTGTAAAGATGTGACTGCACTGGAGAAGGTACAGAGAAGATTTAATACGCATATGTATCAGGACCGAAAAACTATATTAACGTGGAAAGATTAGTTAAAGCTAGAGTTGTTCTTTTTGAAGTGGAAGAGGCAGAAGGAAAATTCATAGAAGCGTGGAACATTAAGAGGGGGCCCATACGGTCAAAAGACATCAAATATATGTTAAAAATAAATGTTAAACCAAGGGAATGATTAGGAAACATGTTTTCACCTTGAGGATGGTTGGAATCAGTACCTAAAGATGTAGGGGGACATTTAAAAGATTTAAATAGTGACACAAAACACTGCAGATGCAAAAACAAACTGCTGGAGGAACATAACAGGCCAGGCAGCATCTGTAGAAGGAAATGAACAGATAAAGTTTTGGGTTAGGACCCTCCTTCAGACCAGCACCGTGATGTTAAGTTCTTCTTACATAGAAACATAACATAGAAAATAGGTGCAGGAGTAGGCCATTCGGCCCTTCGAGCCTGCACCGCCATTCAATATGATCATGGCTGATCATCCAGCTCAGTAACCTGTACCTGCCTTCTCTCCATACCCCCTGATCCCTTTAGCAAAAAGGGCCACATCTAACTCCCTCTTAAATATAGCCAATGAACTGGCCTCAACTGCCTTCTGTGGCAGAGAATTCCACAGACTCACCACTCTCTGTGTGAAGAAATGTTTTCTCATCTCGGTCCTAAACGACTTCCCCCTTATCCTTAAGCTGTGACCCCTGGTTCTGGACTCCCCCAACATCGGGAACAATCTTCCCGCATCTAGCCTCTCCAACCCCTTAAGAATTTTATATGTTTCTATAAGATCCCCCCTCAGTCTTCTAAATTCCAGCGAGTACAAGCCTAGTCTATCCAGTCTTTCTTCATATGAAAGTCCCGCCATCCCAGGGATCAATCTAGTGAACCTTCTCTGTACTCCCTCTAAGGCAAGAACGTCTTTCCTCAGATTAGGAGCCCAAAACTGCACACAATACTCCAGGTGCGGTCTCACCAAGGCCCTGTACAACTGCAGTAGAACCTCCCTGCTCCTAAACTCAAATCCTCTTGCTATGAATGCCAACATACCATTCGCTTTCTTCACTGCCTGCTGCACCTGCACGCTTGCTTTCAATGACTGGTGCACCATGACACCCAGGTCCCGTTGCATCTCCCCTTCTCCCAATCGGTCACCATTCAGGTAATACTCTGCTTTCCTGTTCTTGCCGCCAAAGTGGATAACCTCACATTTATCCACATTATATTGCATCTGCCATGCATTTGCCCACTCGCCTAATCTATCCAAGTCACTCTGCAGCCTCCTAGCATCCTCCTTGCAGCTAACACTGCCACCCAGATTCGTGTCATCCGCAAACTTAGAGATGTTGCATTCAATTCCCTCGTCCAAATCATTAATATGTTCTGTTTCCTCCACATCCATGTCTATTTCTTTGGCAAGGAATCCTTGCCCTGTCCCTATCCATCTACCTGCTGATGACCATTTCCCCAGTCTCCAACACCTCTTCCTCCTGGACACCTCCCATCAGCCTTCTACCTGCTCTCGATCTTTTCATTTTCAACTACTGCCACAAGATTGACCATCTTGACTTCTCTAAGCCCCTCACCCACTCCAATCTCACTCTTTCCTTACATGCTGCCCTCCACATACTCCACACCGATGGCAACATCATCATTAAATCTGCTGACAAGGGCGGTGCCATTGTAGTCTGGCAGATGGGAGCTGACCTGAAAAATTGCCTTTCACAGATGCTGCCTGATCTACTGAGTTCTTCCAGCAAATTGTTTTTCTGCTCACAATCTAAATAGTGCCTGAGCATGTAATGGAAAACCTGTGCTCTGCAGAGTTACAGACCAAGTACTGGAAGGTGGGATTACATTTATTTATCCAGCACCAACGCAATGGCCCAAATGGCACCTTCTCTTTCCTAAATGTTCGCTGATTCTAAATTATATTTTGAAAGGGAAATCCAAAATGCATCGGGATTACTACAACTTAATGTATAATACTGATGATGGACTCCTAACTTTGCAAATGTGGGTCTTTATTCCCTCGGTCAAGTCATAATAAATGCAATGAATAGTTGAGCTCTTACACAAATCAATTTTGGGGGCCCAATAGTCACATCTCATCAATTAAAGTACTTGTTAATTATCTTTGCACTCTGTCTCAGCCAATTCTCTTATCGGGCTCATAATTTGTTCTTAATTCCGCAATCCTCAATTTTAGCTTGAAGACTTTTCAAAGGGAATTGAATCAGGAGATCCCGATAAATAACATCCATATACATTTCCCTATTTATTACCGAGCTCAAATAGAATGATCAAGAATGACTGACCTTTCACATTCTCCACAGCTTCACTAACTTTCAATTCCTAAGACACTATCGCCTCTTCATGGACGGCCAGTCCTTTTACACATCCATTCCCCATCTGGAAAGCCTCAGAGTCCTTTGGTTCATCCAGAAAATTAGTTCTGACCAGAAATATTGCCTGCCCATTCCCTCCCCAGATGCTGACAGACCCACTGAGTTCCTCCAGCACTTTGTTTTTTGCTCTAGATTCCAGCATCTGCAATTCCTTGTGTGTGTCTCTCAAATACATATGGAGCAGGTCAGTGGTAGGAAGGAATTCTTTATTATTTTGATCTCTGTATTTTATGAGCAAGACATCTGCGGAAACCTTTTTCAAAACCCCATACTTCAGGTACACTGCAACTCACATGTCCAGTTGCTCTTTGTATCACAAGGGTAGGATGGAATAGGTGGAGATGTTTAGAGAGTTTTCCTGGTGATTCACGTTATAACACTGACGCATCCATCTTATAGACCTCAAATCTCATTGCTAATGCAATATAATTACATTTGCAGAATAGTACCTGTCTTTAGTATCTCTGCTGGGAACTCTGAATGGGTGGGTTAGATCTTTGAAGGAGTAAAGGTGAAAGAAGTCAAACGCTGATAGCTGTCCCATTGCTCACTGTGCTGACAACCTGCAAGGTGGCTACAAGTTGGATGCTGGGTTAAATGTGCACGAAGAGGCAAGGCCATATCCTAAGCAATCGTGCTGAAGCTGAATGCAGCCCTGCTCACATCGGATCTTGAGTACCGTGAACGGTTCTGATGCCTGCAACACAAGCAGATGCACAGAGATCAATAAGGAGAGCAAGGGATTGAAGTCATGGGTGACAGAACCAGCAAATGTTTCACAATACACAGCGAGATCTACAGCTGAAATCGATTTTGAGAAAGGGTGGGCGGGGATCATTTAAGAACCAGGGTAATAGTGAAATAAATGCATGATGTTTGCACTTTGGGAGGGTAACAAATGGGGGAAAATAACACTGATTTACAAAATTATTTTGTGCCATTGCATCTGGATTGAAAATGGGAGATTCTGTGGTTTTCAATCTGTTTGGTTACTATAGCAACATGAACGTAGGATTTTACAGATAACCAAGTGCTGAGAACCTTGCATAAATAAATTCAAAATTTTTATTTTTTAATTGCCTTTCACAGTCTCAGGAGATTATGGTGCCCAACACAAATACCTAGAATTTTCTCTGTTTGCCTTCCAGCAATATTAACCCTCCATTTCTAAATTTACTCCAATCTTGCTATTGGCTATTAATGCTGAAATTGAATTTTCCCACTAATATCATTTGCCAAAATGTTAAAATTAATGAAGAAAGAGCATAAATCCAGTGTTGCCTTTGGGGCCCAGAGAAATATGTGAGGAAGATGGTTTGCATTTCAAGTCTGTTGTGATGGCATGGAACTACATTAATGGCATGCTTCAAACTAAGGCATATACTGAAATAAAATGCATAGCAGCAGTCCAGTAAGAAGTATTAAAATAACAATTCTATAAAGCTTAGATGCAGAAAAACTTTTCAAGGTAGTATAGGCTTGAACCTCCTATATTTTGGTGTTTTTTAGTCAGTGGGGACATAGTTTACCTTCACATTTGGCATACATCAAAATTTGTAAGAACTGATGTTCTTCTAATTTTCACTAAGGAAATGAATTTTATGAATCAACCAACCAGAATTGCCACCCAAACATAATTCAGGAATGGCTTGTATCAATGAAATAATTTGTGAATTGCCAAGTAGTGAAATAAAATGATCCGTAATCACTTACACATAAACTTCCCTTGTAAATAATAGTATAAAGTGGCTCTTATGCCATAGATACACAGAAATTTAGAGTAAAAAGGTTTTGAATTATCTCAATGTGTAAAATACCACCAGAGGGCAGCAAATCACCACAAAACAGCAGATCGTTTTATAATTCACAAAGATGCTGACCAGTTTAACTTCTTGTACTGAGGCAGTCTCTTGGGATAGAGGATGACTTTCTTCCACTCTGGGTTTGTGACTAATAAGGCCAACAGTAGATTCTTGCATTGAAAGGCAGGTGCTGGCTGAGATGGGTGGGCAAGTGGTTACTTTGTGAATTGGTGCATCCTTCTGCTGCTTGCACTCTGTCCACTCCAGATGCATGGACTCCAGATTCTCAATGCTATTGTGAAAGCTCATCCACCATTTTGAGCTATCATGGACCAGAGATTCCCAGGAATCAATTGAGCCTTTGCATTTCTTTAAGCAGCAGTTGAGCAAATCCTTGAATCTTTTCCTGCCCCCCTCCCAGTGACTCTCTGTGTGGGGGACTCGTGTCAGGCATGTGAATGAGATAGTCTGCCCAACCGAGCTTCTGGATGCAATTAGCCCCTCAAACTAGAATGCTGTCCAATGCCAAACATTAGTTTGCTTGTACTACCAGTGCATTTGAAGAAATTAAGGGAGACTGCATTGGTGGTTTCTCTGAGAATGTTGAGATGCCTGCTGCATGGAATCCAGGTCCCAAACACATTATGGAGGTTGAGGTCCTTGATGCCCCCACACAATTAGCATTGTACCAGCTCTAAGATCTTCATCTTCCAATATTGCTCTTCTCAAATCAAACAAAGGATGCATTCATGGGTTGGACCAAAGGCTGAGCTGATGCGCTGATGACAGTGGTAGGATCCATGCTTTGCTGGGACTCACCCGTAAACCGTTATTGTAAGAGGGCAGTGTGGTGCAGCAAAGTCATGTTGGTAGATGTCCCGTGTCTTGCAGATGAAGAGTTTGAGGCCCATCCACCCATGAACTTCAGTAAAGGCATTGACAATTGTTTGGAGCTTATAAGTACCTTTCAAGGTACTTCTTCACCATGGAAGTTAGTGCTCCCGATGAGTAGTATATGAGCAGTGTCACCTTACTCTTCTTGGGCACCATTATCATTGATGTCTTTTTAAAGCAGGTGTAAACCTCAAACAACTTGCAGGTGATATTTACACCTAGGAACGTGAAGGTCTTGACCCTCTCCACTTTGTCACCACTGATGCTGACTGGGGCTTGGTAAAATCAATAACTAGCTCCTTCATCTTGTTGACATTGAGAGGTTGTTGGCTTGGCACCAAATCACTAAGCTCTCTGTTTCCATTCTGTAGTCCGTCTTGTTATTATCACGATCTAGTTTTGCCTTACAGTAAGACATAATACAGACCGTTTTATACAATGCAACCCCCTTGTTAGGCAGTGACATGGGGTGGGGTGAGGGGGAGTTGATTTATCACTTGCTGTTGTGGGCCGAGCCACTTTGGTCTCGAACCGTCGATCTTTGAGTTGCCGTGGACCTGCCTGATCTGGGCCGACCAATCAATGCCGACCTGTGTGGTCTTCTGGCGGTGTGCAGCGGACGACGGAGCTAGTCTTCACCTCACAGTCAACACATCAACACACCTTGCCCTCTTGTACTAATTGTTGAGCTGTATTGTTTAAATATTAAACTGAGTGTTTATACAACACATGAACTTCTAGAGTGGTGACCCCGACGATCCAAAACGGCCTCTTTTGGATTTCATCATGCCTGGAGGAGACAACCCCAATCAGCAGAATGCACTTTCACTCAAACTGCCCACCTTCTGGACATCACAGCCCCAAGTGTGGTTTGAACAAGCCGAAGCCCGATTCCACATCCGCCAAATAACTGCCGACGTCAATAAGTACTACTACGTGGTCAGTGCGCTGGACCAGGACACCGCCGGGCGCCTGATTAATTACCTTCATCAGCCACCAGCCGACAACGAGTACGAAGGGATCAGAAAGCTCCTCAAGGACACTTTCGGTCTCAGACTCCGAGACAGGGCGGCAAACCTCCTGCACATGGATGGCTAGGCGACCGCAAACCGTCCATGCTCATGAACGAAATGCTCACCCTGATGGATGGACACAAGACCTGCCTCCTTTTCAACCAGATCTTCCTCAAGCAGATGCCTGAGTTCATCTGCCTGCTCCTCGCGGATGACAATTTCATCGCCCCCCGACGGCTGGCAGCCCGTGTGGATGTGCTGTGGCAGGCCAAACAGCAGGGTGGAGCCACCATCAGTCAGGCGGCGGCGGTGCCTCGGCAGGTCATACGAGAAGTCCCAGACTCCAAGGAAGGAGCGGCAGTGACGTCGGCCACGAATGGCGCCAGCAATGACAAGTGGTGCTACTACCACCAAAGGTGGGGCTCCAGGGCCCGTCGATGCCGACCACCTTGCATGCATCCGGGAAACGCCTCGGCCAGCCGTCGGTAGTGGCAACTGCGGCCGACCAAAAACATTGCTTTCTCTACATCTGGGATCGTCATTCAGGGAGGCATTTTCTCGTTGACACGGGAGGTCAGTGTTTTGCCCCCTCGGGCAGTGACACTCATTCAGGAAAGAAGTGGCCTCCCCTGACCGCTGCCAATAGCAGCAACATCAGAACATATGGGGTCCGCACGATCCCACTCAAATTCAACTCCTGTCGCTTCAAGTAGACCTTTACCATCGCCGATGAATCACAACCGCTGCTGGGCGCCGACTTCCTCTGGGCACATTTCAGGTTGGTCCACGTGAGAGGATAACGTCTCGTTAATTCTGAGATGTTCGAATCGATCGCCTTGCTCCACGCCGAATTGACTGCACCCCACCTTGGCTCGGTGACCTTCTCCGACGAGTATGCCAGGATCTTGGCCCATTTCCCTGGCATCATAACTCCCCAGTTCACAATGATCAGCCCCAAGCATGGGGTGAAGCACCATATCCCCACCACCGGACCGTCATTCTATGCACGCGCATGCGGGCTGCCCCCCGACAAGCTCCAACTGGCCAAGACGAATTCCGCAAGATGGAGGAAATGAGCATAGTGCGCCGCTCAGAGAGCTCATGGGCATCCCAGCTTCACAAGTTTCCCAAAGAGTCTGGGGGCTGGAGACCCTGTGTGGACTAACGCCATCTCAACGAGGTCACAACAGCCGACCGGTACCCTATCCCTCACATCCAGGACTTCACAGCAAACCTGGACGGTGCCAAGGTTTTTTCCAAGATCGACCTGGTACGTGGCTACCATCAGATTCCGATCCACCCAGACGACATCCCCAAGACGGCCCTCATCACCCCGTTTGGGCTCTTTGAGTTCCTGCGCATGCCTTTTGGCCTCAAGAACGCCGCCCAAGCTTTCCAACGGCTCATGGACACGGTGGGCCGCAGGCTGGACTTCATGTTCATCTACCTCGATGACATCCTCATCGCCAGCCGCTCCCGTCAGAGGGCATCCACCATCATGACCAAACCCGCCCTCAACTCAACCAGCTGCAACCCCGAACACAGCAGAGACATCCACAAGATCAGGCCGCCTCACTCGGCAGCCTAACCGCTTCCAATACTTCGGTTCTGGGGGGGGTCATGTGGCAGGCCAAGCCACTTTGGTCTCGAACCTTCGTTCGTCGAGCTCGAGCACTCGCGTGGACCTGGCGTGATCTGGGCCGACAAATCAACGCCGACCTGGGTGGGCTGGGCTGCTGGCAGTGTGCAGCGGACGACGGAGCTTCATCTCACAGTCAACACACACCTTGACCTCTTCTCTAATTGTTGAGCTGTATCGTTTAAATATTAAACTGAGTGTTTATACAACACGTGAACCTCTACATTGCATCCAAATCCACATAATTGGGAAAAATCTAATCAGGTTATCTCACACCCAAGTCTCAAAAGGGATTGGATTATGAAACGTGCAGCCTTGAGAGAACTTCAGATTTCCAAAATCGGTGCAAAAACTGGACCAGATCAGACTAAGCCAACTGGAGTCACCACACGCAGTCCACTCATCTTCCTCTTGTGGGCACGGCTCCGTCGCTGGTTTTTCTCATATCCAAATCCAATCGTACAGTTTAGATAGCGCAGGGCATCAGACAATGCACTGAGACTTCTCCCCAAACCACCTGGACATGGGCCTTTGTCAGCTGTGTGTGCTTGCAGGTCCAATTATCCACCAAAACAATACAATCAACATCCACAACACCAAGGTCCTCCAACAATCCATCCTCACTGCTATCTGACAAAAACCTGCATTGCAAAGTGACACGGGAATCTCTTTTTTTTTATGCTTGTGTACCAATACTTTATCAAAGTGACTGTCAATTTTTAGTTAATTTATGTTCAGCACAATCATTGTGGGTTGAAGGGTGGGTTTATATACTGATGTTTCTGTGTTATAAAATAACAGCTCTTTATCTTCTGCCCACAATACAATCAGAATTTGTTTACTCACCCTGGTACGATATAAGTGGATGTAAACCCAACCAGTGAAGTATCGTTATGTGTTCAAATCCATTGTAGTGTCGTGAAATGCCCACAACTGTCTGATTCTCACAGGAGCTGTATATTAATACATTGATTCACTGAATAGAATCAGAATTTTGTAACACTTAATGCAAAACACTGCAGATGCTAGAAATAAAAATCTTGTAAACACCCAGCAAAGCTGGCAGCATTAATCCAGAGAGAAATAGAAAAGTGTCAACTCAGCGACCATTGCAGTAGGATGCTGTGTGTGTGGTGACATGTTGCAAGCAGCACAATAGAAAAGAAACAAATATAGCAGTTCTGAGCCATTTATTATATTCTTTACAGAGTATTATTTTTACATATTCTGTTGCGCTGCTGCAAGTAAGAATGCCTTTGTTCTGTTTGGGACATATGACAATAAAACACTTTTGACTCTTGTTGTGAGGCTATGTAAGAAAATAACTGCAGATGCTGGTACAAATCGAAGGTATTTATTCACAAAATGCTGGAGTAACTCAGCAGGTCAGGCAGCATCTCAGGAGAGAAGGAATGGGCGACGTTTCGGGTCGAGACCCTTCTTCAGACTGATGTCAGGGGGGCGGGACAAAGGAAGGATATAGGTGGAGACAGGAAGAGAGTGGGAGATCTGGTTAGGAGAGGGGAAGAGAGGGACAGAGGAACTATCTAAAGTTGGAGAAGTCAATGTTCATACCACTGGGTCACTTGAAATTATCATTTTATTTCATTCTCAGATGTTGCATGGACCATACAGTATTTCCAGCATTTTCAGCTGAGTAACAGATGTGTTATGTTCTGGACATCACAATTTTCATCAGAAAGTGGCTTTGTTTTTCAGTTTCTAAATTGCCAACCCCTTGTCACTGAATTCACAAGAGGTTTGGTCAGCTGTGAGAGCTGTTGGCCACAGTGATCACAATCACAGTCACACAGATACGACTATCCTGAAGAACATTGTCACTCCATTAGTATTGTATCAGGAAAGATCAGTCCGAGAGGGAACAATCCTACTTGCCCACCACATTGTCAAGGCAATGGCTGGTGATCAAAAATCAACTACAGCCACAGGTAAAGAAGGGAAAGGAATGGTGTGACACTCCGAGGAAGAATTGGAGATTATGACAAATGGAACACACCATCAGTCGCTGGAACCAATGGACATGACCCACAAAGGAAGGGAGAGAGAAAGAATCTATCCATGGGCATAGTAGACCTGAGAAAGGGAGAATCAGTCCATGAAGGACTCGAGTAGTAACCTAACACCAGGTGACAAATGTAAGCATAGATCTAGTAAGGATCAAAGACTGGGAACGTGATACATCCACAATTCATGATTACACAGGAAGGCCACAGTTAGCTTCAGCACTGGAGCTCTAGCTTCTTTCATGGGAATCCAAGAGCAGAAATGGTGCACCAAATAAAAAGAAATACACCAAGCTCAAGTATTCACACAAAATCCGGTGGTTAAGCACTTGAGCCCCAGCTGTCGGCTGCTGCAGTCACACTGGAGACTGTTTCTGTTGATTAGCTAATTAATTTATTGCATCGAATTGAAGTCGCATTCCCAATATCGTTGTACCCCTGTACAATGACAATAAAGATATATTGTATTGTATATTACTGTATTGGAGGAGCTGCTCAAAATACAAGATTCAATTGGCATTGAAGGAATCAAATTAACTTTGAGGATTATTTTTACCATGAAATAGGTGATGCCCAGGACATTGGTGCAGATTTCTCAGCCTTGGTGGATGGGCATCTTCTACAGGGGGAATGCACGGCAGGCGAGGTCACGGCCCCTGACCTGTACTGTTGCCACGCAACGCCTACTGGGGGGCACGCCGTGTACTGCAGGCAAGCACTCACTATGGCTTTCCGTGCGGGCCCTCTTTGCTTTGTCTTTTTCTTCTATTTTATGTTAGGAACGACTTCTGTTGTGGAACAATTCGCCAGTCCAGTTGCAGTTCAATGTTGCGGCTGCATTTTGCTGCAGCTTGGCTTCACCCGGCTTCTCCCATCAGCCCGTCTCCGGCTCCCTCCCGGTGCTCCAAGTGTCCTGACACCTCTCCCCATTCCTGCGCTCCTCCAGGCTCGGCGCCCTGCTCTGCACCTCACTTCCTGTGACTCTTCGGCCCTTCGCCGCTCCTGCTGGCCCTCGAGCCCTTCTCCCCACTCGCCATCTCCGTCAGCCGGGGTCCGCTTCCACTTGGCCGGCGCTCAACACCTCGAGGCTGGGGCCGCCGAGCCGAGTCGTGGCCTGGTCCTCCGCCTCGGCTCCCAGCGCCTGGCACAGCTCTCACTGCTACTCGGCCTCCGCTGCCGATCGGCCTCTCCCCGGCTCCTCTTCCTCCTCTTTGGGCTCGACACTGCTCCTCGTCTTCCAAGGACGTCGAGCCTTTCCTCCCTGGGCCCTTTGCCCTCAGGTGGGTCGCCGACCTCCAGCACTCGCTGCTTCTGACCCTGCAGGCCTCCAGGCACCTCGGCTCGGGTTCTTCCCGCTGCTCCTCTCCCAGCTTGCTCAACCCCGTCCTTTCCTCCTCCTCCTCCTCCCCTTCTTCTCCCCCCACCAGCCGGTCCTCTGCTTCTCGACCTTGCTCTCCTGCCCCCCTACCCGGCCGTGTTTCCCCTTCTCCCGCCGGCTAGCCAGACGTCCTCCTAGCTGCTTGGGTGTTTGGGCTTGGCAGCCCTTGTCCTGGTTCCTCTTCGCCGGATTCTCCAGCTTCTTCCTCATTTTTTACAGCACAAAAATTGGTCTTTTGGTGGCTTTTTAAAGGTAAGAATGTACCTGTTGCATGTATTGGTAGTGTATGCAATTTGACCCATTTAGCAATCCCCTAATTCCTAAATGGAAGCCAGTCAACTTCGGCCTCAAGGGACTGTCCTGGAAAAAGAAACAATTGTTTTTTCTGGCGATTATCTCTTGCAGGGCTGTGTGGAAATGACAGGATTCCCCTACAAGATATCTTACAAGATATCTTTATTTGTCATCCAAAAAACAAGTTTGGATGATGACTGTGGCGATAGGATTCCAATGCTCACCACAGTGGGCATTGCAGTGGTGCTAACCCTGTGACCTGATGGCGCGGCGGCCCCGCGATGCCACCAGTGGCCGCCCGGCGGCGCTGCGATCCCGCGAAGCCACCAGTGACCACCGGGCGGCGCTGCGGTCCCGCGATGCCACCAGTGACCGCCGGGAGGCGCTGCGGTCCCGCGATGCCACCAGTGGCCGTCGGGCGTAGCTGCGGTCCCGCGATGCCACCAGTGACCGCCGGGAGGTGCTGAGGTCCCGCGATGCCACCAGTGACCGCCGGGCGACGCTGCGATGCCACCAGTGACCGCCAGGCGGCGCTGCGGTCCCGCGATGCCACCAGTGACCGCCAGGTGGCGCTGCGGCCCGCCTCTCCCGGTCCTCCGTTGCTCAGGTAACGGTCGCATGGCGGCGCCGCCGCCGTCTCCAGGTGAGTGGCCGGCCGTGGCCCCGCGTAGTTTGCGCCGAGCGGGTGCGGGTTTCGGATGGAACGATTAGTGAAGAAACCGAGCATTATTTTGTCAGTGGGATTAAGATTGAAGGCCTCGGCGGGGTTGCGGAGAACGGCGGCGCCCAGTAATCCGGCTCGGGAGCTGGGGCTACACGGCCTTCGTGAGCCCCTTTGAGGAGCCCGTGTTCGGGTGGGTGGGTGGGGGGAGGGCAGACTCGGCGTGGCCCCGGGAAAGGAAGGGCCCGTTCGTCCCCAGGCTCCGCCACCGCCGCCGCTCGGCGCTGCGGCTGCAACTGCGCCCCTCCACCAGCAGGGGCGCGCTGGCGCGATCCGGGTAGGAGCCTCGGCGGGGGCGGGGCTTCGCGCTGGAGCGCCCCCTGGTGCCGGAGTCGGGCCCCTGCAGGGAGCCGCTGGTCTCTGCGGCATTGAGACCAAAGGACAGACTTGAGTCACAGTGAATTAAATCTGAGTCAATGAGGGAGCAAGCTCTTTCCATGTTACTCAAGTCTCTAATAGTAGATATCAATCTTTTGGAATTTCTCCTTTGCCTCCATTTGTACTTTTGTACGTTTATGTATAGACCAGAACTAGACATAGTATTTAATCCTAGCCATTGGACATAGGAGCAGAATGAGGCCATTTGGCCCATCGAGTCTGCTCCATTCTAACGTGGCTGATCTATTTTTCCTTGTCAACCCCATTTTCCTACTTTCTCCCTGTAACCTTAGGCACCCTTACTAATCAAGGACCTATCAATCTCCGCTTTAAAAATACCCAATGTCTTGGCCACTGGCTTCTGTGGCAATGAATTCCACAGATTCACCACCCTCTGGCAAAATAAATTCCTTTTCAACTCCATTTTAAAGGTGCATCCTTTTATTCTTTGGCTGTGCCCTCTGGTCCCTGACTCACTCACTACTGGAAATATTGTGGTGGAGAAGCTTGTGTGGTCCTGAGAGCGATGTTGTCTGGAGCTATGCTCCTAGTAGGGTCACCCATGGTGGTAAGGTCGAGGGGGAGGTACCTGTCAAAGCGCAATCCAACCAAGACCTCAACGGTGGAACAGGTGGAGGATGATGGCTGACTTTAGTGGAGCGTCACAATGGCTGGGAAGGGGGAATGAAGGCTGCAGCAGAAAAGGGTCCTTGGTCGTCTTGGACTCCATGCCACTGGATCCTGACCCAGATCTGTTAAGGACAGTGTGGTGGCTGTCTATGCACCAGTCTCCCCATGTTAAACAAAGTCACGCACAGGCGTCCGACCCTATGGAGAGGACAGTCAGACTCACTTCGAGTGACCGCCGATGATGATGACTGGAAATATCCTCACCACATTCAGTCATTTTGTTCCAGCCCCATGGTTAGAGCATAGAACAGTACAACACAGGAACAGGCCCTTCAGACTGTGCTGAACATATTGTCAAGATAAACTAATCTCATCTGTCAGCACTTGATCTACATCTCTACATTCACTGCATATCCATGTTTTCCTTTGAACACTATCCTTTGAACACCTGCTCTCTTTTGACATCTCAGCCAAGTGTCGAAGGGAAGCCACTTTCATTTTCATGCACACTTGCATTAATCATTTGCTCTAGTCCCAGTCCTGCATGGAATGAATACCATCGAAGGAAAATGAATAAAACAGATTTGTAAAATAGAAAGTGCTGGAGGAACTCAGTGGGTTAGGCAGCATCTGTGGAAGGAATACACAGATGGTGTGTTGGGTTGACACCTTTCAAACCAATTCCGCCCTCTACTCCTCGTGCCCCACCCATTATCCAGACCCCATTTCCTCTTCCCTGCATCCCTTTCCACCTATAATGCTTCGTTTAGCTTCAATTTTACACCTCATTTTATATCTTTTTGTCCCCTTTTAATGTCTAGCCTTTGTCCACCCATCTACCGATAAATAAATCCCTCACCTGTATCCATCTATCACTTGTGTAGGAAAAACTGCAGATGCTGGTTTAAATCGAAGGAAAGACACAAAATGCTGGAGTAACTCAGCGGGTCAGGCAGCATCTCTGGAGAGAAGGAATGGGTGACGTTTTGGGTCAAGACCTTTCTTCAGACCCTTCATCTATCACTTGCCAGGCCTTGTCTCACTCCACATCTTTCAGTTTTCTCCTGCCTACCACTATTAGTCTGAAGAAGGCTCCTGTCCCGAACCGTTGAATATCCATGTCTTCCCGAGGTGCTGCCTGATCCACTAAGTCATTCCAGCAGCTTCTTTGTTCAAGATTCCAGCATCTGCTGTCTCTTGTGTCTCCAAACAGATTTGTAAATATGTTTGATCTTTCATTTAAGAAAACCGGAATCTGGATTGTTGGTGACAAGATTCTGCAAAGGGGAAGACACAAAGGGAAAATAATACAAGAGCATTACTACTGAATCCCGATGGTGCACTTGCAGCTTGGAGGAAATGTAGCAATGGGTGCAAGCCATGAGAAAAACTCTGCTGACGAATCCCTCTACATATCAGCGGTATACGATTCAATGGACTGGTGAAACACCTGTCAAACAGGTACTTCCTTGTGAACGTACAATCTACATTCCTAATTTGACAACCGCCAATGACTTTCCAGAGAAACTGTCCAAAATAGTCATCATTTGTAACCTACTGGAAGGAATTGCCTCTGTTGAAAACCTGAAAGAAATTATACAGAGTGGATATCTTCCATTGAATTAGCAAGGGATATGTTTCTGAATGAGCAAGGGATATTCTAATCGTAACAGACCTTGTGTTTCCTGGTAACATTTCCAAGGGACACACAATAGCAAACTAACTCTTAGCAACTGCCCAGAAACTGCGGAAACAAGAAGTTGCTCGTGCTATACTTCTCTATGGCTTTATGTTACTCTTAAGCAATTTTATGATTCCTTTTTACTGACAAGAACAGTATAAATACAGTCATACAGTACCAGGTACCCATATGGTGGTTTCAGGGTCTGTCACAGATCTCCTTTGTGGCATCTATTCCCCGTATCCATGTCCTCAGGAAGATGGCAGCTGCAGACTCCCTCTCAACCACTTTTTGTTACAAGCAGCACGGTAAGATGTTCTGTTTTTTTTAAAGCAATTCATATAGTGCATCTGTTGATCATGGGTTCCCGTGAGGTATCAGAATATCGATCAAAGTTACAGGCAAAGTTAGATGAGTAGGATATGAGCTCAGGTGAAGTGGTTGGTTTTAATATCATCTTTGTGTTCATATCCCTCCTTAGCCCAAATCTCTTTCCCCAGAGACCTTTCCAACTCAAAATTTCTGTGCTTGTTAATAACCTGAATGCATTACCATTGCCAATGTTCTTCTGCCCTCAGAGTTAGAGTCATGCAGCACAGAAACAGGCCCTTTGGCCCACCATGTCTGTGCTGACCATCATCCATCCATTTGCATTTAGACACTTTTTTCTACTCATATTTTCATCAACTCCCCTCAGATGTACTCCCTCACGCACACACTGGGGGCAAACTACAGAGGATAATTGACCTACCGACCTGCACTTTGGAATGTAGGATTAAACCGAAAACCCGGAGGAAGGCCATGTGGTCACAGGGAGAACGTGCAATCTCCACACAGACAGCACTTGACCGCAGGATCGCACCTCGGTCTCTGGCGATGTGAAGCAGCCACTCTACCCGCAGTGACACTAGGCTACCCTCAGGCTCCTAATGTCCCTATACTTTGCTGCTTGTGATTAAGGTTCTCCGAAAAAGCCCTTAAACCAAACCTTTGGTCATCAGGCGTCTCCTTATGTGGCTCGATCAAAGTTGACAACATGTTGCCATGTTAAAGGCATGAAGTAAATGCATCATAGTCCTTGTGACTTACTAGCAATGAGTCAGACAAATCAATCTGCTTAGAAACAAGGAACTGTAGATGCTGGTTTATAAAAAAAAGACAAGAGTGCTGGAGTAGTTCAGAGGGACAGGCAGCATACCTGGAGAACATGGATTGGTGACGTGTCGGGTCAGAATCCTTCTGATCACTGGTGGAAAGTTGTGTGCTTTTCAGTGTGATTTGGTTTTGCTGATGATTTCTTAAATCATTGTGGTTGTTTTTGCTGTGTGCCTCTTGGTGTTCTGAGTTTGGTTGTTTCATGGTTTATCAGATTATTCCAACATGTACAAATTGTTGAAAATTATTACATTATAATATTTCTGTCCAAAATGTATTAAAAATAATTGTTATCCAGATGTTAATGAATCCTCAATTCTTACCAGAGTTATTTTGCTCTATTTCTTGCCATTCATATTCTGCCTGACCCTCTGTGGCAATTGTTGGATATATTCTGGTATTTGGGCATTTGATTTTTTTAGAATCATCTTTACGCTTTACTCTACTCATTTCCCTTTCTGATTGCAGGGTGAGACTTTTGGAGTTGATCTACATTTGCTGGTGTATCCATATCATATCATATCATATATATACAGCCGGAAACAGGCCTTTTCGGCCCTCCAAGTCCGTGCCGCCCAGCGATCCCCGTACATTAACACTATCCTACACCCACTAGGGACAATTTTTACATTTACCCAGCCAATTAACCTACATACCTGTACGTCTTTGGAGTGTGGGAGGAAACCGAAGATCTCGGAGAAAACCCACGCAGGTCACGGGGAGAACGTACAAACTCCTTACAGTACAGCACCCGTAGTCAGGATCGAACCTGAGTCTCCGGCGCTGCATTCGCTGTAAAGCAGCAACTCTACCGCTGCGCTACCGTGCCGCCCAACAAGAAATAGTCATGATAGAACATCTAATTCCAGCTGGGCTCCTGTTTTAAATAGCAGAGGATAATTAAATAGCATTTTAGAACTGAAAATTATGTTGATTCTTCTATCAGGCAGAGCTTTTAATTATCTGTTTCAATGTGTCCAACAACATTTGTGTGCTTGTGTTTCTACCTCGTACATAATTTGTTGGCAAGTGTGTTTTGTGTGAGGTGCATTTAGATAATGCTGCTTCATGTCAGGGGACATGACAGTTATGTTATTTGGCTGTGAGAAGAATATATTTGGGAATGTTTAAATTTAGCTGTCGGGGTATGAACAGGAAATAATAAAAGCCCTCATGGATAAGGCAGCATTTGTGGAAAGTTAAACAGAGTTAATGTTTCAGGTTGAAGGGCCTGAGGGAAACTGGCAAAGTGAAAGAACAAGTGAGTTTTCAGTTGCAGAAAGAGGGGTGAGGTTAGGGGAAGGATGGCGAGGACAATGGGAATAGTTTTGATTGGGTTTGGTCAGGTTTGTCAGGATACTAAGCTCTTTATGAAGCTGGGCGGTTGGGGAGAGAAGCAAATGAGTATGGAAAATCTGTGGAATGGAATGCAGGTTGGAGGTATTGTAGGAAAGTAAAAGGTGAATGCTGGAAATATCCAGCATATCAGAGAGTGTCTGAGAAGAGAGGAAAAAAGTTACTATTACAAATGGAAAACCTGTCTGGCCATAGAGAAAATCAGTTACCTGAAATTGTTAAATTCAGTATTGACTCCCAATGGTTGCAATATGCACAAATGGAAAAAGGGGTGCTGTTCCTCAGGCTAATTTTAAGCCTTGCTTAAATAATTAACCCAATAATTTTAAGACATGCAGGAGGCCACAGACAGGCAGATAGGTCAGATGGGGAATTGGATGGAGAATTAAAGTGCAGGGACCAGAGGCACAGGGTGGTCCATGTGATCCCCATGGACTGAATGAAGGTGCTCCATAAAATGATCGCCCATTCTACATTTGGTTTCTCCACTGTAGAGAAGATCACATCATGAGCACTGATGGCAATCATTATATTGGAAGTAGTACAAATGAATCACTGTTTCATTTTAAAGGACTGTTTAAGGGTGCTCCATGATGAGAATGAAGAGGAAAACGAATGGGTGTTGTATTTCCAGATTGATCTAATAATTCAACAATCTTGATAAGAATTGCACAATGAGGGCCTCGAAGGAGTTCTCAGGCTACAGAGTTTTGTGCCGGTCAAAAAGGACATGGAGGGGAAAGTAGAAATGAAGTTGTGAGATGCAAAACCTCCAGATTAAAACAGATAAGAGGCTTGGTTGGAGACAAAGAATAAAAGATCAGAGTCCAGAGGTTTTTCCTGAAGAAAATGTGGGATTCACAAAAAATTGGAATTAATTGGATTATTTGTGTTATAATCAATGCATTTATTGTGGCTTGGCAGCAGGAATGCCAGCAAATTATTAGCAACGTTGAGTCTCGGATATGGTTCATCCTAGGGGTTGAAGTTGTGAGGCATCTGTAATTCCAGAACCAATAGGGGTGGTTGAAAAATGTACATTGGCTTTACTATACGAGTGGAAGTTTAACTTCTGACAGACATAGGATGTTGGTGAAGAGTTGATGAAAACAAAAATGGATTTCTGGGCAGAGCAGAGGGCTAGGGTGTGACAGGGCGGCACATTGGCATAGCGTTAGATCAGGGATCGATCCTGACCACGGGCTCTGTCTGTACATAGTTTGTACGTTCTCCCTGCGACCACATGGGTTTTCCCCGAGTGCTCCAGTTTCCTCCCACACTCCAAAGACGTGCAGATTTGTTGTTAATTGGCTTCGGTAAATATTACAAATTGTCCCTAGCATGCAGCATAGTGCTGGTGTATGGAGTGCTGGTCAGCAGGAACTTGGTGGGCCGAAGAGCCTGTTTCCGTGCTGTATCATTAAAACTAAAAACTAAAACACAGGATGTGTTAAGAAAATAAGCAATATGGTAATGGATGTTATCCGCAGGTACTATCCCCATAAATAGTCCGTCAACAATAAATCTGCACGATTTAGTCCTTATTTGAACAAGATGTTAACATATATTGACTGAAAAGTGTTATAATACATCAGATTACACTAAATAAAAAGAATGACACACAAATAGTTATAAAGTATGGCTCACAAACCCATTGTCCAACAATCCAGACATTTTTAGTGTTGAATGGGGAGGGAGAAAGCTGTATCGATTTTACTACATGACTGCCTTGGGTGAGAAGTACTCATCTGCTCTTAAATTATTTTAACAATGTGGCTCTGATTTACCAGACAATGTCCGGCTCATTCTCCATCTTGGCTGAGTCACTGTACCTCTCAGGAATGCAAAGACTGCGATATCAAAATACCAGTTACAAAGAAGATGATCTCTCAATATCGGATCTCCTATTAACTGACTTTGGTAAAGGCAAACTCCTAACTCGGCATATCTTCATTATTGCCCATCTTTAAATTTTGTTTTGAAATAAGGAACATGTTGAATTTTCTTGCCCACATTGCTCTCTGCCCAAAACATTAATGTGAAGCTCACTGCTTTCAGTGGAACCTTTCAATGAAACCTTCACTTTCGTTTTTGTGATTGCCTTAGATCATTTACGGTTATCTGATTAATTAATATTGGATGTACATCAATGCACAAGATTTTAAAAGAATTATATTTCTAGGCTTTAAACATGAGAAGTTCTAAAATGTTATTTCGCCAATATTACGCGTCAAACACAGGCGTAAGAAACCATAATTACTTTGTATGAAAAGCTACATCACCGTGTTTTTTTGGAACAAACATGGTCTTAAAGATTCTTTTGGTCTTTCTACTGTCATGTAATTATGCATGTCTGAGTCAATTTTAAAATGTTTCACCAGGTTTTTAGATATACTAGTTACCACATTCAAGTGTCATGCATCATGTGATGGTTGATGGACGTTAGCAACAGATTGGTTGGAATCGTTGCTAATTTCTACAGGGATTATTCCTTCAAATGCAGTTTCACAGTTTAGTTTAGGTCAGGATATAAACACTGTCTGAAAGCTTTCAATTGACTATTCTCTTTCCCGATCTTTGCTAGAATGTTCATTTATACCATCCCCAACCCGTACCCCATATTGCTATCTAGACAAAGTATTAATTAAAAAACCTGCTCAGTTACCTGACCATTTGAATGACTTTAAAATAATCTAAAAGCAGAAAACAGCAGATGCTGGAAATAAAAAATAAAAACTGAAAATCCTGGAAATATCCAGCAGTTCAGGCAGCTCTTGTGGAGAGAGGAATAGAGCTAATGTTGGAAGGAAAGGTCAGCCTTGTTTCTTTCTCCACAGAATTGTGCGATGAGCATTAAAGTGCACCCAGCTATGGTTTAGAGAAACACGTGTGGGCGGGTTATAAACTGTTTGGATGATTAGTTAGTTACAACAGTGATCGGGAGATGAGTGGCATGTTAAAAATGAATATTTTGGCATTTTAGAGTATAGCACAACAAAACATGGAATTCTTAAGAAGATTGGAGGTTAAGCTGATTTAAAGGATTGGAATGAACCTTGAACATACAGAATGATAATATTAGCAATTTAGAGACTGGAGAAAGAAGGTGAAACTGCAAACCTAAATGTATAAAGCACCTCAAGAATTTCCTTCCGCATCTTATGAATGTCATTCCATGAAGGGTTCAGATCAAATTTGTTTTGAGTGCTGGCTCAAAGCATTAGATTGCTTACTAGAAACGTCATGTTGAATGCACTCTAATTTACATTTTTATTTTTAATCTGAATAAACATAAATCTAGCATTGCATTAGTAAGCAAGAACAAAAATCCTGCAGAATCCGCTGGGGGATTGTTGTGCATACTGGAGTGAGTGGAGATAACTGCAATGCCCAAATGGCTGTGTAGTTAGGAGTTTATTTTTATCAATGAGACATTCAGGAGAGGTAAGATTATTTAACTTGGGAGTTGGCTACATGAGCAGGAATACATTATTAATAGAGTCAGGGAGGCAAATGTCCTCTGTCACCTTGATGGGAGCTGCCAGAAATAAGCATCTTGCAGCGAAGGGATTATTAATAGGATCTGGTATCTGAAGGAGGCCCTAATCCCTGCCATACTGATCACAGGCCTGCAATCCTCTGGGAATGTTAGCCCTGCTGTGGCAGCTGCTGATGGTGTGACAGGAATGCTAACTCCTATTAGTCTAATTATCCCACGTACATGAGCTGCTTGCCAGTTCCAACTGCGAATCACCCCTTTCTTTGTGGTCTGCTGGACTTTCCTAAAATTAATTTCAGCAATTGCGTCTCTGCCTGCTGGTTGCATGCTGTCCATTCAGGATGGTGGCTGTATTTATACTGAGCATAGCTGGAGTGTGACTGACACACTTTCCTGGTGTGTGTCTCTCAGAGAAGCTGTTTCTCCTCCACCTTCCTGCTGTATTCTGTGTCAGTTAAGCTGCAGACCTCGCGGAAAACAGAGAATATTACTTTTAGGCCCACATAAACCAATATAATGTGTCAGTGAAGACTTTTCCTCAAATACAAAATACAATGTACAATTTTGGAAATACTATTTAGATTTGGATTTTTGATGACGTCAACTCTGGAACTCAAAGGTTCTTCGTTCAGATGGTGTTTAGTCATTGCTAAATAATTGTGCATTGACTGATAATGGTGATATTTTAGAGGAGAAATAATGCTTTGCACTGCAAAAGTGATTAATTGACAGTCAATAAGAGTCTCACACTTGATATAATAGCATTTAACTCTGTAATTCTATACGATTCGATGCTGAAACAGACCGAAAGAACATGTCATAACTGGAGCCCTGGATTTTAGTCCAGGATTTTAATGTTTGAACCATGGATTTTGAGGTGAGCAGAGGTTAGACAAGGATTTGGATGGTTCTCCTAGATTCTGCTATTTCCACGTCATCTGATTTAATTTGAACCTGAATTTTGACAATGAACCCGATTTTCCAATCAAAATAACAAAAAGCAAGAAATAAAACGCATTTAAATAGCATCTTTCCCAGTAATCCCAAAACACTGCAGCCAATGATCTCTACCATCTTGTCGGTGGTCTGCACTCTAAGCACACGCCATGTTGGCACAAGACAAATTTACAGTATGGTCAACTCTCTTGAGGCAGCAAATACTGATACCATGCCATCATCACCGGCGACTTTGATCTTCAGGAACTTAAACCCTAAATACCATCAGCATGCATTCTGCCCCATGTGGGCTGTCAACACTCTTTTCCGTTGCTACACCACCATTGAGCATACCTATCGCGCCATCCTCACACTCATTTCAACCAGTCTGATCATCAGTCGGTGCTGCTCCTGCTGGCTTATAGATGGCGATTGAAACGTGTGGCACCATTGAGAACAATATTACAGCAGTGGTCTGAGGAGGCTGACGGTCTACTTCAGGACTTTCTGAAGAAGGGTCTCGACCCGAAACGTCACCCATTCCCTCTCTCCTAGATGCTGCCTGCCCTGCTGAGTTACTCCAGCATTTTGTGTTACCTTCGATTTGTACCAGCATCTGTGGTTATTTTTCTTCAGGAGTTTCTTGAGTCGATGGACTGGAATAAGTTCAAGATAACTTCATCCAGGTCTCAGCGGAGGTATCGGAGAACGGGATGGCTTCTGGCCATCTCGTGAATCTGTCCACGGTGGTGAAGAGGTGGGTGACACCTTTGGATGGGGGCAGCAGTCCAACGTTGTCGACATGGATGTGGTTGAAGTCTTGCAGTGGCGCCTTGATGTATCGCTGAATCTTGGAGGTTTGACAGGGGATGCACGCTCTGGCCACCTTGCCGACCTGTTTGCGCAACCAATGTCACATGAACTTGTCTGCCATCAGTGCCTTTGTTGTCCGGATGGAAGGGTGTGCTAGGCCATGAACCATGTCGAAGATCTGGCCTTACAAAATGTAAAGCTCTGGCCTCCAAGTGGCTGAAAAACCTTGATGGGCTGAGGCAGATGCCCAACATTTGTCAACATCTGCCAGAGTTGTCAAGAACATTGAATATTCTGTATTGATTCTTAACACCCTTGACAATTGAAGGCATAATCATTCATTGTTGGTATGATTATTGTGAGAGATCGTGACTAAATAAAGAAAGATATTGAATGGACTAAGGAAAAAAAGCTAATATAAGAAAAAATATCTCAATTTGTTTTGAAGAAGAAAGTTTAGTGTATTTCACAGGTATAAAAAGAGAAGTGATACAATAAGATGGGACCCACAGAGATGATGGATTCATGGAGAATAAATGGGGAAACGGTGAATACACACAGAGTGCATCGGTTCAATGATTATTAAAGAGAAAAAGGATGAAGTAGATGGAAAAAATAAATAAAATTGCAAATTCTGGAACCAAACAGAAATGCTGGAAGAACTCAGCCAGTCAAACAGGATCTATGGAAAGAGATACCAATCATAAACAGCAAGAACGTTGCCTCGAGAAACGATGAATGGTGTGAGCATACATCCGATCCTGAGTGGGTCTGAAATGTGACGGACGAAATTCGAGTTGAAATCTAGGTGGGACGAGCTGGAGGCGGAGACATTCACTGTGGAAAGAAATGTGGCCGTGGAAGCGAGTTTTGCTCAGAACCTTATCAAAGACATGAAAGGAAATAGAAACCAGTGAGGGTGAACAGTGTGAAAGAGACTGACAGAAATGTAAGACAATAATTTGGATTTGTTTAAAAGCAGAATGAATCATATAATCCGTGAAAGATAAAACACAGTAATTAACCCATAGACAGAATATGTGCTGGGACCTATTGGGATATGTTTAAGGAATCCAGGGGAAAATGAAATGGAAACACGAGGCTCTGGAATTAGTATTGCACGAATATTTAAAATTAGATGCATGCTAATGAATTGGAGGACCATTGTGTGTATTTACATACCAGTTACTTTAACATCTGTGGTATGAAACATGATGCAGTCATTAAAAGTAACTGGCTAATACCCAACCAGACGTTTGCAACTTTCATTACATTTAAGAGTTTTAGATGGCACAATGACACAGCTGGTCAAGCCACTACCTCACAGTGCCAGAGGCTTGGGTTCAATCCTGACTTACTGTGTGGAGTTTGCACGTTCTTCCTGTGACGACGTTGGTTTCCTCCTACAACCTAAAATGTGTGAGCTGGTTAATTGTTCTTCATAAATTGTCCCGTGTGGGTGGGTGGTAGAATCTGGAGGAAATTGATGAGAGAATAAAATTTGAATTAATGTAGGGTTAGTATAAATGGGTGGTTTATGGTCGGCATAGACTCATTGGGCTAAAGCACTTGCTTCTGTGTCGTATGACTTTATGACTCCATAAATCCACACCATCACTGTGACCACCCGTTTGTACCTCTTAACACCATTTGACTATATCCCAGCCTCAGCTTAGCTGATGCTGAAATCACCATCGATATCTTTGTTATCCCTTGACTTGACAATACCAGTGCACTCTTGGCCAGACTCCTGCTTACCCCCTCCATGAAACTGGACGTTTTCCAACCATATGCTAACCATCCCCTAATTTGCTCCAAATCCTACCACCTCCTTGCTTGCAGACCTACCGTGCTTCTTGGGTAAGTGACATTTCATTCTGAAAATCTTCATCTTGTATTTAAATTTCTCCATCATCTTCTCCTCCCTCCCAATCTCTGTAAATGAATCCAATCCTGTAACCTTGTCTCTGCACTCCTCTGATTTTGCTTTCTCGATCATCTTTGAGTTGAATTGAAATGCTATTTACCACTGAATCTTCAATTGTTGAAACCCTAAGCTTTGCTGTAGAGAACACAACTCTAGACCAATTCATCCTTTGAACGTCAATGTGGTGAATTCTAGAAAGTGTTACAGGAAACAATTTTTGACCATAGTAATGCTACTGGTCCCATGCCAGCGAGTTGCAACGTTGCATTTGTGCCTACATCTTTGCCTGGTGCACTTGTTACAGGGTTAGTTCTTGGCATTTACATATCTTATTAAAAAGTAGCAACCAAGTGTTTAGTTGTTGTATAATTACAGTTTAATGGTCAAGTCCATTTTTTGTAACTACTGTTTCATTTTGCTTATCTAAGACATTCAGATTTCTTCCACAGCTTGTTTGCTTCATTATGTAGAAAGAAACATTGAAAGTAGCAAAGCGCAACTTTGAATCATTCATCTTTTTGTGTCAACGATCCTGTGAATGACAAATCTGTATAATTTAAATAATTATGCTGGAAAAATATAACAGATGTGCGAGCACATCCCTATTGTGCCTTGCTCAGAATAGCCGTTTTATTGTACGCGTGTAGATTACAGACAGTTTTGAAGTAAAAATTGGATCCATGTTTATTCCTTTCAGTTATGTATATCTGTGAAATGAAGATCGCATAGGAACAAATTGTCATGATAAGAAATTAATAAAATACAATTAGTTGGGTTAAAATGTGAATGGATAAACTTCAAAAAGGTATTCAAATGAAAACGTGCTCTGAAACAAAGCCGGTACATAATCTTAAAAGGCAAAAGCACTGCTTTTGTAGTTAATTCACTGTGGTTAGATACAATATCATCCAAAAGAAAATATTTATACAAATGCAAAAACAAAATGTTATATCCATTATACTGGAAGAAGTATAGAAACAAACAAAAATTAATAAGAAATGCAAAAATGGAAATTAAGAAAGCATTCCAATATTTTATAAATACATCAAGAATGTAAGGTAAAAAAGAATATGGATCCATTAAAGATGAGATTATTACACATAGGAGCAGAATTAGGCCATTTAGCCCATTGAGTCTGCTCCGCCATTCAATTATGGCTGATCTATTTTTCCTTTTCAATCTCACTCTCCTCTCATCTCCCTGTAACCATTGACAGCCTTTCTAATAAGATCATGACATCGGGAAAGTCAAAGGAACAGTCGGCTATTGAAAGACTTGTTGAATATGTATTTCAGTTTCAATTTGGAATTAAAGAGAAGATAAAATATCTGGAAGTTTAAGGGTTTGAAAAATAAGTAATGTAGAGGGATTTGTGGAATATATTGAAGATAGGACTAATAGAACAGTTATAATATCAAGACCTATTGCTGTCATTTTAGAGCATTAATAATGTAAGCTGAATTTGTAGGTGTATGGAACAGAACTTTGAAACGTTTTGGGATCCACAAATTATGCCTTGGAAGAGAATTGCAAATTTCCTTCCTTTTAAGAAGGACTACGTAACTATGAATTTGCCAGATTAACATAATTGTAAATTATTAATTTTAAGATAATTTCTAGAATTCATCATCAGAGCCTTTGAATGAATGAGCCCTGCAGAGTCAGCATGGATTTGAGAAGTTAAAGAAAAGCAAGTTCAGGCAGTGTATAAAATGGGCAAGTTCAGGCAGTGTATAATATGAGGTTGCCTATTTTTCATAACTGCATAAAATGAAGACTCTACACCATGATTTCAGCCGTCGTTATCAGAGTATTAAGTGAGAATCAAATAGGTAGTAGTTTGGCATCCAAAATGGAATCTGAAGTGGCCAAATAAGCGGAAGAGTGGAAAAGAGGAAGGAAGTCTCCCTTCCTAGTTCTCCAACCAGTCTGACTGTCCTCCTGATTAAATCTTATCTCTGTATACTTAGTTGTCATCTTCAAACTAACAATGATCTATTCCTCATTTTCCTTGATGTCTCGTTTTCACACCTTACACTTCCTTATCTTTGTGTCTCCCTCTCCCCTGACTCAGTACGAAGAAGGGCCTCAACCTGAAACATCACCTATTCCTTCTATCCAGAGATGCTGCCTGTCCTGCTGAGTCACTCCAGCATTTTGTGTCGATCTACAGTGCAATTGAAGTATGTTTAATTTGGCCTATTTGGCCAGAAACAAAAGACTATTGTCTTGAGGGTAAAGCCTCAAAGAGATTTTCGAAGAGTTTGTTGAATCCAATCCTTCATTGCCTTAGTAGGTACAGAGCCTGTTTTAGGTTTGTACTCTGGATGATTTTAGATTCTAATTTAGCACAAGATACACTCTTTCCTTGTCACAGATCAGATTGAATTATTTTTTGCTTTGAATGACACGGTTAAGATGCTTTTTTTTAAAACAAAATTCAAATTTTAAGGTGGAATGCTTACTTTATCAACATTAAAATAAATAATTTGTAATTCATACTCGACCTGCAGCATTTTGCAGTGTGTAAATTTATTTGTATTGGTCCGTTTAATGGTGACTGCACAAGCAAAGCAATTCATTAGTATAAAGCATTTCAGGAGTCGTCTGCAGATATGATAGTTTTACACATTTTTATTTGTATTAATTAGTGTCAAAAATATGTTTAAAGTAAATAATTTCATTAGATCTATATCTACTTTCTCTAAGTATATCTCCTAACACATTTCAGACATTGTAGTTAAGCAACCGTGTTCAACAAATGAGGCAGGATTCAACATCAAACAAAAAGAAAATGCTTTCACAAATGTAAGGGAATGTAAATTTAAACGGCAGGGAAATCCTTTTGCATTTATCAGATGCTACTTGTTTATCCCTCAGGTAAGTTTAGAAATGCACTGTGTTAAACATACTTGTTCCTGATCTCTATCTTGTGGCATCAGGGAAGGAATTGTGGCATCACAATAGAACACATTTGGATTAGCAATGGAGGTGTTGTAAAAGGATTTACTGGTATGATAACAGAACTGTGAGCCCATATTAATCTTGTAAGATGAAACACAATAAGTCTTTTTCTCTAGGAATGAGAAGCCTGAGAGGCTTTTCGAAACAATCTTTTAGGTTACGAAAACATTTGATTTGGATGAAATCGTGTTGCAGCTGTAAAAAACTTTGGTTAGGCCACATTTGGAATATTGTATGCAGCTCTGGTTGCCACACTGTTGGAGGGATATAGAGGCTTTGGAGAAGGTGCAGGAGATGTTCACTAGGATGTTGCCTGGAATGGGGTGATGAGACCCAAATGGAGGCCATAAAATTAATACATGCTGTTCTTGAGGCAAGTTGTATAATACAGTTCAAACAAAGTTCGATGAATATAAGGGAAAGAAATGGATCGGATGATATTATGTTGGGATAGGACAAAATGGTTGAAGGAGGCATGCATTCAGCATGGACCAGTTGGACAATAAAAGTTTTAAATGAGGTTATGATATAAAATCCCAGAGGAACACTTCTGCATGGTTCAGAGCGGGAAAGTGATGCAAAAGAATCTGTAGTTTTAATGTTAAATCCACATATTTTTTTGTCTTTATTGTACAGGGCAGAGTCTCATATCATGAGGGGAAATGCATCTGCTCAGAGTGTTTGACATGTGGTTTTCTGCATCAATGCATTTAGTGAGAGTTCAATCCAGTAGAAATATTAATTTTCATTGTAGAATTAGTTTTGGAGTAGCAAAAATAGTAACATGTTTACTTTATATCACAAATATAACTTAAAGCAGCTATATATGGTTTTTGTACAGAATGTACCATGGTTTATCTATAAGCAGGGAAATACTGGATGAGATCCCAGTGCTTGTTAGTGGTACTTGTACACCATCTGATACTGTTTCAGTGAAAGCTGACTCTCAGAGACTACTTTTGGAACAATTTGTTTAAATAAATTTACCTTGACTATTTATTTATGAATATTACTTACCAATCGACCAACAAATGTTGAAAAAAATATGCTGCATATAGACCTCCACTTCACTTTCTTTAACTCTATCAACATGTTTGTTTATTTCTTTCTCCCTCATGGGCCGTGTTTGCTTATACTGTACCATTAAACTACTTTGGTATTTTTGCATTCCATCCTATTTTGGCTCATTTTCCAATCAATGTGTTTTATATTTTTGTTCCCATTTCTATTGGACTATTCCTCCTTACCTTTGTAGTCCTCTCCAGTTCTTATGTTCTCTAAGACCTCAGCACTCTTGCAGTTCTGCTCTTCTCTGTCTCTGGTTTCAATGACCTCACCACTGATTTCCATGCATTCATCTGACTGGGCATTAAACTCTTCTTAAACCATTGTGTTTATCATGAGGCCTGGATTAGAGGACATTAGCTCCAAGGAGAAGTTAGACAGGCTTGGATAGTTTTCTCTGGAACCTCAGAGGTGGGGGGAACTAATAGAAATAGATGAAATAATGAGAGGCCTAGGGTAAACAAGGTAGACAGGGTATACAGGTGATAGGGTAGACAGGTGATAGGGTAGACAGTATTCCTTCAGTGTCAGAAAGAGCAGGACAGTTCCCTGAGCCCCTCAAGCAGTTCTTTAATCATTACATTCACTAGCTGCGGTGATATGCTGACTAGCATTCTCTTCCAAACTCATCTCTACCTCCCACACTCTTGACTGCCCACTTCTGAGACTCACCAATCACTTCCTTGCACGTGCTCTTACTCCCTTACAAGGAGCCCGCCCTCATTCACTAACACTCTCCAAGTTGTTTTTATCTGCCACAGTTTTTCTATTGTACTACTTACAATGAAGCCAGCTAGTATGTTGGTCAGGGTTTCTGGGGTATTCCTTCCCCAACAATCCTTCCCTCCCTCCCTGTATGCATGTGAACATTAGGTTCTTTGTTAAAAAAAATGGTGAGCAGGTATAAGTACCACTCTTGTCATTACGTAATACGCAGACAGGGCACGATAATCATTCTAACATTACATATCCTCTGAGTCATTGTGACAAGCACTGCAGGAGATCTACTTCTCGATTTAATAAATGTGTTTGCTTTGAAGTATACTTCAATTGGGTATAATTATATGGCTTTGCAGTCTGCACAACTTAAATGGCACAGAAACAGGCCTTGCAACTCCCTGCCAACCGTCAAGTATCCAGTTATACAGATCCCACTTACCAGTATTTGGCCCATGGTGTTCCATGCCTTGTCAATTCAAGTGCTCTTCCAGAGAATACTTAAGCATGCGGTATATCTCTGTAACTCAGTGACACTTAAGAGCAATAAGGGATGTGAATGAACGCAATTTGTGCCTGTGGAGACCAGATTTTGATGAAAAAAATAATGAATTAATTAAACATTATGAGGCCTGAGTTGACTTTGGGAGATTGGGAAACAACTTTAGAAAGATACTAGACGGGTGTGGACCCGTTGGGTCCAAATCTTTCCTGCGGATGCTCCGGCGGGCCTGTCTATAACTTTAAAAATATAAGACCAATTTGAATGAAACTTGGGTACTACAGACCCCAGGACAATGGTGAGTAAGGTGGGCCTCACATTGTCATGCTGTCATGTGACGGGGGAACAAACATAAGGCACAAACGTACGGGGGAACAAACAACAATATGGAGGAATAAACAAACGGAATAAACAAGATGGGAGTTTTAGTAATATATAGATTATAGATGCTAGAAGACAAGCAATGGCTGAAAATTAATGAATTAACACATAGTTATGATAAAAATATATACCCTTTAAGGCATAAAAACACAAAAGGCAAGGTTCAACCATAGCTAACACGAGAAATTAAAGACAGCATCAAATCAAAGAAAAACTCTTCTATTGTTGACAAAGTGCAGTAAGCTTTAGGACTGGGAACTTTCCATATTTGAGCAAAGGAGGACAATGACATTGAAAGGAAATGAAATGTAGAAAAAGTGGAAAAATAACTTTAAAATAAAGCTTCTAAAAAGGGAACAATTAACGAAGGTTATTGTGGGTTTCTTACTGTCTGACACTGGAGAAATAATATTGGAAAATAAGGAATTTGCAGATAAATTAAACATACAATTCATGTATCTTCACAGAATCATTAAGAAAATAATAGGATCAGGTGAATGAGCTACAAAAAAAATCACTATCAGTAAAAAGAAATCGGAGAAATCACTGAGATTGAAAGCAACGAAATACCAAGACCTTTATGCTCTGCATACTAATGATTTCAAAAAGGCAGATTTGATGATAGTGGGTGCCCTGGTTGTTATCTTCCAAAATTCCATCAATTTGATATCATTTTTGATTTATTAGCAAATTCATTTCATAAGAAAGGAAGGAGAGAAAACAAGGACACATGGATATTACAAGTTTGGAGGGATATGGACCAAGCGCAGACAGGTGGGACCAGTGTAGCTGGGACATGTGGGCAAGTTGGGCTGAAGGGCCTGTTCCCATACTGAATCACTCTATGACTCAATGACTAAGGAACTGTAAACCAGTTAGCCTGACATCAGTGGTAGGGGATGTGCTAGATTTCATTATCAAGGAAGTGGGAAAGGGCATTTGGAAAATATTAATAGGTTTGGGCAGAATCAATATGATGATTTAAGACATGGAAATTATATTTGACAGAACCATTAAAGTTTTTTAAGTTTATACCTGCTAGAATAGATAAGATAGAGGTAAACCATTGGAAGTAGTGTTGGAGTTTGAGGAGCAACTTGATAAAAGTGTATAAAATTATGAGGCATAGATGGGGTGGACGGTCAGAACCTTTTCCCCAGGATGGAAATGACTAACACTAGCGGACATAGCTATCTGAGAGGGGGGAAGTTTAATGGAGATGTGTAGGACAAGTCTTTTACACAGTGAGTGGTGGGGACCTGGAACGCACTGCCAGGGATGATGGAGGAGAGAGAAATAATAGTGGTGTTTAGGAGGCTTTTAGATAGGCACATGGAAGTACTGTGACTAGAGGAATCAAGATCATGTACAGTCAGATGAGATCAGTTTAACTTGGAATCCAAACATGGCACAAAAATTGTGGCCCAAAGTGCTTGTTCCTGTGCAGTACTAGTCTATGTTCCATGTTTGGATATTGAGGAGTTGAGGTATAAAGAATAAATGCAGCAAAAGGTTGTTTAAGTAAAATAATTGCCATGAGCTTATAAAATACTGGAACTGGGGTGATGGGTCAATGGCTAAGACTGGCTTTTATTTTTTAATATTCTTATCTGAGAAAACAATGCATAGAATTATCTGCTGTTACGGCTATCTGATGTTTCATGGGAAATCAGCATTAGCAGTTGGTTGTTGGGATGCACAAGTCCTGCTGCTAAAAGATGTTTGTGTTTTTTCAAATTAGCCATGTATAATTCTGTTACCTAAGAGTTACCTAACTGTACGTGAAAGGTGATTTATATACATGTAGATTTTCATTATTGTAATAATAAAATAACAAAATTAATGCAGCCAATGTATTGTATTGAAATGTCTCTGTAGATTTATTACTTGGCTCGGATTCAATACTATATATCGCATTAAATATTTATCTTGTCTTGTTACAAGAAATCCCTATACAGTTGCCATTTGGGAATAAATATTATTTTCTACTCAGGACGAAATATAATGCGACATACTGAATTGTCACAGTACATCGGGGTTGTATGACATGCCATGTATTGCCTATTTGGAATTAAATACGTAGTAAATAAACAGCTTGATGCTGTGTTACATTTAAACAATTTCACACTTGGTTGCTATAATTTACTGACTTCATTTCATGAAATAATCAGGTTTTTTTTCATTCCGTTGCCCACTTGTAATAACAAATTGCTCCCTTTAGTTACAGCAGTTTTCTGGTTCAACTGATGATTTCATTGGCCTTCCTTTAAAAACTCATGAACAGTATCTGCCAAGCAGCTATCTTGAAGCTGAATAAGAATTTAATGCAGCAGTAGCCTCTGAGACCAAACTTTCTTCCTCTTGCAATATTTGTAATGGTTTCCAACTTTTGCATTATTGGACAATTTTGATCTTCATTTGGCAATTAAAAGGTCATAAGGTCATAAGTGACAGGAGTAGAATTAGGCCATTCAGTCCATCAAGTCTATTCCACCATTCAATCATGGCTGATTTATCTCTCCCTCCTAACCCCATTGTCCTGCCTTCTCCCCATAACCTCTGACACCTGTACTAATCAAGAATCTATCTATCTCTGCCTTAAAAATGTCCACTGACTTGGCCACCACACCCTTCTGTGGCAAAGAATTCCACAGATTCACCACCCTTTGACAAGGTCCCACACAAGAGATTAGTGTGCAAAATTAGACCTCATGGTATTGGGGGTAGGGTATTTGTAGATTGGTTATTTCCTACTAACAAATTGTAGCGCTTGTTAGTAGTTGCTCCGCCTAATATGCGATATATATTACCAAGAGCTTGCTTACGTAGGGCAGTTGGAGTAGCTGTTAGTCTCCGTGACGTCTTGCAGATCAATGCTGTAAGTAGACTTTAATAAATGTGTGTTGCATTTTCGACTTGTGTACGACTCCACTCATTACAGTATTGACATGAACAGAGAACTGGCTGGCAGACAGGAAGCAAAGAGTAGGAATTAACGAGTCCTTTTCAGAATGACAGGTAGTTACTCGTGGGATGCCGCAAGGCTCAGTGCTGGGACCCCAGTTATTTACAATATATATTAACAATTTGGATGAAGGAATCAAATGTAACATCTCCAAGTTTGCGGATGACACAAAGCTGGGTGGCAGAGTGAGCTGCGAGGAGGATGCTATGAGGCTGCAGGGTGACTTGGTTAGGTTGGTGAGTGGGTAGATGCAGTATAATGTGGATTTAAATGTGATGTTATCCACTCTGGTGGCAAGAATGAGAAGGCAAATTATTAACTGAATGGCGTCAGATTAGGAAAAGGGGAGGTGCAACAAGACTTGGGAGTCCTTGTACAAAGTCACTGAAAGTAAGCATGCAGATACAGTGCGCTGTGAAGAAAGTAAATGGCATGTTGGCCTTCATAGAGAGAGGATTTGAGTTTAGGAGCAAGGAGGTCCTACTGCAGTTGTACAGGGCCCTGGTGAGACCACACCTGGAGTATTATGTGCAGTTTTGGTCTCCTAATTTGAGGAAGGACATTCTTGCCATTGAGAGAGTGCAGCGTAGGTTCACCAAGTTAATTCTCCAGATAGCAGGACTGACATATAATGAAAGAATGGATCGACTGGGCTTATATTCACTGGAATTTAAAAGGATGAGAGGGGATCTTATAGAAACATATAAATTTCTTAGGAGATTGGACAGGTTAGATGCTGGAAAAATGTTCCCGATGTTGGGGGAGTCCAGAACCAGGGATCACAGTTGAAGAATAAGGGGTAGGCCATTTAGGACTGAGATGAGGAAAAACATTTTCATCCAGCGAGTTGCGAATCTGTGGAATTCTCTGCCACAGAAGGTAGCGGAGGCCAATTCACTGTATGTTTTCAAGAGAGAGTTAGATATAGCTCTTAGGGCTAACGGAATCAAGGGATATGAGGAAAAAGCAGGAATGAGGTACTGATTTTGGATGATCAGCCATGATCATATTGAATACGCTCGAAGGGCGAATGGCTTACTCCTGCACCTATTTTCTATGTTTTTCAAGAAATTTCTCCTTATCTCCTTCCTAAAAGAGCGTCCTTTAATTCTGAGGCTATGATCTCTAGTCCTAGACTCTCCCTCTAGTGGAAATATCCTTTCCACATCCACTCTATCCAAGCCTTTCACTATTCTGTATGTTTCAATAAGGTCCCTCCTTATTCTAAACTCCAGCGAGTACAGGCCCAGTGCCGACAAATGCTCATCATAGGTTAACCTACTCATTCCTGGGATCCTTCTTCTAAACCTCCTTGGTCCCTCTTCAGAGCCAACACATCCTTCCTCAGATATGTTGCCCAAAATTGCTCACAATATTCCATCAATTCCATCAAATACTCCTTCTTGCTTCAAATTTACAAGTCATTGCGTTACTATCTTTAATTTTATGTTGCATTGAATCTTTTAGATAGGCAATATATTTCTTGGTTATAACATGGTACATAGCTAATTTGAAAAGCCACAGTAGCCACATAAGTAGCTTGTGCATTCCAACTATTAATGTTTTATTGAACCCTGAGAACATTTTAATTTGAAATGTTTCTCATAATTTTCTGTTCAAATATAATTTGATGTTTAAAACTATAGTAAAAAATTAATGAAATTGTTCTTCCTCTGGCAATGGACGGGATATCATAGTCACTCATTTTTAGAGGAGTACTTGTTTCTCTACTTTTTGTCATTCTATTTTATATATTATCAAAACACTTACAACATTTCTGTTGTGTGACAGTTGACCATGCAACGGGTATCATAATCATTCAACCTGATTCTGTATTCTAATAGTTTGTTGATAATTTTCATCTTTAACTATGTTCATGATCTGGGGTTGGGAGCAATGATGCAATTCCACCCGGGATCCAAACTCCTGCTGGTGTACATTAACAGTGCTGTATGTTGAACGTGATTTGGAAGGAACAATGTGAATATGTTTCAGTGGCATTAAAATATATGTGCTCTCCTTTGCGCACTGCAGACGAAAGCCTTGAGTTATTTTGAAAATGATTGAATGAGGCAAAAGGAAAACAAAATGGGTAATGGAGACAATCTGAGTATTTAAATAAGAGTGAATTTAATATCCTACACCAGCGGGTATTTGGGATCTACATCACAATGTTTCTCTGCAAAAGTGAGTATGAATTATGCATTTATTTCCTTCCTGTTCAATGTACTGTTGACAATTTGGACAAACATATGCATTTCATATAAGCAAAACAAAGATTATGCCAGTGCCATGTATTCAAAATTTTAGCTGGAATATGGAAAATTATACAGTTTTCTGTATAATGTTTCTGATCAAGTATCCCTAAGAATTTAGTCTCTGGTGGATTCCAACCAGAATGATTTAAGGATGTTATTTTTCACAGTCACCTGACTTATGATTTTGTGATCAGCAGTAAGCACCAGTAGTTTGTCATAGGGATTTGAAAGTTCAAGGCAAAATCTCATTTAAAGGCGAGTTTGCACAATTGAAGATTAAAGAGATCAATCGTGTTTTGGATAGAAAATGGTGTAAAGGCAGAAGCAGTGTGCATCTATACTGGTCCATCTACACCTATACTGGTCATCTATACTGGAAAATGGTGGATGGTGGTATTCTACAGGGCTGGGTAAAAATCATTTATTTGTTCCGTGCGTATTGATCACGTTTAAGGCTGTGTGGAGTAAAATCAAATTATGCAGACCTTATCCAACTTGGAAACTTAGCGAGTAAGAGGTTAGCAATCGATTGCCAAGGAACATAAATAGACTGGCAGACAAGTGACAGATGGCATTTTGTGGTGAAAAGCATGAAGTGATACATTTTGTCATAGAGAATGAGGAGCAATATCACAGACTGAAATGCAGAGTTCTAAAGTTGAAAGGGGCCTGAATTTATCTGTGTCTAAGTCTCTGAATGTTGCAGGACATGGTTAGAGATTGATTGGCAAAACAGGCGGAACCCTGTACTGCATATGTAGAGACATATCGATAACAAAATCCTTGAGTTTATCCTGAGCCTTTCTGAAGGGTTCAGAAAAGAATTACTGTGTTGGTTTCAGGAATTAAGTACTTGAGCAGTAAGGATAGAGCGGGAAAGTTGGGATTGTTCTCCAAAGCGTTGAAGGCAAGGTTCATTGTACAAATTCATGACTGATTTATAAAAACACAGCATGGAAACAGATCTTTCCACCCAACTTGCCCATGTCAACCCAAATGCCCCAATCTACACTAGTCTCACCTACCTGCATTTGGCCCACATCCCTCTAAACCTATCCTATCCATGTATCTGCCCAAACATTTTTTAAACATTGTGGTTGTAGAAGTGGAAGGAATATTATGTTGTTGATTAAGAAGACCATCTCTGTAGTAACGAGGGAGGATGTCTTGAAAAGAGACAATATAGGTGGAGCTTAGAAATGCACAAAGGGGAATCACAAACTCTCAACAGTAGGCAAGAGATAGAGAAGCAAATGTGCAAGCAATTTACAGAGATGTGAGAGCAATAGAATTGTATAAGAGGGGACTTCAACTTCTCCAATATTAACGGGGATCGGCCGGGTGAAACTATTAGATAGGGTGGAATTTTTAATGTTCATTTAGGAGAGCTTTTCATGCGAATAGATGGGATACATTAAAAAAAAAATAGGAAGGCACAAAAGCAAAGAAGAGCCATGAAAATTCATTGTCAGGTGTGATTAATGAATATACCAAGGCATTTTATAAGTATATTAAGAGCAAGGCGGAACTTAGTAATTGGAGACTGAGGGTGAAGGTGGAGGGTTGTTGTTGTGATTGGAAGCTTGTGACCAGCATGTACCATGGGGGGTTTACTGGGACCTTTGCTGCTCATTATATACATTAATGATTAAGATCTGAGTATAGAAAAAATGAGAAGTACGTTTGTGGATGACCCAAAAATGGGGATGTTGCTAATAGCGAGGGGGGTAGTCTTAGGCTGGTAAATTGGGCAAAGCGAAGGCAAGTGGAATTTAATCTTGGTAAGTGTGAGGTGATGCCATTTGGTGGATTTAATAAGGGCAGGACTTATAATACCATAAGTCCTGGGTAGGGCCCTGGGGACGATTGAGAAACAGAGGAATGTTGGCCCATAGATCCCTGAAGTTGGCAGAATAGGTAGACATTTCCCTTCCTGATATTATGGAGTCTAATATCATAAAAGTCATATTATAACTTTATAACTTCCTGCGGCAACTGAAGAAACACAATCAGCCACAGGCAATGATGGTCTAATTCTATACTGCTATCAATAAGTCCGTCCTCACCTTCTCCATCATGGTTTGGCTCAGCCACCAAGCTCGACATCCGGAGGCTGCAACGGATCGTTCGCACAGCTGAGAAGGTTGTTGGCTGCAACTTTTCCCCCATTGACGAACTGTACACTGCAAGGGCCAGGAAGCGAGCGGGCAAGATCACCTCTGACCCCTCTCACCCTGGCCACAAACTCTTCGAAGCACTTCCCTCTGGAAGGCGACTCCGGACTGTCAAAGCAGCCACAGCCAGACATAAAAACAGCATTTTTCCCCACGAGTGATAGTTCTACTCAATAACCAAAGTCTCTTTTTTGCTCTGGTTTATTTTCACAGACATGTTTAGACCGTAATGGTGTATCCTTATTGTTTTGATGTGTTTATGCTTTATTCTTAATTGTTAACTGGATGTTTGTGTTGTCATTTGTGAGCGGAGCACCAAAGCACATTCCTTGTATCTGCATACTTGGCCAATAAATGTATTCATTCATTCATTCATTCATTCATTCATTCATTCATTCATTCATTCATAAATCATTGTACAATTCCAGTTGCTGGATGAAAGATAGAACATGAATGCACTGGAGCTTTTCCAGAAGGTGGCTTGAGATGGAATTCCTCAGTTATGAGGAGAGACTGAATAGACTGGGGGTTTTTTTTGGAGCACAGGAGGCTCAAAGGAGACCTGGTAGAGGGTTCAAAATTAGGAGATGCATAGATAGGGCAGGTAGTATGAAACCTTTCTCCATGGCAAGACCAGAAGACATAGGTTTAAGGTAAGAAATACGATATTTACAGGGAACCTGAGGAATTTTTACTTTACCCAGAGGGTACATTTAAGAAGTGTCTGGACAAGACCAAATCACCAAGACATGGTGGACTATGGATCAAGTGTTAGTAAATGGAATTAGTATATATGGGTTGGCATGGACATGGTGGGATGAATATTTTTGAGCTGGTTGAATCTTTGTCTCTGACACAAAAAAATGTGTCAGTTAACAATGGTCCAATGTGCCTGTTAACAATGGTTCAAGTATCGGGAGATGCTGATTTATAGTGATGGCAAAAGGACTCATCGGGAATGCAGGGGAAAACATTTTTACACAGTAAGTGGTCATGAACTGTAACAATGGTTTTGAATGTGGTGACAAGAGAGTCATTTGGGCCTTTCCAAAGCAAACTGGATAGCCAGAGGGAAAATAATTTATGGAACTATGGGGAAAGATTGAGGAAATGCAATTGAATGAATTATTCTCCAAGTAGTCAACAAGGACATGAGGAACTGAAGAGCTGCCGCCTTTGCCTTTGATTCTGGAAGTTAAATCAATTGAATTATCATTCTTTTTGTGGACAAGACTGAATGAACAGTTTTTATTTATACCAGAATAGCAGTCCTCCCATTGCAGTATCCAGTTAATTCTTAAATGGTTGCTGTTCTTTATCTGGGAATATTTTTCAACTGTTCTTTTTTTTTGTCGAAGTGCTTTCTGATATCTTAAGTTTGCTCATGTTTAAAATTTTTTTTTTAACTTAAATTTAAAAAAAAAAAATTAAATCTTCAGTATACTATTTGCTATTTTCCCGCATTTCAAAAAGATAATCTTCTTTAGCAACTGAAAAGTAGAAGTTGGATTAAGGGGAAGGTACAATTTTTTGTCTGTAGCTGATTGTCTTGAACACATTGATTCATCCACATTGTATGGGATTTCAATCACAGTGAATTAAATCTGAGTGAATGAGGTAACAAGCTCTTTCCATGTTACTCACGTCTCTAATAGTACACATCATTTTTGGGAATTTCTCCTTTGCCCCCATAATTGAATATGTACTTTCATGAAAAGACCATATCTCAACATAGTATTTAATCATAAGGCCATAAGACATAGGAGCAAAATTAGGCCATTCAGCTCATCAAGTCTGCTCCATCATGGTTGATCTTTCTTCCCTCTCAACCCCATTCTCCTGCCTTCTCACTGTAACCTTCGACGCCTTTACTGATCAAGAATCTACCAATCTCCACTTTAAAAATACCCAATAACGATGGTAGACACAAAATGCTGGAATAATTCAGCGGGACAGGCAGCATCTCTGGATAGAAGGAATGGGTGATGTTTTGGGTCGAGATCCTTCTTCAGACTCTGTAACTTGGCCTCCACTGCTGTTTGTGGCAATGAATTCCACTGATTCACTACCCTCTAGCTAAAGAAATTCCTCCTCCTTCATGTATAATCTGCCTAAAGCACTTTGTAGTTAATTTATAACTAATATTGTAGCTGTCCTGGAATTATAGAAGCATCCATCCATAATCCTCCCATTGTATCATCTTAATTCTTAAATGATGCTGCCCTTTATCTGAGAAAATATTTCAATCGCTTATCAAATTTGTGTTAGTAAGAGCCTGAGTTGGCGATACAGTTCAACCTCTGTCGACCATTTTCATTGCTACTCTGCTTTGTTGGAGCACGGAGTCACCAAAAGCCTCTGAACCTGCTTTAATTTCTCCCTGACCCACTGCAGTGTAATTCACAGAACATGTAGATTACCTTGTTTCCTTTCAGGTGTGCCATATTTGCTGAATGCATGAAATTTAATCTGCTTTTGTATTTTCTGCCTGCTTGCACATTTTCTACTGATTTATGGACATGATAATTTAGGCTGTGGAAGTAGATAGCTGTTCAGATATGGAGAGTTCAGATTTATTTCAGTAAATATTGTAATTTATTGTCTAAGACCAGAAATTGCTGCTGTAAATAGATTGGATAGTCATTTAAGAAAGCTGCATTCACAAATGTTCTTTAAGGAATTAAGTTTCTCACCTCACCCAGGCTGTAACTCAAATTCTATGCAATGTAGATAACTCAATGCCTTCAAGACACTAGCCACAGATAATAAATGCTGCCCTCTCCTTAATCCATAATCAGTTGGATAAGGAATATGAAATTATTACTTGCTGCGTCTTTATAGGCACATTAGATGTACCAACAATAACCGTAATAAATTATCAGTTATTTTGTTGTAGGAAATTCTGAAAATTATAAGGAAGATGATCAGGCTCTAATATGTTTAACCCAAGAGTTTACATACTGGGGAAGCATGATGGGGAAAGAGGCCAACATAGTGAAGGGAACATAAGGATGTTAGGAGAGGCAGGAAATAGATTTATCATGGTATTTAGATTCCACAACATAGCTTGCTAAGTTAAAATAAACATAGGGGGTTGCAAACTAAGCTGAGAGCAATAAAACTGATCAGGAAGTAGTATTTTTTTATTGCGCCCATTTGTTAGACAAATGCGAGAGTGGTTTTCAAAATAACAGGCAACATAAGGTTAAAGATAACTGGGGAAAGACAAAGAAGAAAGGCTGCAGGAACATTGATCAATGATGCATTATTTCAAAAATGTAGAATCCATACGAAACCATTGTGTCAAAAGAATATAAAAATGCAGTGGGTGTTAAGAATCTTTGAAAACATTTTGGGTTCTCTCAGAGCGTTTCCCAGTGCATAGTGTTAAGGGCTTGAATAAACCGACTTGTTCGAGAGATCTCCATTGTTCTACAAGATGTTTTTTTTGTGTCTGTTCCTATCTGAGCTGTAATTAAGAGGGTGACTGAGCACCATGTGAAAGCCAGACATGGGTACAGGTTAAACACAAATTTTCCCCCAACATATTTTGAGTAAACTAAAGCATGATAATGCAAAAAAACAAACTACATAGAGAAAAGTCCACAGTGGTTCATTACTGAAATAGGGTTGTAGTTTGGGTTGTTCGATTACTAGTATGAAAGGAAAAGGGAGGATTTGTTAGTATAAGAGGGAGAAGCGAGAAATTGTAAATGTAGTGGAGAGAGAGGGTCTATTAGTCCAATTGGGGAGGAGGGAGCAGGAGTGGCACAGTGTTACAATAATTATGGAAGGAAAGGGGATGTGGATTTAGGTAGTGAGCAAGAAGGCTTGGATAGTGTAGGTAGGCAGAGAAGGAGGAAAAATTAAAATAGCTAATTTCTTTTTATCTTAGGACGTACCTCCAGAGTTGAGGATGACTTACTTCCATTCCACTCTTCTCTCATTTTCACTGCGCTTGTGCATGCTCCCGATGAAGAAGCTCAAGGTTCTGCGCCATCCTGACACAGATGGGTGAGATTAGTGTGTTCTCGATTCTGGAATGGGGGATGAAGTAGATTGAAATTTACCCAATGGTTTGGTCTACTCCAGTTGGAAGCTTCTTGGAGTTGTGGTGGAATATTATGAAAAGAAAGATAGAGAAAATGTTTGGAGCAAGGACACAACCTTGGTGAATTTGCCTTGGGGCCAGAGCTTGGTGTACCAATTGTTCAGAATCAGGGGCTGCAGTATAGCATTGCCGATGGTTAAATGGATTTCAAAGGGCAACCACATTTTACGAAGTTTCCTCACATAACTCCTTGACTGACAATTGAAGGCATTTGTAAGCTAAAACAAAACAGATTGATGCTATTCCCTGTATTTCTCTTGTAGATGGCATATAGTGAAGATCACGTCCATTGTATTTTTAGGTGAACAGAATCCACAACATGATTCGGGGGGCAGTTCTTTGGCCTGTGGGAATACATAGCTTTGGAGGATTCTTGTGATGAATTTGCCCGGATATGCAGTAGGGAGACTCCTCTGTAGTTTGCCGAAATGGAATGCCCCTTGCTCGTAGGTGAAAATGATTAAAACATCTCCTGTATATACTCTTCTTACACAGTGAATTTGTATTCAAAGGGTTTAATGGCTGCAGTAACTCCAGAGGCAAGGTTGTTAATATACATGCCAACCTGGAAGAGTTGCAAAATCTGATCAATGGCTACAAAAGAAAACTGACAGCTTGAACAACAGTTACTTGCAAAAATAAATGCTTACACAAGCTTTGAATTGTGATTGCTTTGTATTTACAAGATTTCTTCACTTACACTTGCGAGATAAGGTATACATATGAAGTATGAATAGGAAATCCAAACAAATTCTAATTCTTGTTTGAAGCAGGCGAGAATAGACAATAGGTGCAGGAGTAGGCCATTCGGCCCTTCGAGCCAGCACCGCCATTCAATGTGATCATGGCTGATCATTCTCAATCAGTACCCCGTTCCTGCTTTCTCCCCAAACCCCCTGACTCCGCTATCCTTAAGAGCTCTATCTAGCTCTCTCTTGAATGTATTCAGAGAATTGGCCTCCACTGCCTTCTGAGGCAGAGAATTCCACAGATTCACAACTCTCTGACTGAAAAAGTTTTTCCTCATCTCTGTTCTAAATGGCCTACCCCTTATTCCTAAACTGTGGCCCCTGGTTCTGGACTCCCCCGACATTGGGAAAATGTTTCCTGCCTCTAATGTGTCCAACCCCTTAATAATCTTATACGTTTCAATAAGATCCCCTCTCATCCTTCTAAATTCCAGTGTATACAAGCCTGGAAATGTTTTCGTACTTACTGCAAAAAAGAATAGATTTTAGTACCTTTAATCCACAATTAATAAACCTTTAGTTGAATAAAATAGAATCACCTTTTCATTATACAATTGTTTTGTCATCTTTATCCTCTGCCCCATTTTGCATGGTTATTTTCCAGTGCTATAGAAAGGAAAATACCCTTGTGATGTGGATTCATAAGAATCATGGATGGGATATTTCCACTTTTCCTCAACAATCATTCCCTCTCATTCTCTTCAACAAATATTTCCTCTTTTTAATTATGTATCTGCCTCCAACATCTGCATCCTTCTTCAATGTTTCCAGCTTCTAGCGCCATATCTGTGTAATGATATTGCATAGAATCATAGAGTCATACAGCGTGGACACAGGCGTTTGGCCCAATTTGCCACACCAGCCAAAATGTCCCATCTACACTGGACCTAACTGCCCGCGTTTGGCCCATATCCCTCTAAACCTGTCCTATCCAGAGACCTGTCCAAATGTTTTTTAACCATCTGCATTGGACGAATTGTGCAGTTCCTTCTAGAGCATGCCTCAAAGTGGTGCACATTCATTCTATATGGTGTATAAGAGAATTCCAGCTATTATGCTTACACCATATTTCCTCATAAAATAGACAACCATTTGATTACATGTCAGTTCACAGAGCAATCTCATCCCCTCGATCACATTGTGAATGACTGCTCACTGAGGCTTTTTCCTGGTGGCATCAATGCCATCCACCCAGCAACTTGATGCTGCCCTGGCCTGCATGTCTACCCTTGACGTACAACTTTAGGCTGTGCACGCCATACGCAAGAAGAAGAAGATCCCCTCAATAATTTCCACATTTCCATAAAGAAGCAGTTGATCATGTGTGGTGAAAAGGCTCCTTTGTGGACAAATTTCTGATTGCAAATAATGGAATTCATTCGGGCGCCAAAGGCTGTTTGACAGTCCTTACTGTTTGTGCTTATCCTGTAAGAAGGAGAGAAAACGTGAACGGATTTCTATGACAGGAGAAGTTGAAAGTAACTGACTTATTTAAGTATTGGAGTAGATGGATACGGTGGTTTCGAATGGGAGACAAGAGTGCTTAATTGTCAAATGTACCGGTAACAATGAAATTCTTACTTGCTGCAGATTTATTGCCCATTAATGCAATAAAACACACATAAATATATAATAAACAATAGTGCAATAAATTAATTATCAATAATATTAGATGATCAGCCCATAACAGTGCAAAATTGAAATACATAGTGCAACCAAAAAACAAACTGTTGAAGGATCTCGGCAGGTCAGGTAGCATCTGTGGAGGGAATGAACAGATGTCATTTCAGGTCAGGATGCTTACTCAGACTTTAGTGTAACCAAAATAAAGGTTTAGGTTTATTATTGTCACGTGTACCAAATTACAATGTGGAGCTTTGTTTTGCATGCTATACAATCAATTAGATAATACAGCGTATAAATACAATAGATAGAGTAACTGGTAGGATACAGGGAACAGAATATAGTACTCAGCTTTGTAGCATATGAGCTCCGTAGACAAAGTCCAATATCCACATGGGGTAGATGTGAATTAGACTGTCCCCTTGCTTATGATCATAATTGCCCAGGTATGGTTGTGGTTAGTGTTGCACAGTGTTCAAAAGCTTGACGGTTGCTGGAACTAAGCTGTTCTTTAACCTGGAGATAATGTTTTTCAGGCTTCTCTACCTTCTTCCTGATGGTAGTAGTGAGATGTAAGCGTGGCCAGAATGGTGTGGGTATTTGATGCCTTTTTGAGTTTGCGTCTCCCATAGATTCCTTTGACGGTGGGAAGGTTAATACCTGTGAAGGGCCGGGCAATGTCTACCACCTTCTCATCATCCTTCGTCCCTGGAAATTCGATTAGTTGAACCAGGCCACAACACAACCAGTCAGGGGAAAGAATGAATGTCTGCAAAAGAACCAAAGGAATGAAATACACAGAATATGCAGTTCATTTATATTACATGCGTTCTTAGTGGAATATTACGATAAAATAAAACACGTTGTCAACAGTTTTCTTCGATAAGAGATAACTGTAATACATTGTTCTGTACTGCATTTAATGCAACATTGAGGTGATTACTGAGTAAAAGGAAGTGCATTGTTTCTTGCTATCAGTGATAGAGCACCAATTGTCCAGTGAATGGCTGTGGATTCTGTGGTAATTGTTTTATTTTAAACAATACATGCCCCACATAATCTGTGTGTGTGTGTGAATAGAATTCAAAAGTCACTGGAAAACAGCCAGTTCACTGCATGCAGTCCTGGAACATGATGTTGCTGTTCTTTGTAATGTTTCAGTCTGATTAGGTACGAAAGAGCAAACAGATTACAGATATTACAGCAAAAAGATTCAGGTTCTTCTGTCCTTGCTGTATATTTAAAGGTAACACGAGGAACTGCAGATGCTGGAGGATTAGCTCAGCAGGTCAGGCGAGGTTTCAGATCAAGACCCTTCTTCAGAATGAATTGCAGAAAGGTCCTGACCTGAAATGTTGCCTGTGGTTCCTATTGAGTGCATTAATAAAAATTACTGGAGAAGAAGCAGGTGTTTGAGAAGTCTGGGAAGTGAGCTACGGCATGTTTGGTCTATATTATTTTACAAAAATTCACATTGTAGTACCATGCAATTTTTTTTTTTTTAGGGGGTTATGGATGCTGTTGCGAAGGCCATATTGCCTGTTCTTGATGATAATTGATAAAACACCTTGAATTGCAGTAGTCCTTCTGGTGAAGGTACTCTCACACAGCAACAAACAAAAAAAGCTGGAAACAATCAGCAGGTCAAGCAGCATCTGGAAAGTGAAACAGAGTAAACATTTCCGTTAAACATCTTTGTCAGGACTGAGAAGCATAGAAAGGAAGCAGACCAGACAATGAATTGACCATGGAAATTGAGCCAAAATTATGATAGGCAGGATAAAGGGCGATCTTATAGAGGTGTCTAGAATCATGCGAAGAATAGATTGATCGAGTTGATCGTGTGGGGAATTGAGAAACAGAGGGCATAGGTTTAAAGTGAAGTGGGAACGATTTTATAGGAATCAGAGGGATACCTTTTTCACGCAAAGAGTGGTGTGTGCATGGAATGAACTGCCGGAGGAGGTAGTTGAGGCAGGGACTATTGCAACGTTTAAGAAGTGATTAGACAGGTACATGGATAAGAAAGGTTTAGAGGGATATGGCCAAATGCAGGCAAGTGGGACTAGTGTTGATGGGGCATGTTGATCGGTGTGGGCAAGTTGGGCTGAAGGGCCTGTTTCCACACTATTATTCTGCGACTCTGCAAAGTCATGTGATCTCAGGTAATTCCTAGTATTTTCTTGTATACTTCAGCTGTACTTAGCTGTGTTTCCCTTCTCTTTTGGAAATCTCAACGACACGCTTAATTGATTAGTAATGAACAGAAGAGTGATGGCTTTCTCCACGGACTGTCAGCAATGCCTGCCTTTAATTACTAGAAGTCATCTTCAAAAGACTTGTCCATATTGGGCACCACTGTATACACCTCACTGCATACAAGTAATTGAGCAGATTAGAAATTTGGATTTGCATTCTCCTGCTCGTAGGTGCACTGCATTGGCCCTGCAGATTTCAGTCTCATTTGTGTTATGTGTCTGTGCTTAATGTTGACAGCCATAGGTTAACGTTCACTGATAGATGACTTTGCTGAGTGGATCAGCAGCTCAATAGTGCCTGTCATGGTATGGGTTTGTGGTCTTCTTGAGAGTGTTCAGGATAATAAATTAGCTGGTCTTCAAGATTCGGTGGTCTATTTATTTCTGCGTTTGGAACCTTTCAGCCTTGATAAGCTTGAGCAGCGTTTTTGTGCTTATGGATGTGAATAACATGATCATGATGATATGGCCAATTTAATTTCCCCCAAAGACCTTTTTTCTTTTCGAAGAAGTCTTCATATTTTAAAACAACAATGAGCTGGCTTCCAGTTGTTGATGTATGTGGCTAGATGCAACTTCATTTTATTTTAGACTTTAGAGATACAGCGTGGAAACAGCCCTTCCGCCTACCGAGTCTGCGTTGACCAACTCCATACACTAACCTACGCACACTAGGGACAATTTTATAATTTACCAAAGTCAATTAATCTCCAGACCCAGGTCTCTGGCTCTGTAAGGCAGCAGCTCTAACATCGCGTCATTGTGCCACTCATTGTGCAGTGATAAAGACAGGAAAAAATGATAGACTGAGCCTTGTATTCCTTTGAGCAGAGGAGGCTGAGGGGAGACCAAATTATAAAGGGCATAGATAGGATAGGTATGAGAAACATTTCCACTTAACAGAGGTAACAATAAACAAAAGGCATAGGTTTAAGGTCAGGGGCAGGTAGATTTAGAAGAGACTAGAGAAAGTTGTTTTTCATGCAGAGGAAAATTGAAATCTGAAACAAAGTGCCAAAACAGAGGCTGGTGGAGGGAGATATTCTTTCATCTTGGAGCTAATTGGATAAGCACTTAACACCAAGTCCAAGAAGTCCATGGGTGATATTGAAAAGTTAAATTAATATCGATGGGTACTTGATGGCAGGCATGGAGACAGTGGTCCGAAGGGCCTGTTTTTATGCTGTGTGACTCCATGATTATTATTCTCTGTGGTTTACTCTTCCAGTGCTGATGTGTGTTGGCACCTCAGAAAATGTTTTTTTATTGATATTCATGTATGTTTTGGTAGCATCTGTTCTAGAGTTATTATACATCAGTGAGGCATACTTAGTTTATCCATTTTTATGACCCCCATACGTGAGATTACAATTAACTACCAATTTGTGCTGGAAAATGATAGCATCTGGGCTGCATAAAGAAATAAAGAAATGGAATTTGACTCATCAAGCTTCTTTCTTTTATCACAACCTATGTAAAAGAATCATCAGAATAATTTTTCATCCCACAATCTTGGGCTTGTTTTGACTCCAATAATTCAAATTAGGATGGATACACAAGACAGCGGATGCTGGAATCTACAGTGATAAAGCAAACTGCTAGAAGAATTCAGCGGAACGAGCAGCTTTGGGGGTGGGCGGGGGCAGGGGGACATTGATTTCTCTAACTTCAATTACCCCTTGCTTTCCCTCTCTCTCCATTCCCTCTCCCTTCCCAGTTCTCCTACCAGTCTTACTGTTTCTGACTACATTTTATCTCTGTACCGCCCACTCCTCTGACATCAGTCTGAAGAAGGGTCTCGACCCAAAACGTCACCCATTCCTTCTCTCCAGAGACGCTTCCTGTCCCGCTGAGTTACGCCAGCTTTGTGTCTATCTTCGATTTAAACCAGCATCTGCAGTTCTTTGCTAAACTAGAATTCACACAGTCAGCAGTTGATAAGGAACAATGAAAGACATTGAAACTGAATATTATAAGCTATTCCAAGTGCAGAGGAGGTATTGAACGATTAAGCGGTCTTGAATGAGAGAGTATTTTAGGAAAGTAGGACAAATTGAGATGCAGCTGGAATAAAAAGCCATTGATAGATTGGAAGTTGTAGATGAATGTGTGAGAAAGAAAGGGTAATTATAGTACGATCAGTTGATGCACACATTTTGAGTGTAAATGTGATGGAAATCATATATGATTTCTACTTAATTGCTACTTTTGCGGCATGAATGTTACTCGCTACTTATTAACCCATGCCTGCATTTTGTCTATGTCTGGCGGCATCCAAACATGGACAGCTTAATTTACTGAGCAGTTGTAAATGGAATTCAACATTATACAATCTTACTGGGTCCCCAGTTCTGACTCTACAATGGAAAAATGTCATTGGTAAAATAGCTGAAGCTGGTTGGTATCAAGAGACTGCCCTGAAGATCTCATGGGGTTAGGTTGATTGAGCTTTAACAACCATAACCATCCTCCTATGCATAAGGTACAATTGCAACAGATTCTGAGAAACAGCACGGAAACAGGCCCTTTGGCCCACTGAGTCTGCGCCTGACCAGCGATCCTGACACAGTAACACTATCCTACACATACTAGCGACAATTTACAATTTTTTCAAGCCAATTGGCCAACAAACCTGTATGACTTTGGAGTGTGGGAGGAAACCAGAGCTCCTGGAGAAAATTCACGCAGGTCACGAGGAGAACGTACAAACTCCATTCAGACAGCACCTATAGTCAGAATCAAACCCAGGTCTCTGACACTGTAAGGCAGCGACTACCGCTGTGCCACCAAACAGTTGGACTGTTTTTCAATTGATGCCTTTGACTTCATTTTTACAAGGCTTCTTGATGTCACACATATTGAATATTTGGGGCAGTTGCTGTCGGCCCAACATTAGAATTCAGCTATTTGGTTTTGGACTGAGCCTCTGATGAAGTATGATGGCAAATTGGCTTGGTAAACCCAAACAGGGCATCACTGGTAAGGTTATTGTCAAGTAAGTACTGCTTGATAGCACTGCTGACAGCAACACTTTCCATCGCTTTACTGATGATTGAGTATAAGCTGATTAGTGATGGTTTGCAGCATTGTATTTGCCCTGGTTTTAGTGAACAAGATAAACGGGCAATTTTCGATATAGTCTCTGATGTGAAACATTAATTCTGTTTCTTTGCCCATTATTTGATAATTATTTATAACATATTATTTTTAGAATTCCAGATTTTTAGTATCCATCTCTCTAGTTTTTTTGGTTTTCAGTTTCCCACATTTTGGGGTAGCTACTAAGGGTATTACTGTGCTCAGTAGTGTTTGCAATAGTGCAGTAGCACGAGGATGAAAGTCCGAATGTCAAACAGCCAACCATCAAGATGAGTTGTACTGGATGTCTTTCCTGGGAGATTTCAATATCACTAAAAAGATTGACCTGCAACGATTACCTGTCATGCAGCTAGATAGCACTATTATCTGTTGCCATGCATCTATTCCTCTACAACTGAATATCTAATATCTCAAATAAGTGTCTGAAGACAAATAATTTTTCATGATTAAATAAATTTATCAACTTAATTCCTCATTTAAGACCTCATTAAAACTCCTAAACCTCAACTGACTTCAAAACTCAATTTCCTTGGATTTCTTTTCGTACAACAAGCAGAGACAACATTCAGTATCCAAAAGTTACTAATTTAGGTATTTTTCTGAAGTTTGGATGTTGCAATATCTTGTAAACCTCATTGACATAATGAACATAAGGTCATAATAAATAGGATTAGAATTAGGCCATTCGGCCCATTAATTCTATTCGATCTATTTAATCATGGCTGACCTAGCTCTCCCTCCTAACCCCATTCTCCTGCCTTCTCCCCCTAACCTCTGACACCCGTACTAATCAACCATAATGCTCTTTGAACTAGATCTAGGTAATCGTTAATATCCACCTGAGAGGCCATGGTTTAACATCCAACTAAAAATTGACACTTTTCACAAAGTAGTCTTCCTTCAAAGGAATGTCAACCTGGATTTTGTGTTTAAATTGCTGGAAGAAAGCTTGAACCCCCATCCAATTTACCAAATTAGACTGTAACCACTGAGAAGATGAGTGCACTCAAACCATTTTCCTGGGCATACAACAAGAAGGCAGAAAAGAGTATATTTGGCATAAGTTAGCCATATTTGGTGTATGATAAGTTAATTATGAGCTATTGGATTTATTTCACACCAATCATAATATGAACAAATTAATTGTTAAATTTGTAAAGGAGAAAAGTGACCCATTTACCATTGAGTACCGTAATAAGGAGAATTGTAATGAGATTACATAAACATAGATGATACCAAACTGATTAAAACTGTTGGCAAATAAAAGATGGGCATTGAGTCCCAGAAAGGAATTTAGATTAATCTTGGACCAGTGGAAAGAGCTTTGACAAACAAATAAAGTAACCATGGCTGATAAAATAATTAAGAGAGAACATAAAATTAAAGGCAAATTTAAGAACACGTTTTAATCTGTATTTGAAGGGATATAATTTTATAATTTATAATTTTTTTAAATCTTAAGAGTTGCAAAAAGTATAGTGAGAGAAACTGAATGGGTTGGCAAAGTTATCACACACTTTCTATAATTATATTAGAATAAAACAGATAATTTGTGAATTTGAAACCAAATACAGAATGGAAAGCTATTGAATAAATACTTCGTGTTAGTCTTGCCACAGGAGAAATAGGATGCAAACTTGATATTCCTGGCAACTAAGAATGAATCAAGGACTGAGTTTAAGGAAATAGTATTAGAAGAAGTAATCTGGTAAATCTTGTGGGCCGAATGGTTTCTACCACAGAATTTTAAACAAAATAGGTAAAGAAATTGTAGGTACTTCACTGTAATATTCCAAATTTACTGGATGAGGAGTTTGTCCCATTAAATTCACAATTTCAAATGTAAGGTTTTTAAGACAGATGAAATGGAGCAGTCAGTAAATTTAGGCCAGCTTGATCAACATATGTTGTGGGGAAGTTTTTGGAATATATAATTAAAGGAGGAATAGCAAAAACACTTGCAGAAAGTTGAGCTGATTAGAGTGGGTCAACAAAGAATTACAAATGTCAGGTCATGTCTGAAGATCTAAACTGAATTTTTTTTAGAAGGTAAACTCGCTTAAATGAAAATGTTTATGCAGATAGTTTATAATATTTTCCAGAGGGCATTCAATAAAGATTGTTTTCTAAAGGTAAAACTGATTAAATTAAAGACAAATAGGAAATTAATTACAAATTAGAAGTAGAAATAATTGGAATGCATTAAAAATAGAAGGAAGTTGCAGGTGGTGTCCAACTATGACATGCTGGGACTTAATGATTTATTATATTTTTTTATAATGACTGATAAGTAGCAATTAACATCGCCATCATAAAATGCCAGACACTATCCATCTTCAAGAAAAAGTCTAACCACCTATCCTTGACATTTCAAGGCATCAGCAAGTCTCCCACCATTCATATCCTGAGACTAACCTTGAATCAGAAACTCAATTGGACACCACATTAATACTGTGGCAAGAGCAAGTCGGAGGCAAGGTACACTATAGTTACTGATTCATATACCAATACCCCAAAGCCTTTCCATCATCTACAAGGTACACATGAGTATCGTGATGGAATATTCTCCTCCTTCCTCGATAAGTACAATACCAACAACTGATGGAGAAGTTCGACGCCATCCAGGACAAAGTTTCCCCGTTTGATTGGTACCTCAGAGTCATCAACCAGGCTAAACATTGATTCTCTTCACACTTCTTCTTCTTCTCTTCTTGCGTTTGAGGCAATAGAAGTTACGAAGCTGCTTCTGCTTCTGCTGTCTCTGTTTGTTGCCGTTCGCCTGACTGAGGTCAGTTAACAGGGCTCACCACGGGGAGGTCGACAACATGAGCCCCCTCTTCACTCTCATGCACAATGGCTGCTATGTTTAACATTTACCAATTGCACTGGCAGTCCTTGCCCTGATTACTCTTACAGCCCGTCCTAAACGCAATTCCTGTACCGGAGAAGGAGAAGGAGAAGGAAAACAGATGCATGGGAACTCCATCAGCTTCCAAGTTGCCCTCCAAGTCCATCTTGACTTGGAAATATATTGCCACTCTTTCTTTGCCATCGGGTATAAATCCTGGAACTCCCTACACAACAGCACTCTGGAAGTACCTTCACCAGAGGAACTGCAGCAGTTCACGAAAACAACTTACTCCTCCCTTCCAATGAATAATCAAGGAATGGCAAAATATGCTTGCCATGATAGTGAGATTACTCATATTAACAAGCATTATTAATGTAACTTCTGAAAATTCTTATTAAAGAGAATGGCCTGCTACCCATGCCCCTATTTGAACTATAGGATCAATTACCTTATGAAAACGTGAAAAACTGAACTGCTAATATTTCTGAGCAAAGTATAACGTGCTGGAGGAACTCAGCAGGTCAGGCACCATCTGTGGAGGAAATGGACCAACGACTTTTCAGGTGAGGACCCTTCTTAAGACTGATAGTGGGAGGGGCAGAAAGCTAGAAAAGAGGGAAGGGGGCTGAACAAAACCTGGCAAGTGATAGGTAGTTACAGGTGAGGAGGGTTTTGTTTGACCGATGGGTGGAGTGACCAAAACCTCATCTGTTCATTTCCTCCACAGATGCTGCCTGACCTGCTGAGTTTCTCCAGCACTTTGTGTTTTGCTCAAGATGCCGTTCCTTGTGCTTTTATTTTACTGCTGATGTAGATGACCAATTTATGACTGTTATGTTCATGGATGTTCTAAATCCTTTCACAGCACAAACAAACTAGGTTAGAAATATGCGCCCGGGTTCATTTCTTGTAAAATAGAGTTGAAATCCAAGGAATCTGTATCTGGTTAAACTACAACAATCAGGTACAGGGAAACTTTTTATCCTGCAGAACAATTAGCATTCGAACTGGGTATACTTAAGGTAAATACCCTTCAGGAAAGGTTAAGTAAATGAAGGATGGAAGAAAAGTAGGGTATGGTTTTTAAAGTTTTAGTTTGAGCGATACAACGCGGAAACAGGCCCTTCAGCCTATTGAGTCCGTGCCGACCAGTGATCCCTGCACACTAAAGTTATCCTACACGCACTAGGGACAATTTACAATTATACCAAGCCAATTCACCTACAAACCCCTGTATGTCTTTGGAGTGTCGGAGGAAACTAGAGATCCCGGGGAAAACCCATATAGGTCATGGGGAGAACGTACAAACTCTGTACAGACAAGCACCTGTAGTCAGGATCGAACCCGGGTCTCTAGCGCTGCGAGGCAGCAACTCTACCGCTCCCCCACCGTGCCGCCCTTGTAGGTATGCTTTACTTAAAGTTGGCAAAAGCATAGCCAAATTAGGCTAAATGTCCAGCAGTGAGTTTCATGCAGCAGGGGTTCCGTTATTTAGTAGAAGTGCTGTGCAGTTTTTCTGGACAGCTTTGTATAGGTTATGTAATGCCAGTCAGTTTCTTAGTGCAGCATGCACGCATGAAGCATTCTTTCTCTCAGTGCCCTATTCTCCTTTCATATATGGGGTACCGAGAAAGAGCAGGAGCAGCAGCAGCTCCGTGATTGTGGTTCATTGTACTGATAGCTGCCTGTGGATAAAGCAGCCAAATACATGGTCGAGAATCTGCAGCTGCTGTTTCTGAGAACTGAATCAGTTCCATCATATAATGTTATCTTTGGGCGGTGATGTGGGAAGAACGCCTTTTATTGACAATAACTTTTAGATGCTTTAAATAGAATGCTGATCCTGTAGCTTAAGTTAATTTTTATTCTGTGCAGCAGAGTAGTTCCCAGCAGTGCACCTGAAGCTGCAGACCACGGTGGATGCATTTTGAAGCTGCTGTGTGAACAGTCTGTAGATTACTGATAAGTTTCTAGCTGCAGGCTGTCGTGATTTGTCTTTGGGGATTGGAATTGTTTACACATGCTCCTTTTAGGACTGCAGTGAGAAACTGTGTTGTTCCCTGGGATCTCAGCAGGAGAGATTGCTGTGACCGGGACCATTCCTGAAGTGTGCCGAGGACCGGATTTCTGTATTGCAGTGCGCTCACCTCTCTAATCAATAGCATACACAGCTTTCTAATACTGTAACTAGGGCAACGGGCACACATTGCCTGCTGATAGGCCGGAATCTGAGGGGAAAGCCGGATTGGTGGTTTGCAGAAATGGCCATGAAGTATTGGGTTTTAATGTTGATTTGCTCCAAATAGGGGAGCAGTGGGAAAGCAGGTACATCCCCGAGACTGCACTGCAGCTTGGGATAGCCGTACTTCATGACTGGAGAGAGAGAGAGAGCAGCCTGTCTAATGATGGATAGGAGCGTGCTGAATGAATAGGCAGACGTGAAGCCACATGAGCTGCCTGTAAGAAATCAGCTGTGGCCGAGACACAATCAAAACACAGTCCACTGCCGAGACACACTCTTTCACTATAGAAACTGCAGCCTGCCATCTATTGTGTTACCGACGGAAAGAAGCCTAGAGTTGCGTGCTTGATGTGCCACGCATTTCTGTTGATGATGGGATCAGTAGAAGCCGGCAGCTGATGCGGGGACTGCGGGTAGCAGACCACGGAATGGAAGCGCGGTTGGAGGAGGAGAGCCGGTCATCATCGCAGCATCTCTTTGTCACTGTTGAGGGGACACCAGCATCTCACTCGTGCGATACCATTAATGAATGGGAAATGGATGCTTTGCAGCAGGTAAGAGTTCTACATCGCTGATGTGCCTGATAGACAGCCCTACGTCACCTTGTTTAATGTGGGGTTTGAACTCACTGTCCCAGCTGCAGGGGACTGCGCAAAGCCTGTTTGACGCAGGCATGCCCGGTGCTGGAGGTAAATTCAGCTAAAGTGACTGCTTCCTTGTTTTTGCATCACTCAGCAGGAGATGTTTGATGCCCACTATTGGGAAACGTTACAGAACTGTGGGAGTATTTTTTACTTTAACATTTAATAATCTTAAAGTGCAGGGGTTTTAACCCCTCACAAAATGTTATGACTGACTAGTTGAAACTCTAGTATTCCACAAGTACCACAAAATACAATTTCTCAGGTAGATTTCATTGAATTGAAGGATCCTGGAGAACTGTGTGAAGTGAATTCTGAAACACCCTGCCGTGTGCCCATGAAGGCAGGCCATCATCTTAGACAGCACGGAATCACAGAAACTCAAGATGTTCAATGTATAGATACGAATCCTCATTCATTCTGCAGCATTGGTTGGGGTTTTGCTTTTTAAAAAAAAATTCTGACAGTTCCATCTGTCACACATGAGCAGCGACATTTCTTGATATAAGTATATGGTGCAGCAGTTTTAAAGCACACCATAATCCAACATTGTAGTTTCTGATGTAGTAATGCATGTAATTGTAAAACGTAATCCTGAAATTGTAACAGCCAAAATGGGATGAAGGTGAGCTGAAGAAAACCCTTTCACTGTCAAAGATTGGGCCAGAAAAAAATAAATGACTTGTGAGATAACACTGCGCAACATGTTAACCAATTGATTAGCTGCATATCACAATGTAGAATATCAAAATAGTACTATCAAGCCATCTGGGTAATCATAAAAGATTATGTGAAATGTATACCAAATACATTTGGTCACTTACACCTGATGATATTTGGTGGACTCGTAATGATTATATTGCAATATAATCCTGAGTGGAATTTATCATGCAATGGCTACGAAGAATATCATTCATTGGGCTTCGATATGTTCCTATTTTTGTTAATCGAAGGGCTAAGGAAATAAGTGTCAAGGATATTTATATGGAATTAGATCATCAATCAGCCATCAGAAATAAATTGTCAATTGCTTTAGCTGTGCTTCCTATTCTGCCTTTATAAATGTAATTGACAAAAGCACTGATACAGAAAATTAACTGCATAAAAATGCTCCCCAACAACCTTGTTGTATTTGTAATACTTGCTATAGTACATTGGAGCTTCATTGCAGCGTTTCAAGGTAGCATACAAACTGCTTGATTACGATGTCCAGACAATCAATTATTGTACTGTACTTTACTATACACTGTGACACTATAATTCAGTGTACTTTACTGACACTATATTTGAACATAATTATGTTTAGATATATATTTTATCATGTGTCACCTTGGCTATATGTTCATCCTTTTTGCTTTAATCTTATTTTGATGTATGTGCTTAAATACAACATATGTGTCTTTGCCTTTGGGCTTTGGTTCCAGCCTTGCAAAAATCAGATTTGTGGGTGCCAGACTGGGCCAAATATTTTATCCCCATTTTAAAACACGCTTGTGACAGTGAAGCTCCGTGCCAGTAGTGCAGCATTGCAATTTTCATTCCCTCAGTGTCTGTCCAGTCACATCGGTATTCTCGTGTCATATCTTTTAGAGTCTTCTGCCCTTACAGTGCACTGCAGCTGTATGCTTTATTACATACATTATGCAGCTTTTTTAAACAAGACAATGCTGATGAATTTATAAGTGGTGATGCGCTTTCTCCATGTGTCTGGCCAGAGCACTCCCTGGGGACGTGTTTATTCTATATCTGTATCTGCTGAATGAAATGAGGTAAATCGAACTGGCTTAATAGTGCTCCAAGGAAGCATTATGATATAGTTATTAGTCTGAAGGTTTTATTGCTTTTGAAGAGCAGATGTATGTGCTTATATCAGGGAGTGTAAGAAAATAACTGCAGATGCTGGTACAAATCGAGGTATTTATTCACAAAATGCTGGAGTAACTCTGTAGGTCAGGCAGCATCTCATGAGAGAAGGAATGGGTGACGTTTCGGGTCGAGACCCTTCTTCAGACTGATGTCAGGGGGGCGGGACAAAGGAAGGATATAGGTGGAGACAGGGAGAACTGGGAAGGGGGAGCGGAAGAGAGGGACAGAGGAACTATCTAAAGTTGGAGAAGTCAATGTTCATACCGCTGGGCTGCAAGCTGCCCAAGCTAAATATGAGGTGCTGTTCCTCCAATTTCCGGTGGGAAATTGGAGGAACAGCACCTCATATTTCGCTTGGGCAGCTTGCAGCCCAGCAGTATGAACATTGACTTCTCCAACTTTAGATAGTTCCTCTGTCCCTCTCTAACCCTCCCCCTTCCCAGTTCTCCCTCTATCTTCCTGTCTCCACCTATATCCTTCCTGACATCAGTCTGAAGAAGGGTCTCGACCCGAAATGTCACCCATTCCTTCTCTCCTGAGATGCTGCCTGACCTGTTGAGTTACTCCAGCATTTTGTGAATAAATGCTTATATCAGGGAATTTGTGTGGGATTTGTAAGTTGCTGGAAGCATTGATGCTGTCAAGGTTCACACATAATCCCTTACGAAGCATATAGTTCACAGCTAGATATGCCTTCTATCTGCTGGCATTTACTGAAATAATTTCAGAAATATTCTCTTCCTATTTTTTGCAACTTCACCCCTCTAAATCCAACCTTTGTACTGTGTGTTTTTTTCCCTCTACTCATCGTAGGGGAGTTAAATCACATCTGAAATATTGTTTATTTGAAATAATGGATATTGACAAAGAATTTTAATCCCTGCATTGTACATTCATAGCACATTGTACAATATTGTGGATGTAACTTTGATCTCTGGTCACATTTCTTAATGAGCATTGAGTTAGCAAATATTAAAGAGTCGGAGGCAACGTAAAGAAAAGAGCATATATCTGTATATAAGATCTTGTCTTTGCATCCAAACTCTGATTGATTTTTTTTTTCTTGATTAAATGTCCATTTTTACATCTATAATGCATCCTAACTTGTACAAATATCTCAACACACTGCATTTTGCTCACTAGTGGAACTGTTGCCATATCTTTGCTGGTAGGATAATATAATAATGGAACAAGTTTATCAAATGCAAACATGAACCCATTTAATCTGACAATGCTTATCCTTCACAAAGATTACTCCCCACTCTACTCTTTCTAACCCTACTATCTTAAAAATTATGATATATTTTAGTTTTTTGAAAACATGGCAGTAAATATCTTTTGATGACTGCACAACACTCACTCATGCCTTTGTTACTTCCAGACTTGACTATTCTATTGAACTCTTGGCCAGCGTCCAACATTCTATCCTTTGAGAGCTTGAGGTCATAAAAAATTCTGCCACTTTTGTCATAATATGCTCCAAGTTCTATTCACCTGTCACCCTGCATTAAGATTTGAGCAATGCCTTGGGTTCAAAGTCTTGCACTGCTCTGACCCTCTGATATATTTGCCTTCTTCCAAATTTAATTGTATCATTGGAGATATGCCTTCATCTGCTAAATTCTTCAGCTTTGAAAGCTCATGGCTGATCTTTTACAGTGTAACTTTCCTACTTTAGCTCCACATCCGTTGACTCTTTTAATGTTGAAAAATCTACCAATCCCCCTCTCAATGATTGAGCCACACCAGTCCTCATGGGAAGTATATTCCAAAGATTAACATATTTTGGCTGAAGAAATTTATTCTTGTCCCATATGGCCAACCCATTGTTTTGAAATTGTGATTTCTTGGTCTCAGACACCCTGCTCAGGGAACTTTGCATCTATCCTGTCAAGCTCCAAATGAATTTTGTACTTTTCAATGAGATCACCTCTTATTTGTCTAAACCTAAGAGAGTAAAGGGCTAATCTGTGTAATATCTTTATATGAGAAAGCTACCATTAGAAATCAATCTTGCAAATCTTTAACAATTCCTCTATTGCAAAAATATCCTTCCTTAGGTTGGGAGATCAGATCCACACATAGTGTTTGAGATGCTGGCAGACAAATCCTTTTCTAATGAAGGACCCGAGGATCTGTATCCCAAAGTTTTGGAAGTGGTGACTGTAGAGATAATGGTCGCTCAGATTATCATCTTCCAACTTTCAGTATTTTCTGCAATTGCCCGTAGATTTGAGGTAGCAAATGTAACTCTGCTAATTAAGAAAAGAGGGAGAGAAAAACAGGAGCTACTGATCTGTTAGCCTAATGTCTGTAGTGTGGAAACTGCAGAAGTAAGGAAATTTCATTTCACTTGTAATGACACATTACACGAACGTTGAGTCTGGTTTTTGGTGTCCTTACAGATAAAAAGATGTAATTGTTTCAATGGGAGTGCGGTAAAGATTTATTAGACTGGTTTCAGAGATATGGAGTTGTCATATGAGGAGACATTGAGGAGACTCATCTTATAAGGAGATGGATTCCTCACCCATGTCTCCCCCATCCCGTAGTTCAGCCCTTACTCCCCCCTCCCCCAGATGGAACAAGGATAGAGTTCCCCTAGTTCTCATCTTTTACCACACCAACACATCATTCGCTGACATTTCCGCCACCTTTAACATGATCCCACCATAGTTACAACTTCCCTTCACCCCCCCTTTCAGCCTTGTGCAGAGACTGCTCCCTCTGCACTGCCTTGGTTCATTCATCCCATCCCACCCAAACCACCCCCTCCACAGTACTTTCCAATGCAACTGCAGAAGATGTAACATTGGTCCTTATAACACCTCCCTCACATCCATCCAGGGACCCCAGCAGTTCTTACAGGTGAGACAAAGGTTCATGTGCAAATCCTCTAACCTTATCTACTGCATCCTGTGATCCCCATGTGGCCTCCTGTACACCAGGAGACCAAGCATAGACGGTGACTGTTTCACTGAACAACATGGGCTCAGTCTGCCAAGGCCTACTGGATCTCCAAGTTGCTAACCATTTTAACTCCTCTTCCCAATTCCATGCTAACCTTTCTGTCCTGGGCTTCCTCCATTATCAGAGTGAGGCCATTATCATATGAACTGGCAGAACAGCACTTCATATTCCACTTGGGTAGCTTACAACATAATGGCATGAACATTAAATTCTCCAATTTTAGATGTAGAACCTACAACACTTCCATTTTCTCTAGCCCCCCTACCTAGCCCTTCCCCCTCTTTCCTGTGCCCATCCTGGACCAGCACCCATTTCTCCTAACCCCCTCACCTCCTACCTATATTCCTTTCTCTGGATTCACTGTTCACACTTCTATCCTTAACTCACATCTTTTGTCTTTTCATCTCTGGTTATTGTCCAACCATCTGCTTATCAACTCCCCCCCCCCCCCTCACCTGTATCCATCTATCATTTGCCAGGCTTTGTTCTGCCCTCCTCTCTTCCAGCTATCTCCTCACTCCATCGCATCACAATCAACCTGAAGAAGAGTCTCAACCTGAAACATCACCTATCCATGTTTTCCAGCGATGCTGCCTAACCTGGTGAGAAACTCCAGCACTTAAAAAAAACAAAAAAAAACAGCACCTAGAGTTCCTTGTTTCTCCAATCTTTTATTCCTAATGGTTTCTCACTGAAAATCTAGCAGATTATGGGGAGCACGTTCCCCTAGCTGGGAAATCTAGTAGCAGGGATTACAGTCATAGAATAAAGGATACGTTTTGGGTCAGGACTCTTCTGACTAAAGAAACCAGAAGCACTGTCTGTCCATTTCCCTCCTCAGATTCTGCCTGACCCGCTAAATTCCTCCAGCAGATTGTTTTTTTGCACAAAAATAACTATGTACTATGAAGACATGAGGTAGATATTGATTCCTGCCATTTTTGATGTGTCTCCAAAAAGTGTTTTCATAAAGGCCTGAACCATGAAGTGAATTTTATATTGAATAATGCAAGTATAGCCAGGTATCATGGCGTAGAGAAACCAACATATTGTGGAGTTGACTTTCAGGGATATGAATGCAACCCTTATATTGTGGTTAACTAAGCTATTGGTGCAGCCTGGTGTTGTAGAGTTGAGCATCAAAATCATGATCGGCTTTGTTATGGATAGTTATAGTTGGGTTTGGAGGTTTGAAATAGGAATCTAGTCAGGCATTACAGATCTGACAACTGAGGGGCAGAATTGTAAAACTAATGGCTGATATGTTAGGATTTCAAGGGTGCTATCTATGCTGAACTCCATTGACATTAACTTTGATCAGTCCCGATTAATTTTTAAAATAATTTTAATTGTTAAATTCTCAAGCAAGTTTTTTGAGGGGTGATGCATCTGATGATATTTTTAATTGCATTTCTCTCAAAAGTAGCTAATCGTGTTTTCAATGGATATTGAAATGAGTATTCATTTTCTTTGTTTTAGATTTATGGTTTGAGTTCACATTAACTCTCTACAAAGCTTTCAATTTTAGTCATTTGTTAAACAGCAACTGTGGGTTGCAGCAGGTTGTCCAGTTCCAAGGACAATTTGCACTCTTTCATATTGCAAATGGGGCATCAAGGTTATTTTGAACATGATCCTGATGTCCTACTTTGGACGCAGCAAAGGTAAAATTATTATATTTGAAACTCAATTGCGTAGCCAATTTGTTAAAATATACATGTCATTTAGCCTGTTAAATTAACTTCCTGTCACCATTACACCAGGCATTTATTCAATTTTCTTGCAAATAATTTGTTGTCTTTGCTTTAAGCTGCTTTGATCTGATAATGTGCACTGAGTTTATCTCATTCCCTGCTGCGAGTCTGAACTATACTGAACAGACTAACCTGTTGCAACATATGGAGCAGCAGAGTGAGGATGTGGTGCAGTTCCACAAGAGGTTGCTCCGTTGCACAACACCAGAGTGAGAGGGTGAATGTGCCAGGGTTGCATATTAACACAAAACAGTGACTGAACACTACAACAGGTGAGGTGACAGCAGGTTCTGTGCTGCACAGTTAGAATTCCTATTCTTGGGTTCACATTTCCAGTATATGGTTTGTTAGCTCCATAAATTAGTCTTCCAGGCGCAAGGGCTAATTTAAATACACGTGTTTCACACCTTGCATGCGAGAAATGTCATCAGATGGGCGAGTGACTCTCTGCACTCTGTATCTCCTCTCTAAACCTTCCATGGTAGATTCCATGAAGAATATGTTAATCATAGCAGATAGAACATAGAAAGGTCAGCACAGGAACAGGTCCTTCGACCCACAATATCTGTGCCAAATAATGCCAAGATAAACTAATCTCACCTGCCATAATTCCTCCATTTCCAGCACATCCATGTGCAGGACCATAATCATGTTCTTAATTGAGAGAGTTTAGTAAAAAAGGAGCCTAAAATAAGAATTAGCACCATTAAGTAGTAATTTTAGAAAGCACTAGACTGAGGTGGACCCATTGGGTCTAAATCTCTCCTGCAGGCCTCTCCTGGGGCAACTCTCCCCAACTGACGATCCTGCCTCTCCATCTGACGAAGCCCGTTGCCGGGCGGGGAGTGTACCCCAGAGTTGTGGGCAGGCGAGGTGGGACGCAAGAGGAGAGGGTGCCACTCACCTCAGCCCCGTGCCGGCAGCACTGCAGCCAGAGCGAGCCATGGACCTCTCCTGCATTGGTCTAGCACCCTCCCCCACCCCCCTCCTCCCCCCTCACCCTCCCCCCTCCTCCCCCTCCCCCTCCCCCCTCCTCCCCCTCACCCTCCCCCCTCCCCCCTCACCCTGCTCCCCCCACCCTCACTCCCCCATCCCACTCACTCCCCCCTCCACCCCCACTCCCCCTTCCCCACTCCTCCCCACCCCCACCCTTCCCCTCACCTCTCCCCCACCCCCACTCCCCCTCCCCCTCCCGTCCTCCACCCCCGTAGTCAAGATCGAACCCGGGCCTCTGGCTCCTTGTTCTTTAAAGTAAAACGATCTTTTAAATCCCACAGGTGATTCCATGGTTTCTTAAGTATCTTAAATATGAATTTATTGGTAAATGAGAACTGACCAATGGCTAGGTGGTGAGTAGAGGTTAGAATTTGATCATCAAATATTAATTGTAATGAAGTGTTCGGGGATAAAATTGCATGTATTGTTAGTGAGAGGACAGGAGAGAAGATTGAGATAAAAACAGAATATGTATAGTAGATTCTGCAAACGTAAATGGAAAGAAAAGCAGAAAATGCTGACAACATTCAGCAGGCCAGGCAACATCAAAGGAAAGAGAAACATAATTAGTTTCAAATCAAAGACGCTACATAAAACCATAAAGCAGTCTGACAAAGTGTCTTTGAACTGAAATGTTTGGTTTATTTTTCCAACGATACTGCCTGACGTGACATGACAGTATCTCTTCTACATTTCCATTTTTGATTTCAGGTAAAAATCTTTCCTCAGCAACAGGGTTGTGAAAGTGTCAATGTTTCAGTACTTAAAGGGAAAAAAATAATTCCAGTAAGTACATGACTAAGTTCTTTGCTAACTTGGGTACAATTAGTAGCAAACTGTTACTGCATTTACTGCATTCCCAATATGTTACTTTTCAGGCACATAATGTCCTCTTGATATAAATATACATTTTTATCTCTTAGTTTCTTAGTAACCTGAAATGTTACTCTCTATCTCTAAACGAAGCCGATGGATCTGCTGAGTTATCCCCCAGTGTACATCCTGTCCTTGGTTTCAAACAGAAATTTTGTAACGCATCTACCAACTGCATTCCCATCACTGGCTGCAATTGAAGTTAAACTAGACTGCTCACATCTAGGAGTCCCAACTAATGCTGACATAGAGCTTTCAAAACAACATCCAGTCCATCAACTGGACTGCCTGTTTCCTCCTCTGTAATGTTGTCTTTTTCCTCCCTTGCTTCAACTCATCTGCTGCCAAACCACCCATCTATTCCTGTTATTTCAGCCTGCAATCATCTTTTCTGATTGGCACCCATGCAAGATGCTGCTGGCTGCATTCTGACTTGCACCAAATACCATTTGCACATCATTCCTGTGCCCCTTTACTTACTTTAGTTGGCCAAAGGGAAAATCTGGCCATATTTTGATTTTTAAATTCCCATCCCTCTCTATTTTCTACAATCTTTTCAGCCTCACGTACATGTAAGATTTTTGTGTTCTTTTGAAGCAGACCTATATTTTGCTGGATTTTCTGTGCACTATAATTGATAGTTTTGTTGTCAGCATTCTAAATTCTAGGATGCCTTTGCTGAACTTGACTCCATCTATTTGTCTACTTGAAGACCCTGCTTGAAATCAAATTCTTCAACTAAGTTTTTGTCAATCTGCCCAATAAGTTGGAGGAGCAGAATTAGGCCATTCGGCCTATCATGTTTGCTCTGCCATTCAATCATGGCTAATCTATCTTTCTCTCTCCACCCCGTTCTCTTACTTTCTCCTAGTCTGGGTTAAATCAGATTTTAACTTGACTGTCTTGTTTGTGAATTGTTTGGGATACTTCACTACTTTAAAGGTCCTGCGTAATTGCAACGTATTTACATTTCTGAAATAATTCATGATCTTCCCTCTGACTTGCAAACCTTCCAAAATGTAGAACGGCTGTCAATAGTCTCTGTCACCCACTGGGAATCAATAGGTTAATTTGTTAAAAAAGCTGTGAATAAATAGTGACTGAGGGGGACGTGCATGAAAGTATCCTTCCTCTCCCATCCTGGTGCTGATTCACAGGTGCACCAGGAATCTGCAAACGAGACATGGAGATAGTGTGCCTTTGATCTTTGATGATTTGTGTGTTAAAGATGAGTGAGGGCTGCCCACAGCAACAGTGAGGAAACCTCTCTTTTGATGTATTCTGTGTTGGATCAGGGGTTTTGATCCCCCCAAAGGCCTTGTGGTATTGGCAGGTGATTATGGTTTGAATTTGCAAGTATATAAGCCAGCTGGATAAATTTCACTGATCAGCATTTTGGGGAATGTCACGGGATGGTGACGTTTCTCTGAATATTTCGTGCTTTTGAGTGGGAGTTGGAATTTTATTTAATTTTAAAACATTTTTTAGTTTACAGTATGTGCAGTGAGGAAAATCTCCTTAACTAGGAAGATGAGTTGTCATGACATTCGAGGGAGGTGAAAAAATGATTGGAGTAAGAAGGCAGACGGGTGGGTAAAAGTCATAACTGATGCTTTGGAAGGGAAAGGGGAAAGCTGGAGAAAACGTTTTAGACGGTAGAGTTAAAACTGAGAGGAAATGGGCAAGGAATGTGCCAGCTGGTGCAGAGGACACAGCTGAACTGAAAGCAGACTCAATCAGACATGAACTGGTTTTGGTTGAAGAAAAGTACAAACTTGTATTGAGGTGGTCGTGGTGAGAGAACGTGCATATCAGGAACGGTGACTACCTTTTTATAATGATGGTGAGAATTATAAATTCAAAACATTTACCTTAACTTAGACAGCTTTTGTGGTTGGATCTTGTTCTATAGAATAGCAGACCATGTCACTCACCATGAGGAATAAAGTTGGTGCCTGACTGTAAATTCCAGTTTTAGACAGTACTGATTTATTTTTGCAATTACCATTTCTTTTTCCAAACTACTGTCAGTGGTACTTCAAGTTAGCAGTTTGGGAACCGGCTCTCGAGATGTAAGACTCAATACATGGGTGTTGTGCCTTCACTGCCCTGTGACACCCTGTCATTACAGGCCTGCTTTAAATTGTTCCTGATATCGTGAATGCAATGTCATTTCAGAGGGCAATATACCAACTTTCTCCAGTGTGGCTGATAGTACGTTGCTGAACTGTTAACTGCCTCCTCAGTTCTGGATGGTTAGCGATGGGCAGTAAATAGCTGTGTGAACCAGGGGAGCTATTAGCAAAGGACAGTAGATGAGATGCATTTGGAAGCACCAGTGTTAATTGACATAGTTTAAATCAATCAGCACAATTTTGCTAGACCACATATCCCATCATATCACAGCTAACAGGAATAAAGTGAACTATGAAATGCAGTAACAGAATATAGGCTGTCAGGTTTTTGCAGGTTTCATGAATGAACAAATCTGAAATTAGAATACTTGAGAACTGGGAGGCTGTATGCTCATCTGACATATGCTGCTGCTTCCTTAAGCGGCAGGTTTATGTAGAGCATTACACGTGAAATAAGGAGACCAGTGAAAACTGCAGTTGGTGACAGTTCATGACAGTCAATATCTGTCCGCCTGCTCTGAAATGTCAAAGGAAGTAATTTGAATTTAAGGTAAAAGATCATATTGGAGGAATGGTCCGCTATCTGTCCAATATAGTTTAGGTATTGTGATAGCATTTGTCTGCTAATGTGTGGCATTATCACTTTTGCTTAAGACAAAGACAAGAGGTTTAGGTGAATTGAAAGTGATCCTAGGTTTGCATTAAGATTTAATGAGATTGTTTCTTTTTGATTTTTTTTCCCCGATGAGATTTGAAAGGTAGTGGTTCTGGGTGTCTCCTTTCAAGAGAGAAATCACAAAATCGATACTGTCTGAGGGTGACAGCAGTATCTATACCAGACTGAATTCCACTGCTTGCATAAAGCCTCTGGGAGCTACAGTTTACATTCTTTTCATCAAATTAGCTGGCAGATTAAGACTAAAACAAAATGGTGAGTCTCCAGAGATGGAAGATAACGGGTAAATCAATGCATCTCTTAAACATGACAAATATAATTTGAGGTTCATTTATTGCTGGATTATTTTGCTCAAATGTGAATTCAGGGAATAACAAAGATTGCACTTACTTACAAGTAATTTTCAGTACTGAAACATTTCTATGCTTTGAATGATCTTTTCGTTATCAGTCCATTAGCGTTCTCTGAGGTTCTTTGTGATAGGCATGGAATTAGACATGATATCCCTGGTATATTGCTAAAGATGGACTCCATAGCCAGCAGCAGCACTAACCAATATTTCCCTTCTTGTTATAAAGTTAGCATTTAGTTGATTAAATGAAAAATTGTCCTGGTATATCTTTGTCCTACAAAAATTAAGACAAAGAAGATGTATTTATTTGACATCCCACTTATTACAAATCATTGGTAAATTGATAGAAAGGATCAATGTCCTTTAAAATGAGACTTGTTCAACAATAACTTGGTCACCAAAGCCAGGCTCTAATTTACCACAATCTGTCTGCTTTACGCCTTTTGCTTCAATCTCTGGCCCTTGTCCCGACATTTGTTTATCAACCCCCCCCCCCCCTCACCTGTGTCCATCCACTACCTGCATGGTTGGTCCTGCCTCCCCTCTCTCCCCCCACTCCCCCACAATCAGGCTGAAGAAGAGTCCTGACCAAAACATCACTTATCCATATTCTCCAAAGTTGCTGCCTGACCCGCTGAGTTACTCCAGAACTTTGTGTCCTTTTATAAAAACCAGGCCTTTGTTTCTATCTTCTATAAGTCTTGACTTTATCAGCGGGGCCCAAATCCCATTAAAGAATAAAAAAGATCATATTTCCATTGCATGGTTTATATGTTCGTGTGTGCAGAAGAAAACGTAAATACCACATGAAAATTTAAAGTGCTGTCCACAAGATTCTGCATTCATCTCTTGAGTACCTGAGAACATTAAAACTGAAGTTGAAGCTGAAGTTAAGAAAAATTTCATAAATATTGCAGATGCCATTCTCCTGTTATTACATTTTCCATAAAGATGAAACCCAGTGAGATTCTCCCAGTGCCCCTCCCCGTCCATTAAATGTTGCATTTCTTGTTCATATTCGTTAACTAATAAATCTGAATGGAATAGAAACAAAATACCGTAAACAATCTCCAGGTAAGGGAACGTGAGTGGAAAGGGAAATAATAGTTATTGTTTCTGACAAAGGGTCGTTGACCTGAAAGATTAACTCCCTTTTTCTTTTCGGAGATTCTGTCTGACCAGCTAAGTGTTTCCATCATTTAATTTTTTTTCTCTGATTTCCAGAATCTGCAGTTTTTCTGATTTAAAAAAAAAAAAAAGACAGAATAGTTTTAATTTTCCTGTTGGTTTTATGCTTTATGACTCCTTAAGGGATACCAACAATTTACTACCTGAGGAAATAAGAGTTAGCAGTTTCATTTGTTCCTTTTCTGGCAAGGAGAATTTGAGTTGACTTGAATGATCATAAACCATGTAAAGTCTTCACCTCATTAACTACCAGCCCCGACGTGCCGCAAGCTCATGTAATTTTCACAGCATGTTCTGGACACTGCTGGTTTTGATGGATTTTATTCAATTTGCTGGCTATGATATATGTGTTCCAGAATGCTGACACTGACGCACTGAGCCAACATGTCAATCCAGGAACACTGCATCCGCGATTCTAACTCTTACATTCTGCACACATATCATATCATATCATATATATACAGCCGGAAACAGGCCTTTTCGGCCCTCCAAGTCCGTGCCGCCCAGCGATCCCCGTACATTAACACTATCCTACACCCACTAGGGACAATTTTTTTAAACATTTACCCAGCCAATTAACCTACATACCTGTACGTCTTTGGAGTGTGGGAGGAAACCGAAGATCTCGGAGAAAACCCACGCAGGTCACGGGGAGAACGTACAAACTCCTTACAGTACAGCACCCGTAGTCAGGATCGAACCTGAGTCTCCGGCGCTGCATTCGCTGTAAAGCAGCAACTCTACCGCTGCGCTACCGTGCCGCACATGCATGCTGCTTTGAGCTGATTAGTTATAACTCTGCTTTTATGCCATATATGAAGTGTGGCAGAGAAAATGGAGATTGTTTGGAATCCACAAAACTAATTTAATTAATTGAGCTTTGGAAACACATTTACCGGATAGTGGAAGGCCTGGATGGAGTGAAGGTGGAGAGGATGTTTCCACTGAGGGAGTCTAGGACCGGAGGCCACAGCCTCAGAATAAAAGGACATACCTTTTGAAAGGAGATGAAGAGGAATTTCTTTAGTCAAAGGGTAGTGAATCTGTGGAATTCATTGTCACAGGCGGCTGTGGAGACCAAGCCTTTGGATATTTTTAACAGAGATTGACAGATTCTGGATTAGCAAGGGTATGAGGAGAAGGCAGGAGAATGGGGTCGAGAGGGAAAAATAGATCAGCCATGATTGAATGGCGGAGTAGACTTGATTGTCCGAATGGCCTAATTCTGCTCCTGTAACTTATGAACTTAAGTTCAGTACAATGGATGAGAAAGCAAATTCTGGCTGTATAATTTTTAAAGCAAGTTGCCAGATAAATTAAATCTGAACCCGAACCAACTAAAACGTTTTCAGGAGAGTATGAATGGGTGACGTTTTGGGTTGGGACCTTTCTTTAGATTAAACCGCGTTAGTTTGAAGAAGAGTCCCGACCCAAAAAGTCACGTATCCATGTTCTCCAGAGATGCTGCCTGATCCACTGAGTTACTTCAGCACTTTTTTTGTGTCTTTTTTTGTAAACCAGCGTCTGCAGTATCTTGTATCTACAAATCTTTCTCAGTCCATGTCAGTATTATACTTTATTCCTTATTCAGATTGGCATCATTCACACTAACTGTGCTATAAGTGCCACTTCCTAAATATATTTATATCTTTATAAATAGAGCAAAATCACTGGACTCCTTTATTCACCACTGCGGTTCTGGGATGTGATTATAAATAAACACAAATCTGTATTGCTTGTGCACTAATGCTATTATTTCCCTTGCCCTTCCTCACAAAAGTGGATTATAAGTGTTTTGTCTCTTGTATCTATTGGAGCTGTGGCGATTTTCCGGTACGTTTTCACTTGAGATTTGTTAATTTTGTACTTGTGTCCTACTTTCTTGTTTTGCTGTCCAATCCGCAGTAATGTTCTATTTTTTAAAAAATTTCTGGTCATGGTTCAGATGAAAAGAACAGATATCCCTTGTTAATCATACGTTTTGTATTGTATTGGTCCTTTCACAGTATTTTACATTGATTCATTTTGTTTGGGATGTTGTGGGAGCCAACCTTCGATGCCCATCCCTATTTGCCACTGAGAGTGTAGCCTCTTTGAAACTGCCACAGTCTTTCTTCCTCAAAGCTGTTCAGTCGGGAGTACCAGGATTTAAATCCAACAAAGAAGCAAAGACGATAACTTCCATGCCAAGATGGTAGGTGACTTGAGGAGTTGCCCACAAAGGTGATGTTTCCATGTTCCTGCTGCCTTTTCCCTTCTAGGTTATAAAGGTCACAGGTACAGTTCTGACCACCATGGATGTGATAGCGCTGGAGAAGGTTCAGAAGAGATTCACCAGGAGGCCAGGGATGAAGAGTTTTAGGTACGAGCAGGACTGAAGAAGCTGTCCATTTTCTCTGGAGTAGATGAGGTTATAAAGGGGTCGTTAATGAGGTATATAAAATTATGAAGCGTATCTCGGATAGACAGTGGAAACCTTTCCTCTCATCAGAGGTGAATAATCTAGAGGATTTAGATTGAGGGTAAGGGGTAAGATATTTAGAGAGGATTGGAGGGGACACAGATAGTGTTGTTTACCTGGGCGCTGGGCGGTACGGACTTGGAGGGCCGAAAAGGCCTGTTTCCGGCTGTATATATATGATATATGATATGGTGGATGCAGCATTTAAGAGGTACTAGATGGGCATGGACCCATTGGGTCCAAATCTCTCCTACGGGCGCTTCTGCGGGCACGGCAAACCCCGTTGGGTGCAAACCTCTCCTGCGGTCCCGGCAACCCTCCTCCAACTGATGCAAAACTCTCCTGCGGGCATGGCAACGCTCCGTGCAAACCTCTCCTGCGGGCACAGCAACCCCAGTTAGGTGCAAGCCTCTCCTGCGGGCCCGACAACCCTCCCCCAACTGACGATCCGTGGACCCATTGACGGCCGGGGAGTGTCCCCCCGGGGCCGTGGACTGGCGAGGGGGGACAGGAAAGGGGAGAGGGGGCCACTCACCTCGGCCCTGGGCAACCATCACGTCGCCCAGAGCGAGCCGTGGACCTGTTGGGTGGTAACCTCTCCTGCAGTGGCAGCTCGGCGGCTACGGCCGTCTTGTTTGACCCTCTGCCGCTGTGCTGCACCACCGGAGGAAGGTCAGGCACGGGGCACACCGGGACGGGCACCGGTCCTCCCGGCGGGGGGGGGGGGGGGGGGCGCATTAAAAAAAGTTTATTAAGTTAATTGTTTTTTAAATGTAACGAAACTTGCTATTTCCACACCCCAGGACAATGGTGAGTAAAGTGGGCCTAAAATTGTTGCGCTGTCGTGTTCCGTTTTGGCTGTATCTCGCGAACAAACCAGCAAATATGCATATAAACATGCAAGATGAGGTTTAGTAATATACTAGACTGAGGTGGACCCGTTTGGTCCAAATCTCTCCTGTGTCCTCCCACTCCATCCCCCCTCAACCCACCTTAAAACTCCCCAAAACCTCTCCTGCATTGGTCTAGCACCCTCACCTCCCCCACTTCCTCATCGACAGACAGACAGACGGACGGACGGACGGACCACATCACTTCGGCATTGAATGCTAAGGGTCGATACTGGAACATAGGATTAATACAAATTTCAGGTCTTGCCCACTGGTTGGCAAGAACATAGTGTGCCAACAGGCCTATTGCCGTGCTGTATGACTTTATGAAGCAAGGAAAAAGAAGAATAGGAAAAGATGACAACGAAGCATACAGAGCATTGTCACTTTCTCTTAGCTAACAATGATCTATTCTACTTTCTCCTTGATCCACATCCCCTTTGATGTCTTGTTTTCCTACCTTACCCTTCCTTATCTCTGTCTCCCTCTCCCCTGACTCTCCATCTGAAGAAGGGACTCAACCTGAAATGTCACCCATTCCTTCTGTCCAGAGATGCTGCCTGTCCCGTTGAGCTACTCCAGCATTTTGTGTCTATTTTCGGCATAAACCAGCATCTGCAGTTCCTTCCTATACAGACATACAGATGTTATGAAAGAAGAATTGAAGAGCTTTTTTATGTATGCCCAAATACTTCGAAGAGGGATAGGGATTCAGGGTAGTCAATTCTAAGGGTTAACAAAAATTATATTTGAAAAGATTTGAAATAAGTTATAAGGATTATTTTCATTATTAATAATTGGAAATAGAAAATAACCTCAGCAACACTACTAGAAAAGGAATGGATTAGTAGGTTTTTTTTCACGCAAGGGCTGACAAAACTGGGTGGCACAGACAGACAGTAGTGCAACGGTAGAGTTGCTGCCTTCCAGCGCTTGCAGCATCGGAGACTTGGGTTCGATCCCAGCTACGGGTGCTGTCTGTACGGAGTTTGTATGTTCTCCCCGTGATCGCGTGGGTTTTCTCCGAGATCTTTGGTTTCCTCCCACACTCCAAAGACGTACAGGTTTGTAGGTTATTTGGCTGGTGTATGTGTAAATTGTCCCCAGTAGTAGGATAGCGTTAATGTGCGGGGATCGCTGGTCGGTGCGGACTCGGTGGGCCGAAGGGCCTGTTTCCGCGCTGTATCTCTAGACTAAATAAACTACAATATGATTGTTATAATTTTTTTAAATGACAAAATTTAAGAAAAAATATATAATCATGTGTAAAATTATGTTGAAATGTTAGGGAACAAAAAAAGGAAATTGGATTGGAGTGAATAGAATGACCTCTTTCTGTGCTCATACTCGGTGGCTGTACTTGAAATCTGTTTAATACAATATTCCTTTCTTTAACTATTTAATTTGTGAACAGTTCCTTGTGGAGCCACACAGTAATGTGCAACAAAACTTTTTTTCAGCAACAATCAAGGCCTTAGATGGTATCATACACTGCAGTATTGTATAACCCATGATATTGTTGCTGTTTCCAGGACATTTTCCAGCTTTTAGTTATTTTTAGCTTTGCTGTTCAAATTTACTTCTTCAGCCTGTATGATTTGCTGCACTGGAACAGTTGTGCCTAAAAGTTACCATATTTTCAGTTTTTTTGTTTGTGGAAGATGATTTGTTGTTCATTCAGTGTGCATTGGGGAGAGTACCATTTAAGGAAGAAAAGATATGCATTAATTCTCTGTGTTGCCCCTGGCATATTTAGCTTATTGTGTTCATTTCGCATATACAGATCTGTGAGTATGTGCAAGAGTCATATGAGGTAACCTTGTAATTGGGAACAGTGATTGTCTCAAGGGTATTGTTTTCAGATTTATAAATAACTATGTCATACAGAGGTTAAACATTTATATAGTATACGAGCATAAGGAATAAAAGCAGGAGCAGACAATGTAGTTCTTCAGGCTTGTTCTACCATACATCAAGACCACTGCCGATCTTCTACTTCAATGCAATTTGCCTTCAGTATCTCCAAATCCTTTCATTCACTTAATTTCCAGAAATTTTAGCAATCACTGATTTGAATGAATTCAATGACTAAAAGTCCACAACAGTCCAGGGTAGAGAACTATAAAGCTTCACCACCCTCTGCGTGAAGAGATTTCCACCCCAATCCAGAATGGCCCATCCTTTATTATGTGGCTGTGATTCCTAGTTCTAGATTCCTCAGGTAAGGGAAACATTCTTCCTGCATCCAGTTTCTCAAGCCTAGAAAGAATTTTGTAAACTTCACTGCAATTTTCTCTCATTCTTTGAAATAGGATATAAGCTTAGTTATTCAATATCTCCTCATACAGCAACCCACTATCTTGAGATCCAATTTAGTAAACATCCAGTATATTTCCACAAGGCAGATTTGTCTGTTTTTAGGCAGGGAGACCAAAAATGTAGCCAGTACTTCGGGTAGTGTCACACCAAGGCCCATAAGATTGCCATTGTGTTTTGTATTTCTTTCCATTAATGGAATGGGGAGTGCCTTTAATACTGAAATATGTCCACTTAGGCATTCCCCTTCAATGCTGACATTGAGGGAGAGGTTGTTATCTTGGCACAATGTTACAAGCTACTCAATCTCCTTTCTGTACCCCGTCTCGTCATTATTTGATATCTGGCCCTTTATGGAGGTGACCACGTCTGTGAACTTGTAAATTAAGGTAGATTGGTAATTGGTTGCACAATCATGAGTACTTAAGGAGTTTAGTAAGGGGCTGAGAACACATATTTGCATGGTACCAGTGTTGAGGATTATCGTAGAAGATGATTTGTCACCTATCCTCACTGATTGTGGTCAGGAAGTTGAGGAACCAGTAGCAGAGGGGAGTGCTGACTCCAAGTTCCATGAGTTTGGAGATGAGCTTGGTTTGGATAATGGTTTAAAAGCAGAGCTATCATATATCATATCATATATATACAGCGCGGAAACCGGCCTTTTCGGCCCACCATGTCCGCGCCGCCCAGTGATCCCCGTACATTAACACTATCCTACACCCACTAGGGACAATTTAAAAAAAATTAAAATTTTAAGACATTTTTTACCCAGTCAATTAACCTACATACCTGTACGTCTTTGGAGTGTGGGAGGAAACCGAAGATCTCGGAGAAAACCCACGCAGGTCACGGGGAGAACGTACAAACTCCTTACAGTGCAGCACCCGTAGTCAGGATCGAACCTGAGTCTCCGGCGCTGCATTCGCTGTAAAGCAGCAACTCTACTGCTGCGCTACCGTGCCGCATCGATGAAGATTCCCAAGTCTTAGAGTTACAGCTATTTATGGGACAGAATGAGGTTGCGTCCATTGCATCCCTACTAACTAAAGAAAAACTCTCCTCTCATGCCTTTTTACAGTCTTTTTAAGACATGGTCTTGTCACATTGCAGATCACAAAATTTCAAATGCACTTGTTCAATTCGGTGAGGGTTTCTATCTCTGCTATCCTTTCAGACTGTATTAAAGACCCCACTACCTCTGGTGAAAAAACCCCTCTTTGCTCCTGTCTAACCCTCCCTCAAATCGTCTTAAATATTTGTCCGCTGCTTATTGATTTCTCTACAAAGGAAAATTGGTCCTTGTGTCCTGTTTTTAGGATCTTTATAATTGTATTCACAGTTAAATCTCCCTTATGTTCCTGTATTTTGTTCCCTTATAAGCTCTGGAGAATATCCCCCTTTCTAATGCATTGTGATGAAAAGGGCAGTGTTAGAACTGCTAGGCAATAAAATGTTGTCTAATAGAAGGATACAATCCTTCATACCATGCACAATAGCAATAGCAATATAGCAAAGCAGTGATGCATGAAACCTGTGTAGGGTTCATAATGTCGAGCGAGGTACACCATAGTTTTATGAATTAGTTTGAACAGTAATAGTGCAGCTTACCGCGGCGTATAATGGGGGTCACACAATATTGATGCACTGTATGAGAAAGTAAATGACGAATGCCGAGTTTGGATGTAAATAGCTGTTAAATAATTAATGGTATCATTCTGCGACTCGTACTTCAACCATCGACCTTGCACTGCAATTTTCAGTGATAGCACTGCCCGGAGTGCTGGATTTTGAGGGGGGAAAAGGACTGCCTCCTCCTTCCAAAGCTTTTGAATCTTCTCTATAATTCAGCAACTATGGTGGATTACTGATACAGTGAAAGCCAGACAACCACCAGGAGCCTCAGATGTAATTCCATTGCCTGCACCACTCCAGACAACACCTCCTGTATTCACCAAACAGTGTTCCTTATTGTTATATCCAATGCAAAGAGGATAGCTGAGCACATTCCTGAAGCCTCCGGCACAAAGAGGAGAGAAACATCACGCACAGTAGGTATCAAAACAAAGGAGGAGACTAATGGGGAGCTGTGCACAAAAGAGGCCTTCGTGTCATCAGTCAAATTCATGCAGATTTGCAGCCAATCATGCATGTCATCCAATGTGGAACTAAGAGGTGTGCACATTAATGGCCATACCTTTATTTGATAAGGAACAAGGCAAATGCAGTGCAGATCAAACATTGACATTAAAGTCCTCCAGCTTGGTATAACCACTCTTCCCTTCAACTGCAAAGAACCTTCCAAGCAGAAAGTATTGCATTCTTTTTTGGTGAGGTTATCAGGGAGAAAGGATGAGGCTGGACATGAACACAGGGAGCTTCTACTGATGTTTGTGACATTACTGAGCAGCTCAGAGAACACAAAAATAACTTTCTTACCGATGCAGAACCTCCTTACCTTCAAAAGTTTTCAATACCTACAAAAGTTTTCAATACTCGTACACTTTGAAAGATCATAATTCCGACTACAATATTGTATCAACCACCAATTTTAGCAGACTTTGCTCAAACAGCAGATGAAGGATTTTTTTTTGTAATCATTTGATTCCATTACAAATCCTTTAAGATTTAAATCAAATAAAGAGCCTTGGAGGGATCTGCAGTGGTAAGAATGTCAGGACTTGTAATCTCCATCAAAGTATAATTGGCAATGAGATAGATCATGAAAATGTCCGATCCAATCTTGTTCTTGTGCTGCTGTACTGTGCTGTGTACCAATAAGACGATGTTTGAAAATAGTAACTGAGATTGCTTACAATCAAAGCTATAGATGTGGATGTCAGCTGTGATGATTCCTCACCTTTGGATTCATCCCGAGTCAGCATGATTGCTGCTGGGGCAGGATAAGGGGCTGTGGGCCAAGTATGTTGTGAAGAAATTCGATCCTGAAGCTTTGCATGGTAAAAAAAGGAAGGGATATCACCCCAGGGGACCAGATGTGTGGCAGTGGTGCTATGCACGAAGAAAAAAGAGATGTGACAACGTTGAATGTGTAGACAAACACTAAGAACACTAAAAAAAGATGTATATTTTTATAACGAATAAAGTTTATTTTTGGTTAAATAAAAGCTATGAGTGGTAAGTGTGCATCTCCCTTAAACAAAACGCACTGGAGATGTTTCTAATATTACTTCCTTCTGGAATAAATTGTCCTTTCTCAAGTGAAATGGAAGATTGTCTTAGCTGCTGACCCCTTAGTGTTATCTATCCATTCATTAACTTTAAGCATCTGAGTGAAGGTTGAAACTTACAATAGGTGACAGCATTACAGAACATATTATTAAAGTACTCATTTGCTGCAAACTCCATTTGCACCATGCTTTGATGTGTTGCTGCCACAATGTTTCAAAGAAGGCATTTCGATTTACAAGTTGATTCAAACGATGCATTAATAAGAACCATTGTACTTTTATGTTTTATGATTAAATATCCTAGAGTTTCATTTTTGGCATTGTCATCTTTTGACTACTGCTGTGACACAGTGTTCTCTGTATTGCCAAGCTGCTGCCAGGCCACCAACTTTTGTTAGTTGGCACTAAAGATGTCCCTTGATGGAAGCTCACTTTGAGTTTTTGCCCTGGAAGGACTGGTATTTGCTTGTCATGTTTTTCCACGAGTGACTGGTGTCTGTGAAAGCTGGCTGTGGGTAAATGTGGAGGCATTTCCTGAGAAAAAGTGGTGGGAGGAGCGTTGTTGGCATCCTGAGGGACAAAAGCACTTTCAAGTTCTGCATTGCCAGCATGATTCCCCCAGCACCAGACAGACTGCAAGGTGCCCATCTGCTCCAAACTAGATCTTACATCTGCTGTTAAAGCCTCCAATGACTATACCCTATAGTAAAGCTGTCTGATCTTCAAGGGTTACTATGTTCTTTTGGTAGTTAGTTCTCTGTTTGCACAGAGCAGCAATATCCTCCTGTTTGTTCTGGCTAGCATATTTCTGTCCCTGAAGAACATCATATCGGAGGTCTGATGGGATCAGCCAGTAATTATGGTGGCACAAAGAGTTTGAAAGGCTGGAGATGTACTATTCGATGCTCCTTGTGTCTTGTGAAATGTCAGATTGGCTAACAATATGCCAAACATTTTACTACTTGCAACCATCTATTTTACTATTTGAGAACTAGGGGACCGTCGAGAGCGAGGGGGGCCGCTGAAAGCTACCTGGCGGGAGACCGCCAAGAATGATGGGGGGGCCCCGCGGGGTTCTGGCTTACACCAGTGTCTATCAGGAGCAGATTCTCTCCTCCCGCCTCATTAAGTTCTGAGGCTGAAGGAATCCCTCTACTGTTTACTGGGCTAGTTGTCAGTTTCTTGTAAAAGTCAAAGACAAAGTGAAGTTTTATTGTTAGAAGTGCATTCATCTAGTTACTTGTATTTCTGGCTGCCTGTCTGAGTGTGGATCGGTGTGTTTCTCTCCTATGATCATCCTAAAAGCTATAACCTTCTTGAACTAGGATCAGTCTAAAATCATGATTTCATTGCAGATGAAATGCACAGCAATGGATTCGTGTTCCAGTTATCCAACAGATGGACGTGGAGGCATCATACCTTTATCTCTAGGGCAGTATTTATATTCTCTGTATTGCAAGTAATTTATAGACACTTTTTTTTTGCATTCTGCTTCACAATGGTAATATACTGCATTTTACTAGTGTAAGAAAAATCCAAAAACAGACAATGTATGAAAATCTAAATGACCTGGCATGTAGGAATTTGACATCAGTGCCATCTCACAGAAGTATGATTCTCAACTTGTGCTGGTCTCCTATTATGGAAACTGACCATAAAAAGACGATTTGGTATGAAAATATATTTTCTACATTTTGATGTGGTAACACATAGTGGTAATATTAACGTGGTAATACAGAATGTTCTCGGGGACTGACCATGAGCATAGATATAACTTTCACACAATTCAACCCATGAATTAAATGAAAGGAGAATTATGCTACTGGATATTTTTCAGAAATAAAATTGATACATTATGAAAATGTTACAAACCATGGATTCTACGTAATAGACATTCCAGTGACAGCTTAGGTGCCTTTTCGCAACCATGACTATATTTGTCATTACTGAATTGACTGCTCTCTAAATTTCCATTCTGAGAGCCTTCAGTAAATCTGGTTAAGCACACTGTCTCTTCAGAATGGGTGCTATGTGTGACCATATACACTCCATCGAAACAGAAACCATTTTATTGGTGATAAAACAAGAATAAGAATTCAAAGCGATTATCTGGTTGCTCTTGCATTGTGAATCCCACTCGGTAAGCAGTTGGTGATTGAGCTCAGGACTGGTAGACACAAAATGCTGGAGAAACTCAGCGGGTCAGGTAGCATGACTGGAGTTTTTCAGTATATGGCAGATAATTATCATGCAGAGTGCATCACTGAATTTGTCTAACTAATAATGACAAGCCGATTAGAAATGCACCAAAAAGTGAGTGAAGGAATATTTTAGCAAAACCAGTAAAACATCCCCACAGTTTATGGAACTTATTAAGCTTGACCAGCTAGATTTGGCCTTTGAATATAATGCACTCCCTCTATTCCAGTGTATCCTGACCTCCACACAAATATCTGCATCACTCTGTGTGTGTGTGTGTGTGTGTGTGTGTATCAACTTCCACAATGTGCCTTGTATACTGCAGTGTGCCCTGTGTCTTAAATTTACCTTGTGGCCAGATTACATTTTACTATTTTTGGCTCGCTTGGCTATGATGTGTGCTGTAAAATGTCTTTCATTCCAGAATCCATAAAACACTGGAGAAACAAGGAACTGCAGATTAGTTTAGTTTAGTAATACAGCGTGGAAACAGGCCCACCGAGTCCACACCAACCATCGATCACCCAATCGCACAAGTTCTATGTTACCTCACTTTCACATCCATTCCCTACTCATAATGGCCAATTTACAGCAGCCAATTAGCCAACAAACCCGGGACAGCTGCAACCCCCCCTAGCTGCATCATCGTGTTGGAATCTTGAGTGAAACACATAATGCTGGAGTAACTCAGCGGGTCAGGCAGCATCTCTGGAGATCAAGTTTTGTGTCGGTCTGATCAGTTTGAAGAAAGGTCCTGACCTGAAACGTTGCTTATCCATATCCTTCAGAGATGTTGCCTGACCTGCTGAGTTACTCCAGCATTTTGTATTTCGCTCTATGACGCTTTGATTATAAACTACAATACTTCATACATTCAGCAGTTGAAATTAGATGTCTCAGAACTTGAAATATATTTCAGTTGATCTGGTATTTGGCATTATTTCTGTGCCCTTTCCTATACTTCAGCCAATATTTCCCTATCTTCTGGAATCTGACCATAAACCAGAGGTGCAACGGTAGAGTTGCTACCTTGTAGTACCAGAAGCCTGGGTTTGATCCTGACTATGGATGCTGTCTCTACGGCGTTTGTATGTTCTCCCTGTGACCGTGGGTTTTCTCCGGTTTCCTGCCACATTCCAAAGACGTGCAGCTGTGTAGGTTAATTGGCTTCTGTAAATTGCCTCTAGTGTGTAGGATAAAACTAGTGTACGGGTGATTGTTGGTTGGTGTGGACTCGGTAGGCCGAAGGGCCTGTTTTGAAGCTCTATCTCTAAACTAAAACCAAGCAAAACTCTCCACTTTGCTGGTTCTCATTCTCATTTCCCGAAATATAAAATGTCCTCATTCATAACCATTCCTTCATGCACTGTCACCTAACTTCAATAGCTTTTCTCCCATTTCCTGCTTAAAGGAAAAGTGAAATATTTTGGAGCACTTGCTACATATGTAAGTATAAATTGTTTCAGATTCAAATAGAAACATTTATTTTGGAATTTTTCTTCATCAAATTTGTTGCAGATGATTTAAATCTAAACATAGCTGTTGGATCCAGCTCAGTACTCAGCGAACCCATTTAGCAGAAATTAACAGCTGGAAAAAAGCTAATCCGAATAGAAACATAAAACTACTCTCCCCTTTCCTCATTTGAAGGGACTGTACTAAAACATTGAATTTTACGGTTCATTAGTGACAAGAGGCCGCAATCTAATTATTGCGACATTGTCAGCATCATTTTGTGCACGTGCCAATTATTCTTTGCTTAATCCATGACTCTGTATGGCGAGAGGGTTAATCAAGTGCTGCTAGCTTCATGACATAGAGTCGAATACACATGATGCATGCTGCAGGCATGATGTTTGCTGCTTCATTTGAGACAGTTCAAGGTTTCTTGTCACTGACCATGTCAGGCAGAAAACATTGATTAATCATGCGACCATTAATAGTGTTGGATAAATTCTGATCTTGTCTATGAATTTAAATGTGGACTGTAGTTATGGACATAATTAGATTGCAACATGGGCAGTGATAACTGGAGCAGGAAAAGTTAATGAACTAGGCTAAGATTTAATATCATATATAATTACCTTCAACTTGGAGACAACTGAGTTTTAGCCTCAAGGGGTAAACCTCCCACTGAGGACAGAGGCTGATTAAAGCTCCAAACTGTCAATTTCCAAGCTCTGAGGGTAAAACCTGACTAAAGCTGAGCAATATTATTCGGACATTTCTCTGCACATTTGACTTCTTGGAATAGGACTAAACATAGAATTGTAATTCTGAGGATCCCTGCAGAAAGATGCCCCCTCGCTTCAGTGAGCAGGTGGTTTTGCAAGTAGATGAGACATTAAGTGTGCCAAAGTGACAGCAAGTAGGGATGCTGCCTCCAAACCCTGCATTTAATGCCAATGCGTTTGGTCGGGTAAAACATCTCCTCTGGGACGTGGGTGCCATTGGCAAAGCTACTTAATCACTCACCCTTAAATTTCTTTGACAAGATAGTGGCGAAAGTTCCAATTCCACAGAAGTCTTCATGTCCAACCAGGCATTAATTAATGATACGATTTTTCAATGAATAGAAGATTTCTTTGTTTCCATTTACAGGGATCCTCAGAATTACAATTGATGTGAACTTTACATTTCAGAATTATCTAATCTCCAATTAAAATTCACATTTGTCAAGGTGAAAATTGAAGGTAACTTCTGAAAATTAATTTGGTAACATTACCTTTATTGTACTGTTCCCTTAATCTCATTCATGTCACTCTCTCTACCATCTGCTCACTTTGAGTCACCAGGTGAAAACGAAATGTCTTTTCCAGACCCACCACGGCAAGATGCCAGTGCTGACACATGGTAGTTATGAGTATTAAGACAGTGAGCCCGCAAAGTGAGTGACCTTCTCCGAAGAGGAATCATCATCTTGCTGCAGGATTGCTGAAGGGCCTTTGGAAGGTTAAACGTATGAGTTAGAAGTGTAATATAACAATGTTTAGGATGATAATTATGCACATCTAATTTCACAATTGCTGCTATCTTTAGATCCACTGTGAGTTACTGTTGTATGCACTGACTGGGCGAGAGTTGTATTCTGTCACCATGTAGATATGATGGTGCCACCCAGCCGTATATTTGACCTGCTGGTTATTTGCATGGCTGACTCACTTCACTCATCTCCTGAATTTCTGTGCTTTCTTCTGGAAAGAGGTAACGAAGAGCCCTGATTGAGAAGAATAGTTTATTTTTAATCGGTGGATGAGAAGCATTTGTCAATGGCATTTTGTAGCATAAAAGTGAAGAATAATGACAGCTGTGGCTGCACAAGCAAGGACAATAGACAATAGGTGCAGGAGTAGGCCATTCAGCCCTTCGAGCCAGCACTGCCATTCAATGCGATCATGGCTGATCACTCTCAATCAGTACCCCGTTCCTGCCTTCTCCCCATACCCCCTCACTCCGCTATCCTTAAGAGCTCTATCCAGCTCTCTCTTGAAAGCATCCAACGAACTGGCCTCCACTGCCTTCTGAGGGTGAGAATTCCACACCTTCACCACTCTCTGACTGAAAAAGTTCTTCCTCATCTCCGTTCTAAATGGCCTACCCCTTATTCTTAAACTGTGGCCCCTTGTTCTGGACTCCCCCAACATTGGGAACATGTTTCCTGCCTCTAATGTGTCCAATCCCCTAATTATCTTATATGTTTCAATAAGATCCCCCCTCATCCTTCTAAATTCCAGTGTATACAAGCCTAATTGCTCCAGCCTTTCAACATACGACAGTCCCGCCATTCCGGGAATTAACCTAGTGAACCTACGCTGCACGCCCTCAATAGCAAGAATATCCTTCCTCAAATTTGGAGACCAAAACTGCACACAGTACTCCAGGTGCGGTCTCACCAGGGCCCGGTACAACTGTAGAAGGACCTCTTTGCTCCTATACTCAACTCCTCTTGTTACGAAGGCCAACATGCCATTGGCTTTCTTCACTGCCTGCTGTACCTGCATGCTTCCTTTCAGTGACTGATGCACTAGGACACCCAGATCTCGTTGAACATCCCCTCTTCCTAACTTCCTAACAAGGAGGCAGTTGTGCAGAGGTATTCACGTATCTCTGATAAGAGGTAGAGTGAAGAGTTGTGTGCTGGATTAAATTTAAGAGAGCAGATTGAGGGGATTGGATGCAAAACATTTGCTGAACAGCTAACGCTATTAACCAACATCTGTCACAAATCCTAGAGTGTTGGACTCCTGCTAGTCAATAGTACAACTTGCTTCATTAGTTCCTCTTGGAGTTCTTCCTCTCATCAGTAGAGGATGCGATATAGCTTCGTCATTATAGCCACCATCTCACTTGATCTAGAGACAACTTTTAGTATAAGACAATAACTGCAGATGCTGGTACAAATCGAAGGTATGAAGAAGGGTCTCGACCCGAAACGTCACCCATTCTTTCTTTCCTGAGATGCTGCCTGACCTGCTGAGTTACTTCAGCATTTTGTGAATAGAGACAACTTTTGTTCATTTTAGTTTAGTTTAGTTCAGAGATACTGCGCGGAAACAGGCCCTTCGGCCCACCGAGTCCGCACCGACCAGCGATCCCCACACATTAACACTATTCTACACATACTAGGGACACTTAAACCAAGCCAATTAACCTACAAACCTGCACGTCTTTGGAGTGTGGGAGGAAACCGAAGATCTCGGAGTAAACCCACGAAGGTCACGGGGAGAACGTACAAACTCCGTACAGACAGCACCCATAGTCGGGATCGAATCTGGGTCTCTGGCATTGTTAGGCAGCAACTCTAGCGCTGCGCCATTTGTAGCCTATTTTTAGTCTAGTATACAACCATGTTCATAATCCATTGGATGACATGTTTGCAATTTCCCATATGTAATGGGTTTAAATGATGAGTAAAATTACTACACACAGTTGGCCTCATCAGTTGGGAAACCTAGAAACATATCCTACCTCAGTGGCTGAGTTAAAAAGTCACCACTAAAACGTCAAAACTTTTAGTTTTTCCCACAAATTACTATCTTGGCTGCTTAAAAAAAAAAATATATTTGTGGATTTGGTCACGAAAAGGAAGGAAGCATGTGTCAGGTCTAAGCAGCATAGATCAAGTTGTATCCCTGATAGGGATTTGAGGAGCACTCTTAAGAAGGAAATTAGGAAAGCAAAAAAGGGGTACAAGAAAGCTCTGGCACAGGATTAAGGAAAATCCAGAAATTTTATGAATATATAAGGGGGAAAAGGCTATCGAGAGAGAGAATAGGGCCACTCAGAAACCAAACTTGCCATCCGTGTGTGGAATTCCAGGAAATGGGCAAGGTGCTCAATGAATATTTCTCTTCTGTTTTTACTGCAGAGAAACACAAGAACATTAGGGAATTTGGGAAAGCTAATGCAGTTAGGAGATAGCTCAGTGGCACAGTGGTGGAGTTGCTGCCTTACAGCGTCAGAGACCTGGGTTCGAACCTGACTATTGGTGCTGGCTGTATGGAGTTTGTATGTTCTCCCTGTACAAAACCAGTTTTTTTTCCGGGTGCTCCTCTCACATTCCAAAGTGGTGTAGATTTGCAGTTTAATTGACCTCTGTAAATTGCCCCTAGTGTGTAAGATAGAACTTGTGTATGGGTGATTGCTGGTCGGCGCCGACTCGGTAGGCTGAGAGATCGAAGATTTACGAGGATGTTGCCACAACCAGAGTGCCAGAGCTTTAGGGATAGGTTGGGCAGGTTTGGACTTTATTCTTTGGATGACAGGAGGCCGAGAGTTATGTTATAGAGGTATGTAAAATCATGAGAGGAATAGGTTGCATGAATGCACAGTCTTTTTCTCAGGAGGAATCAATAATTAGAGGGCATAGGAACCTGAGAGGCAGATTTTTCATTGCTGGTGGGTATATGGATAAGCTGCCAGAGGAAGTAGTTGAAGCAAGTACAATAACAACCTTTGGAAGTCATTTGGACAGGTACATGGTTTGGAAAAGTTTCGAGAGATATGAACCAAACCATGCATATGGGACCAGCTTAGAAGGGGCATCTTGGTTGGCGCGGACGAGATGGGCCAAACAACCTTTTTCCACGTTGTAAGTTTCTATGACTCTTTGACCCATCCTTGGAGAAAGTTTAAATTCATCCCACAGTATTTCAACGTGGAACTGGGATCTTGTTTTTTTAAAATGTAGGAATAAGGGGAGATGTTTATACGATCAAACAAATGCAGGTTCTTGAGGCTGTGGGAAAGCAGAAATATTCAGTAGATCAAGCAGTATTCATTGCGGGCCAACGTTCTCCCCTCAACTCTTGCATGACATGTATTTTCAGCATTTTATGTTTAAATTTCTGTTAATACAGATCCTGTGCCCTACATCTTAAGTTCATGTGGTTTGATTACTCTTGAGCTGCTGTGTTACAGAGAATGTACGTGTTGCTTTATTGGACTGGCTGCTGCAGTGACTGATGGCTGCAGCTGATCCAATTCTTTCACCTGCACAAACCTATATTTAGAGTTAAGAAAACTGCCTCCTGGGTAGCCTTAACCTAGTTTTTTCATCTATTAAACGGTGGATCTCTTCCATCTCACTCTGTGCCAGTTACATGCCTACTGTGGAGTATTAATATAACTCCCTCCTGCTCACAGTCAGGTTATCGAGGTAATCCATTTTGAAGCTGTTTGGTTTTCACAATACAATTTAGGGATTTGTCATAAAAGAGACTGTAACTGAAGCCACACAACACTATGTCCCCTAGCAAAAGAAAGATCGGTCAACAGTTTAAAGATTACTTTTAATGTACTGGATCAATTAATTTGGCAGTTCACATAAGGATTTGTCATTCTATTTGCTATGGAGTGTGGTATCAACATTCTTTTAATCTTTCAAGACAATGAGCATAGAATATAAGCAACTCTTTTCCTAAACATTCTAATCCAACTCAGTTTGTCAAGAATGACATTTTTAAAAACTGCAGATGCTGGAAATCTGAAATAAGAACAGAAAATGCGTGAGAAACTCAGCAAGCCAGGTAGCAACAGAAACAGATACTAAATGGAAAAGATTTAATAGGAACCTGAGGGGCAGTTTTTTGTTCATGCAGATGGTCATACGGTCATAAGGAATCGTAGATTTGGCCATTTGGCTCATCAAGCCTACTCTGCCATTCAATCATGGCTGATCTATCCACCATGGTGGTGGATATAGTCATGGAACAAGCTGCCAGAGGAGGTAGATGAGGCAGGTACTATAACAAAATTTAAAAGCCATTTTGACAAGTACAGGATACAAAAGGTTTGGAGGGATATGGGTCAAGCATGGGAGGTGGGACTAGAATAGATGGGGCATCTTGGTCGGCATGGGCAAGTTGGGCTGAAGAGCCTGTTTCTGTACTGTATGACTATGACTTACTGAATTTTCTCATCATATTCTGCTGTGTTTAAAATGACCAAGAACCTTTTTCATCTCCATCCATACAGTGAAAGTAATATTCTTCTCCTCACTTGGAGAGTACATTCAAAGTGAGATTGCTATGAAACTGCGGATGAGAGATTTAGTTTGTATGTAGCAGAGGTGGACTAGTTTAGGGCTGTCCTAATTCCAGAGTGAAAGTGAGATTTAAAGCAGTTGCTTAAGATTTGTTTACAGTCATATCGAAGTTTGTATTGTTTTCAGTATTTGGTTAATTAAATTCAGAGCTATGCAATTAAATGAAAAACTGGACTTTGATGAGGAGCTCTGATGGATCAGGACTGAGCTAACCTTACTAGCTGTGAAAGTGATCTAACACAAAAATGAATCAACTTTATTGTACATCAAATAAATTATAGTTACTTGCAGTTTGATAGATTCATGAAGTTGTTACTTTTTAACAGGTTATGTTGTAACTCTGAGTCACACTAACAGAACGACCTGGTTCTGATTCTCTGAAATATGTAAGATTGCAGGAAATTTGTGTAAAAAGACTCTGAAAATGACCTCATTGTCTGAAGTAAAACCACTTGATAATAAATTCCAAAATGTATCTCAAATTTAGCAGTTTAGTTTTGAAGCATTTCCTTTAGTTGCTCTCCCTTTAAATCTGCTGCATTGTCTGTGAAGCTGTTACCAACCCTATTAGCTCTGTGCTCTTGTGAATTAATGTACACAATTTTCTGTGTATCTTTGTTTCTTCATGTATGAATGACTAAATTTTATTCCTAATGTCCCTTTTATCTGTGGATCCCCGATGTTTCAGTGATTCCCTGTGTACTCTCGGGTATTAATGATTATCTGTGTATTCATTGTCACTGAAGCCCTGTATGCTATTATCTCCGTGGCTCACTACAGACTTCCACATATCGGTTGTTTTTTTTAATACGCCACTTGTGCCAATAATTTCCCTTGTGACTCTCACATCATGATTATGTGCATGCTTCTGCATCTCGTTTGATTAAACGTGTACTTCTTGTGCCAGTGGCTGTAGTCGTGTTTTCCCTGTCTCACTTATTTCCTGTTTACCATTCAATCACATGTATTTTTACTATGGTTTGCTTTTGAATTTCTTTAGCTCTAAGATTCGCCAATATCTTTTTAGCATGAAGAATGACAAGAGTATAACAAAAGGGTTAAAAAATCTGTCAGTACTTTATTATGAAGCAAAGCCTCGGGGAGGTGGGAGTGGTGAGAATTTGAGGGGAACTCCTTGCATGATATTTATTACATTCCATTGTTTGTATTGCCACCCTGTTGTATGTTGTACTTGAGGTGCAGACACTTTTGATCATATGTCCGACTCATAATATTATATCAAGCCTGGTTTGCACCCTTTGAAACATTTATGTTCAGTGGCATTAAGCACCAAAGAGGGGGAAATCAGGACAGCCATCATTTCAAACAGTGCAGCAAAAGTGATTGACTGATCTGATTATTTGTCAATTGTTATTTGAAAAACATGATTTGATCAAAGAGAAGCAACACAGACAGATTCTGAAGGATTTTAATAATTGAAAGCCAAAGTCAGTAGATGCCAAAGTAAATTGCTTGGGAGCAACAACCAAGTCAGGGGTCTGCTTTACTTTGGGCAGTCTGACAGGACTTTGATCAGGAGAAAAACTCATGCTTCATAATGTTTAAACTGGAAAATGAATCCGAGAAGAGATTTCAATCCAGAGATTGTAATAACATTTTGTGAAAGTTGAAAATACGAAATAAAAGCAAAAAAACCCACAGGGAATAGTGAGCTGCTCCGGCTGCATCTGTGGAAGGAAAAACTATTAACAAAGGTTACATATTTCATCAGAACTGTAAATGTTGGAGATGGATATGTTCCAAGGTGCAGCAAAGGAGAGTAGAGAGGTTTAGTTCAAGTTGCGATTTGATGACAAAATGGCGATGCAGGGCACATGTTTGTGGTAATAGGTCAAATAACAAAAGATAAGTCAAGAGAACATATAAATGGAAATATCAAAATCTTATCCGATATTATTGAATTCAAATTTTATTTTAAGAACCAGCCATCTTCAGAGTTCACTTCACCATTTTAGATGTGCAGTTCAGAGAGGGATCTTTGACCTGAAATGTTAACTCCTTTTCATTTCCCAGTCGTCATCTGACCTGTTTACTCTTTCCATCAGTTTCCTTTTTTTGTTTTAGATTACCAGCATCTGTTGTGTTTTTGATTTTCAGAGTATAAAGTAAATCGTGCCATTGTAACAAAGCTTTTCTGGGTTAAATATAAATGATTGTCTTTTTGTTCAGTTACTAAAAGTTCCAATGAAAAGCACATGTAGTTCTAGTTCCAAATATCAACTTTATCACTGCTACTGTTTGATCTTACACATCAGTCCGTTCATCTTTAACCTTTTAGGAAACCATTTCACCAAACCTAAATGAACTCTTGTTTGTGTATTTCTCTCCTACAGAATGGCACTAGTTATGAATCACTGATGAGACGCAACACAGAACTCCTGAAAGCTGTTGAAGAATTGGAGTGCACATGCATAACACTGAGAGAGGAGAACACTTTACTGGTAAGGGAAAGCTATTATTTTATATTGAAATCTCCTTTGTTATCCCTTACCTTTGTATCTCCGGAGATGAGTCAAAATCTTTGCTCCTCTGTCTTTATTATTCATTATATCTTTTTCTCTGCTGTTTAATCATTCTCTCTCCACCTCTTTGTTTCCCATTTTCCCCTATCTCTTCTCGTCCATGCTCATTCCATTTTCTCTGTCCTTCGTCTTTACCTATCTCAGCCGCTTTCACTCTTTGTTCTCGGTACTTAACCCTATTAGTGACAATTAATCCCATTCACGTTACGGCTCAATATCTTGTTATACCAGCACATTAGAAGTACCTCTCACCAGGGTGCTGTAGAGGGTGTTCGGTTTTGGTTAATCTTTACTTACAGCTGGGAGGATAACAAGGTAGAGAGCAATCGCCTTAAAACATGTTTTCTTGTTCAGCGGAAAAGCAGCTCTCCGGAGACTGAAGAGAAAGTGAAGAGACTGAAAAGGAAGAATGTTGAGCTGGCAAACATTGCTCGACGTTTGGAGGAGAGAGCCCGGAAACTGCAAGAGGCGAACCTCAGAGTAGTGAGTTTATCAGTTGCAATGAATTAGTTTGATAGAGCACATAAGTAATGTTATAAATCAAAATCGGTAGGTTATTTCCATTGTTTGTTTTTTTTGCCATGATATTTTACAGTGCACATGCTGCATCCTAAAAACAACAGATTTAAGAAGTGTAGGGAGGAACTGCAAATGCTGGTTCAAACCAAAGACGGACACAAAAAGCTGGAGTAACTCAGCGGGACAGGCAGCATCTCTGCAGAGAAGGAATGGGTGAAGTTTCAGATGGATACCCTTCTGAAGAAGGATCTCGACCCGAAACATCACCCATTCCTTCCCTCCAGTGATGCTGCCTGTCCCGCTGAGTTACTCCAGCTTTTTGTGTCCGTCTTTGGTTTGAACCAGCATTTGCAGTTCCTTCTTGCACACAAAGCTCAATTGCAAATACAAGAATATAATATGGTCACAGAGTCACCAAGGTGTGCAGTGCAGAAGTGGACACTTTGGCCCATCACATCCAAGCCAACTTCTTTGCCCATATTTACAGTAGGTCCATATCCTTCGATGCCTTGCTTATTTAAGTGCCTTCCTGAAATTCTCTCACATGTAATGATTGTATCTGACTCCACCATGTCCACTGGCAGTGAGTTTCTTCCTCTCGCCTTAAACCTGTGCCCTCTTATTTTTGATAAAGATTCTGCCCTGTGATACCAGATAATTTTATACAACTCTGCCAGGTCACCTCTCGGCCTTCTTTGCTCCAGGAAAAAAAAAACTTGGCCTATCCAATCTCTCCCTGTAACTAAAGTCCTCCAATCCTGGTGAATCTACAGGTCCTTTCTATTACGTGGAGAGCAGAACTGCACACAACACTGTGGTATAACCAGTGTATTGTATGGTTGCAACTTTACATCCCAACTTTTAATTCTGTGCCCGAACCTTTCAAGGAAAACGGGTTCCTTCTTTGCTACTCTATCTTTTCGTTTTACCACTTACAGGGATCTGTGGATGAACCCCAAAAGCCCCTTTGTTTCATTAATTTATTTAATTTAATTAGGGCCCATGGAGTGCAGCACATCATGAATAGCTGTCTTATTATAATCCTTTGTTTCCTTCCTTTGTTCTTCAGTAAAAGAAACAAAGGTGAATGTATTTTAATAAATAAATATTTTTGCTTTTGTACCACATCGAAGGATTGTAGAGTTGGTTCTGGTCTAATGACGTCGCCATTGAGAAACTGTTTTCGTTAAAAGTAATAAACAATTACAAAAGGTAGCAGTGTATCACACCAATAATGAGGAAGACCTTTCAGATCTGTGGCATTTGACCAGCATTTGTACTTTCCATTTTATCTTGCTTGTTGTGGCTGCATGTTTACATTTTTGTGAAGGATAAGTCAGAGCTCCACCAGATGTGCTTAATGACAAGTACTATGTACAGTTCAATGGTTTCATACATTCATTCATTTCTCAGTCTAGTTACCTGAAGTCGCTCAATCAGAATGACTAAAAAATAATTCCTTGCATCGCTCGACCAGCTGCTTCAGCAGGAATAGGGCAACATTCTTAGTTTTAAAGAACAGGCTATGCTGAGCACATCTGGTCAATTTTAATAGGATTGTTCTAACATGAATGGTTTTCCTGTGCACCACACAAATGACGAGGTTACCACTCAATCCAGTGATTGAAGAGGTCACAGATACGATCTATTTAGTGCTCACAGCTCCCTGGCAGCTGTTCCTCTAAACCTCTTCAGCTCTTTTTCTCTCATTCTTAATTTCAAAATCCTTCTTTTGGACCAATCTTTTTTATTTCCTTTCTTGTTTCAACATGTTTTCCATGTGCAAGGTATGTTGATCTGAATAAAAGGTGCATCAGAGATGCAAGTAGCAGTCGATACATCAAAGCTACATGACAAATATATTTCTTGAATCTCAATTTTTTGCTGATAAATCAGTTTTTAAATTGATGTACTGAACTCAGCAATTATTTGACACATAAGGAAGCTTCATCACCATTTTACCTTTAATGGATTGAAATTTGAAGGCAGAGAACAACTTGCTGATGGTATAAAGGTTCCGGAAGAAGGGTTCTGACCCAAAATGTCACCTTGTAGCGACCATAGGGATTGGTCCAGAGAGTCGAACCCTCGGATTGGCCAGCAAGGTCACGTGGTGGTTTTGGCGCCCAAAACCAGTCAGTTGGAAGAGGACTTCGATGCGAATAGTTTAAGTTTAATGGTCGTCTGCGATCTCGGTTGTTATCTTTGTAACTGAATATTGCTACCGCAATAAACTTCTTTGACAAAGTTACAAGCTTTCAGACTCGCCATATTGGTGACCCCGACATGATCTAGCCGATCACCCACCATGCAGGGACACGACGTCCCTGTTCCGGTTCTAACGCCCGGCGTACCGCAGCTAAGCGCGGTCAGCGTTCATCTTCCTCCGTTTTGGGCGCACCAACCACACCTTTGGTTTGCGCATGCTGAAGCGCAGTTCCATCTGAGGGGCATCTCGGTGGACGAGACGAAATATTACTACCTGGTCAGTGCCCTACCGCCTGAGACGTCCGCGCGGGTGATGCAGTTCATCACCTCCCCTCCTGCAGACGGCAAGTACGAAGCGCTGAAGGTAATCATGCTTCGAACCTTCGGATTTAGTAGGCACGATCGAGACGAGAGGCTTATGCATCTACCAGATCTCGGAGATAGGCTGCCGTCCGTCCTCGTGGCCGAAATGTTGGCGCTGGCAGGCGGGCACAAGGATTGCCTCATGTTTGAGCAGGCATTCCGGGAGCAACTCCCAGAAAACATTAGGCTTATGCTCACGGATTGTTCTTTCGAGGATCCCGTGGCATACGCGGAGAAAGCCGATGCGCTCATGGCGTCGAAATCGCGAAAGTACAGTTCGATCAACAGAGTCTCGGCACCATCGGGCAGCCCGCCGCGACACCAAGATGGCGCCACGACGCCTGCCATTTCTCCAAAACCCCGCCAAAAGGATCCGCACAAGCGCAGCTGGTGTTATTATCATCTGCGAATGGGTGGAGAAGCCCGCAACTGCCGCTCACCTTGCACTTTCTCGGGAAATGCCTCGGCCGATCGTACATAGAGGCAGTTGCGATTGGCCAGAACCGCCACCTCTACGTTGTGGATCGATTCACAGGTTTTTAGTCGATACGGGAGCCATAGTAAGCATCGTACCGCCGACCGATCTCGAAGCTCGATCGGGTAAAAGAGGGCCTACCCTCATCGTGGTCAACGGTAGCACCATCCGCACGTATGGTACGCGGGCAATGTCTCTGTCTTTCGTTTCCTGCACTTACGAATGGTCGTTTATCATCGCGGAAGTCGGTCAGGCGATCCTGGGCGCAGATTTTCTCTGGGCCTTTTCGCTAGTTGCCGATGTCCGAGGTAAAGGCCTTCGATCCTCCGCTAGCAGCGATGAGCCCGCTGCTCCACCACCTGCCACCCCGCCCAGCCCGACTGTCCAGGCCGTCGTCGCGTCCTCCGGCCCGTATGCTGCGGTCCTGGCTGAGTTTCTGGAGCTGCTCATTCAGCGTTTTGACGCTCCATCTGCAAAGCATGGCGTTGTCCATTATATTCCCACCGAGGGGCCCCCCGTTTTTGCTCGGGCCCGGAGAATGCCGCCGGACAAACTGATGGTTGCGCGTGAAGAATTTCTGAAGATGGAACAACTGGGCATTGTCCGTCGTTCCGACAGCCCATGGGCCTCTCCGTTGCATATGGTCTCCAAAGCATCTGGGGGGTGGAGACCATGTGGAGATTACCGGCGTCTTAATGCCGTCACCACTGCCGACCGCTACCCCATACTGAACATCCAGGACTTCTCGTCTAGTCTGGAAGGTGCTACGGTGTTTTCCAAAATTGATTTGGTGCGGGGGTACCACCAAATTCCTGTGCATCCGGAAGACGTACCAAAGACCGCCACAATCACTCCGTTCGGGTTGTTTGAATGGTTGCGTATGCCTTTCGGTTTGAAAAACGCGGCGCAGGCGTTCCAGAGGCTTATGGGCCATGTCGGTCGGGAATTGTCTTTTGTTTTTATTTATTTGGATGATATCCTGGTCGCCAGTCGCTCGGAGCAAGAACATCTGGTCCATTTACGGACGGTGTTCCAGCGGCTTCAAGATCACGGGCTAATCATTCACCCCTCAGTGTCAATTTGGTCTCTCTATTGATTTCCTAGGTCACCGGATCACCTCAGCCGGTGCCACTCCTTTGCCAGACAAAGTGGAGGCAGTTCGTGCCTTTCCACGGCCCACCACGGTAAAGGGGTTGCAGGAGTTTGTAGGGATGGTGAATTTTTACCACAGGTTCGTGCCTGCAGCGGCATGGATCATGCGTCCGCTCTTCCAATGTCTCGCGGGCAAACCTGTCGAGTTAGAGTGGTCCGCTGCGGCCGAAACGGCCTTTGAGGCAGCTAAAATTGCTCTGGCAGACGCCACCATGCTCGTCCACCCAAGCACCTCCGCCCCCACGGCCCTGACGGTCGATGCGTCAGACGTGGCTGTGGGAGGGGTCTTGGAACAGCATGTTGATGACAGTTGGCAGCCCTTGGCGTTTTTCAGCCGACAGCTTAATGAGGCTGAGCTGAAATGTAGCGCCTTTGACCGGGAGCTTCTGGCTCTCTGTTTAGCTGTCCGCCACTTTCGGTATTTTTTAGAAGGCTACCCGTTCGTGGCCTTTACTGATCATAAACCGCTGACTTTCGCTTTTTCTAAAGTGTCTGACCCATGGCCGGCCCGCCAGCAGCGGCACCTGACTTCCATCTCAGAGTTTACCACGGATGTTCGCCACGTCGCTGGTAAGCTTAATGCTGTTGCTGATGCCCTGTCCAGGCCAGCCGTTCCCCCAATTTCAGCGGTGGAATGCGAGGTTGATTTTCAGGAGCTTGCGGAGGCACAGCGCCAAGCAGACACTGCCTCAGCATATCACTCCACCACTTCGGGGTTAAAGTTGGCCCAAGTGGCTTGTGGGCCCTCGGGTACAAAAGTCTGGTGTGATATTTCCCTCTCCCGCCCCAGGCCGGTGGTGCCGGCCGCCCTTCAGCGTCGGGTGTTTGATGCCATTCATGGGCTGGCGCACCCGTCCATTTGCTCCACCTCCGCCTTAGTAACCGCTAGAATTGTTTGGCATGGCCTGCGGAAGCAAGTAGCCGCTTGAGCCCGATCCTGTGCTCCCTGCCAGACCTCCAAAGTTCACCGGCATGTTCAACCTCCCGTACAGGAGTTTGTGGTTCCTGAGGTCCGTTTTTTCCACATTCATGTGGATTTGGTTGGTCCTTTACCTTCCTCTAGGGGCCACACTCACCTACTCACGGTGGTTGACCGGTTTACCCGTTGGCCCGAGGCCTACCCGTTGGCCCGAGGCCTTCCCGTTGTCCGTCACCTCCGCCCCCTCTTGTGCCCGGGCCCTGGCCCTGCATTGGGTGGCCCGTTTCGACGTTCCGTCAGTCATCATCACTGACCGGGGGTCCCAGTTCACCTCTGCCCTTTGGGCTACGCTTGCGGAGCTGTACGGTTCCAGGTTGCAGCAGACCACAGCGTATCACCCACAGGCTAAAGGGCTCGTGGAGCGGTTTCACCGTCAACTTAAGTCAGTCCTCAGTGCGCGGCTGGACGGCCCTGATTGGGTGGATCAGCTGCCCTGGGTCCTTCTGGGCATCCGTACTGCTCCTAAGCACGATCTTGGGACCTCGTCTGCGGAACTGGTATATGGCTCGCCACTCAGAGTGCCCGGGGATTTCCTTCCGGAGTCCTCTGCACAGCAGCCCTCGGTTCCGTCGGTTTTAGCATCACTCCGGGCGTGAGTGGGTTCCCTAGCTCCGGTTCCTACTTCACGCCACGGGTGTTCCATGGTGCATGAACCGCCAGCCTTGAAGGACTGTGAATTTGTGTTTCTGCGTAGGGATGCCCATCGTTCCCTGTTGCAGAGGGTCTATGAAAGACCGTTCCGCGTGTTGCGTAAAGGAACGGTCACTTTCACCTTAGATGTTGGGGGCAGGAGAGAGCTTGTCTCTGTTTCCAGGCTCAAACCTGCCCACTTGGATCAGGACCGTCCTGTCCTGGCCGGTCAACCCCCTCGACGGGGCCATCCTCCTGCAATTCCCACCGGCCCTGCACCTCCTGCCCCTGTGGTTCTTGCAGCCCCTCTCCTTACTCGTTCTGGTCGCGAAATCCGGCTTCCTGCTAGATACCCTACCTCGGGTTCTGGGGGGGGGGGGGTCATGTAGCAACCATAGGGATTGGTCCAGAGAGTCGAACCCTCGGATTGGCCAGCAAGGTCACGTGGTGGTTTTGCCGCCCAAAACCAGTCAGTTGGAAGAGGACTTCGATGTAAATAGTTTAAGTTTAATGGTCGTCTGCGATCTCGGTTGTTATCTTTGTAACTGAATATTGCTACCGCAATAAACTTCTTTGACAAAGTTACAAGCCTTCAGACTCGCCATAACCTATTCCTTTTCTCCAGAGATGCTGTCTGACCCATTGAGTTACTCCAGAATTTCAAAGTGTTCAAAGGTATTTTTTTGTCACGTGTGCCAATTAAGGTACAGTGATATTCGATTTACTATACAGCCATACTAAAAAAAGTAACAAGACACACAACTACATAAAAGTTAACCTAAACATCCACCACAGCAGATTCCCCACATTCCTCACTGTGATGGAAGGCAATAAATCTAAACTTCTTCCCTCTTTATTCGCTCGTGGTCGGGGCAGTCGAACCGTCCGCAGTCACGGCAATCGAAGCCCCCGCAGCCGGCGATCGAAACCCCCGTGTCGGGGCGGTCGAAGCTCCTGCGGCTTGGAGCTCCCGAAGTCGGTCTCTAACCAGGGACCATGAGCTCCACGATGTTAAAGTCTGCAGGCTCCCATGGTTGCAGCTCCGGAGTCGATCCCTGGCAAAGGGATCGCAAACTCTGCGATGTTAAGTCCATAGGCTCCCGCGGTTGGAGCTCCCAATGTCGGTCTCCAGCAGAGGTGGCCAACTCCTCGACGTTAGGCCGCAGTGCGGATGGAGATACGATATGGAAAGAAATCACATCTCCATCGAGGTAAGAGATTAAAAAAGGTTTCCCCCCAACCCCTACCCCCACTCCCCCCCTACCTCCCACATAAAATAAGCTAAAGAACACTAACATATATTTAACACATACTATAAAACAACAAAGAAGGAATGGTCGAGACAGAATTTTGGCGAGGCAGCCATTGCTGGCACTACCCAATGATTTTGTGTCTATCTTGCTGATGGTATAACGCAGTATTATTGATACAGTTGCAATTGAGACTAGCTTGGAAAAGCTTAGATTGGGGATTTTGGTTGGCCGAGACGATTTGAGCCAAAGGCCCTATTAAGATGGATTGAGCTTAATGTTGTGTCACTTTCAAGTGGAATGCTATGTCTTCTCATATTGAAAGTGGACTATCTAATATTAGCAGAAAGGAGGCTGACAGTTCTTGTTACTTACTGTGAAATCTGCCTATGGAAGAACACACATTATGCTGGAGTCCGGATTGATGTTAAAAAAAACACTTCAGCCCATTTATAAGATGTGTATTTCTAAACCCATGACTGAATGGCTATGGACTTGGTGCTAGAAATGGAATTAGGCACAAGTACAACCAGCCCAGGAAAAATATAACAAAGGACATTAACATAAATTGAGCATTGTTCTCATTCTTTGAATGATCATTCAGATCGAAAGAGTACAGAGAAAATTTATGAGATGCTGCCAAGACACTAGGACCTGAACTAAAGAGATAAATATAGCAAGTTAGGGCTTTATTCATAGGAGTTTAGGAGGTGAAGGGGTGATTATGTAGAGCTGTATAAAATAATGAGGGAATGAGAGGAATTGACAAGGTGAATGAACAGAGTCTTTTACCCAATGTAGGGGAATCAAGAACCAGAGGATATAGGTTTAAGGTGTGAGGGGCAAGATTTAATGGGGACCTCATCTTTTCACTTAGAGGCTGGAATGAGCTGCCAGAGGAGGTAGTTGAGGCAAGTACGGTAACAACATTTAAAAAGCACTTAGACAGATACATGGATAGGAAAGATTTAGAGGAATGGGGACTAGCATCTTGGTAAGCATGGATGGGATATGGTGAAGGGCCTGTTTTACATGCTGCATGACTCGATGATTCTCTGACTCAATGACTCTACGATTACTTTTATTTGTTATAAAAATATTGGAGAGCATGAATTAAATATGAATGTTAAATGAGCGTAATATATTCTGAAAGATTCATTCCTTTAAAGAACTGTAACTCCTGAAGAAATGGTAAATTAGCTTATGAGTTTTACATAAAATGGTTCAAATCCAAATACTATTAAGATTTCTAGAATCCTTAGATGTTTGCTTTTGTATTTATGGTCCTCCTGTTTATTCAATCTAGGCCCTGTATAACTTTATACACCTCTGTTAAATTTTCCCTTGTTTTATAAATCATTCTTGACATCTCTATATAATAGTGCTGCACCTTTCTAATGCATTCATATCTTTCATATTTGAGCCTAAATCATTTATATGCGAACCGAGCACAGAACCTTACAGAATCTCACTAGTGACCAATACTGTACAGTCTGCATGCTAAGGTGTAACCAGTGTTGCACATAATGGTAGCTTAACCTCCTACTTTTTATTTTCTGTGTTATAGCTAATAAAACAATGCGGTCCCTATTCCTTTTTAATCATCTGAATGACCCACCCTGTACCCTTTAAGGATCTAGGACTTGCACTTCAAGGCCCCTTAGTTTCGCTACACCATTCAGTTTTCTCCAACTTATTGTATAATCACTTGTTTTGTTTCACCCGCCTTTTACCTCCATTTGTGTTATTTTTCTTCTTAATTGACCAGATCATCTCTATATTCTTGAAGATTCCCTGCTGTCAACCACAATGCCAATCATTTTATCATCTGAAAATGTAATATGTCATCTACATTCAAGTCTCAATCTTTTATATATTACGCAAAGTAAAGGATTAAGTACAGAACTTTCTGGAACCTCAAATCCTCATTAGTCAAAGCTTTACCTTCATAATAAACACATTTCACTTCCCCAGAAGCTACTTTCATATTCAAGTTACCATTCTCCCATGGATCCCACAAACTTTTATTTTCTTGATCGGCTTGCCATGTGAGACCTCGTCAAAAGCTTAGCTGAAATCCACGTAGACTGCATCAACATATGCCACTCTCCTTAAAAAAAATCAATATGTTTAATTAGATTGGATAGTTCTCAAACAATTTTTCTCCTTTCTCAGCATTGTCTCTCCATAACTTCACTTATGAGTGAATTCAGTGAGAGAGTGCATAGTTTTCTAATTAGTGATTCATCTGTTTGTGATTAATACTATGGTTGATCACAAATGCAATTGGTTTGAATTTTCTGCTTTGCGATCACTATGAGTCTGTGAAGTACATCCACGATAAGCAGTGATCAATGGAGCAAATTCCCAAGGCTTATGTAATATTGGCACTGAAGTCCCCAGCAGACATCTGAATTGCAATTCAACTCGGTACACAATTTGCAACATGGTGCTTTTAATTGTTTTATATTGATTCACTTTGATCTGTTTATTTTCTGGAAGGTGAATGACTTGGAGGGCAACCTATGGACGGTGGTGTTCTCATGTGACTTTTATCCTTGTCCTTCTTGGTGGTGGTGGTTACATATTAAGAAGTAGGCTAGGCTAGTAAATGTAGTGGATTTAACAGACAACACATACTGCAACTCTTAGGGATTGATGGTGGAGGAAATTAAAATATAAGGCAATGTGTCAGGTGCTAGACAAGCATGTTATTTGTTTAGGCTATTGTTGAGCTTCTTGAGATTTGTTGGACTTGCACTCAACCAGGCAGGATGATATTGCTTCACAATGTGATAAAGGGCGCTAGTTTGTGTCCTCACAAGAATTGTGCGATGGTCACTCCTTCTGCTACCATGGACAATGAGGGGGAGGTCAAGTTGGCTTATCCCACGTGTTAGTTCCCTCACTGCTACAGGCACAGTCTAGCAGCTATGTCCTTAAGCCATTAGACAGTTTACTGCAGTTTTCCCTTTAGTATTGTGCCACATCTGAGCTTTTGAAAGGGCAATTTAGCTTTATGCTAACTGAATTTGAAATTAAGCAGCAGCAGATTGAGGGGCACCTGGCTCATTGGAAGACCAGCCTTCACCTTCTGGAGCATTGAAGGATGAAAGAGAGGCATGTATGATGTTGAGTGAAGGGAGAGCCACAGGACAGGAAGCAGGCGTAAATTGTTTCAAATGAGCAGATTGCTTTCCAGTAAACCTGCTGAGCCTTGCCTGCGCCTTCTTGGTTGAAAATCAGAACATTAAGCTTTGATCCAAGTCTGAACAGGTAATACTGTCTCCTGTCCTGAATCAACCTGTATATTCTATTTTGCTTTTGAAAAAGGTCAGTAACACACATTGCAACACAGTTCATAGATAGACATGGAAATCTACTGCATGATCTCGGTAATTTTTAATAATGATAATCCAACAATGTAATTTATAATTAATAACAGAACTAACACATTTGGGAAGCATAGCAACAGATCCAGTATAGGAGCTTAACAGAAAAACTTAGACTAAAATTGTGACAGAAAATATTGATAGACTAACGGGTCTGCACTGTTTATCACACAGTGTACCATCCGTTATGTGCTGCCATCGCCTGCTTCCGTGTTAGAATGCGCCCCAACGCTCCTTAAAGAGTTGGTATTTTGGAGCTGCTGAACTCATCAATAGTGTTTAATAGTACCTATCCAACCATCAGGCTGATAAATCAGGCTGCATCTACTTCTCTTAGACAGTACATTCCTTTGTCCCGCCCCCCTGACATCAGTCTGAAGAAGGGTCTCGACCCGAAACGTCACCCATTCCTTCTCTCCTGACCTGCTGAGTTACTTCAGTATTTTGTGAATACATTTCTTAGACAGTACATCAGTATTGAGGGTGGCTTGCTTCCACTCCAATTCTGTAGGGTCCTGAGGTGGCCAAAGAGACCAATGTGGGAACTGCAGACTCTGTCACTGATGGATCAGGAGGTACATTGAAGGGTAAGGCAGGTGGGGTGATTTGTGAGGTGCTGTTGACCCATTTATGTGAGTGCATTTGTGGTCCAGACAAATAGATGTGATTCTCAATTCCATCTTGAGTGATCCTTCCTTATTTTGTTCAGTTGCACACCAGGGTTCCCTTAAGTGTTTGAAGATGTTACACTTTTTCATCGAGGCTCATCCCTGAATAATTTTCCGGAATAATTTCCTCTGCCCAGCTCATTATCTGGTCTTTTTGGACCACAGAATGAAATGTTTATGATTGTGATTTTGGGTTTACTAATAACATAGCCCACCCAGTAAATCTTGGCCTTGGAGAAACAAGGAACTCCAGATGCTGGTTTACAAAAACAGACACAAAGTGCTGGAGTAATTCAGCTGCTGATTTGTTAAGTTACTCCAGCACTTTATGGTTTTGGAGAGTTCACTTGGGTTTTATTCATTTATCCTGCCAGTGCATGTGGGAGGATTTTGCAGAGCATTGGTGGTGCTCTCCGGTGCATTGATCAGAACCATACAGGAGACAGGAATCTCTGCTGTCTGGTAGACCATGAGCTATGTCCAAAGTATGGGATTGTGTCATTCAGATGGCCAAAGTCTGCTATTGCATTGAAGGTGATATGAAGGTGATAAGTTAGAATTGTGTATGTCCACCTTATCAATAGGCAAATAAAGCTGACTGAGAGGACATGACAACAGATAGTGCAGGAAGGAACTGCAGATGCAGGTTTAAACCAAAGGTAGACACAAAATGCTGGAGTAACTTAGCGGGACAGGCAGCAACTCTGGAGAGAAGGAATGGGTGACATTTTGGGCTGAGATCCTTCTTCCGACTGAGAGTCAGGGGAGAGGGCGACATAAAAATATGGAAGAGTAAGGTGTGAAAACATCTATCAAAGCAGACGATGATAAGGAAATGTAGAATGGTTCATTGTTAGCTGAGGGGAAGGTGACAAGAAGGCATATAAGTAGTAAAATTTCATCAGGAGGACAGTGAAACATGTCGGAGAACTAGGATGGGGAAGGGACGGAGAGAGAAGGAAAAGCAAGAGTTACTTGAAGTTAGAGAAATCAATATTCATAATGCTGGATTGAAGGCTGCCCACGCGAAGCCGAGGACAGAAAGGTCAGTGTGTGAATAGGGAGGGGGAGTTAAAGTGTTTAGCAACCGTTAATCATGTCGGCCTAGACTGATTGAGCGGATGTGTTCAGTGAAACGATTGCTGTGCCTACGCTTGGTCTCACCGATCAAAATGTGGTGACACTGATGTAATGCTTAGGTGAGGTCTCCTACATGATTTTACCAGGTTGTGTTCAAAACAAAGCATTTCACTGCCCATGTGATATAAAGAATCATTGAATTATAGTTGAGTCTTCAATTGACAATGCAATAGGATGGAGTTTCAACACCAGAGGATGAGGAGAGGTGGCTTTAACCATTGTTAAACAGGTGTTTCTTTGAACAAGGCATCCCTGGTGTGAGCAGTCTTGTTCAGATTGTAACGATAGCAAGGGAGCTGGATAAAATTATTCATGTTTTCATTGTGGACCAAACATTATGGTTTTAATCTTCCCAATGTATAATTACAGAATGTAATAATTCATCAAAGTTAGAGATCACAAAGCTGATTATTGGTCATTTCAATGGGAAACTGCAGGAGCGATAGACAGCTGTTAGAATGGGCCAAATTTCTAATTAAAGTCAGGCTGATAAATCATGGAAAAATGTGCACAATTGAGACACAAATCAATTGATGCCAACCTGTCCTCATTATGCAACCAATCCCTGATCTTTTTGTGTCTTAAGCATCTCATTTATCTTTTCATTCAGGTAAACTCTCCTGCTCCAGTTATAGGCTCGAGTTTGGAACACTACAAGAAAGCCTTTGCCAGGCAACGTGCCAAAGATCTCTCCGAACATGCTGACATTATTCTTGCTAAAGACAAAGAGATAGAGGAATTGAGGCAAGAATGTCGTAACCTACATGCAAAACTGGGACCATCAACGGTAAAAATAAAATTTGTGCTTTGGAATGCTGCTTTTTCATGATGAATTCTTGTCCTTCAGCTTTGGGTTGAAGATGAAATTGCATTCTGCAGTTTCTTTAATAAACATGCCACAAATTTTAGACATGTGAATTTTGATCAGAAGATGACTGTAGTCCACTTGGAGGATGTTTATGCATGCCCATAAAGTTTGTTTTCATTGTATTTGCAGCACCCCTGCTGCATTAAGCAATTCAATAACGAATGAAAGACAATGTGAGGTAGATTTACTGTCGAGACAGATTGATAGTAAAGGCCTGAATCATTTGATGTCAACATTATATGAAACGTGAACCTCTTTATAATACTATTTGATGTGGAGGCAATGGTATGGAGGAGTAATGTCCCAATTGCATGTGAACAGAAAGAAGTCACAGGGAGATGTCAAGTAATTTTAACATGATAGAAGATTAATACAGGTATTTCACAAATTTAGATTTTGTTAGTTTTCAATGCTTCTGAAGTTCCATTTGAAATTGTACGCTGGATATGTTGTACATCCGAAACATCTTGAAGCAGCAAAATCATTGCTTTCAAAAAACAAACTGCTGGAGGAACTCAGTGGGTCGAGCAACATCTGTGGAGGCAAAGGGATGGTCGACGTTTCATGTGTAAATGATGTATCATGACTGAGAGTGGAGAGGCAAGATAACCAATATAAAGGGGTGAGAGGGAAGGATGGGGTGGTGGGTAGATAGGTGGGTCTAGGTGCTGGGCGGATGGAACCAGGTGGGAAGAGTAACACATCTAGATCGTAGTGGGTGAGGACAGAATGGAAAAGGTGAACAATGGGAGAGGAACCTAGGTGGACTAGTAGCAGTGGGAAAGGAATACAGTGGGTGTGTGTTATCTGAAATTGGAACATTCAATATTCATACCATTGGGTTTTAGGCTACCTAACAACATCACACCTCGTATTTCATTTGAGTAACTTATGAAGACTGGTTGTTACCGACTTCATGAAATGTGTGGTAGAGTGTGTTCCTTAGTATTATGGTTATTAATTTATTGTATTTTTGATTATTATATATTATTATATATTATCTGTTATTGTGTTTACAAACCTGTTAAGCTGCAGCAATTAAGAATATCATTGTTCAACCCAAAGCTGAAGGACAATGTCAGCCATCCATTTTCTACTGGCCTGCTGAGTTACTCTAGCACTTTGAATCCATCTTCCAAAAAAATTAACCATCCCTTTGCCTCCACAGATGCTGCCTGATCCTCTGAGTTCCTCCAGCAATTTGTTATTTGCTCCAGATCCCAACATCTGCCATCCCTTGTGTCAGCGTCATTCCTGTGCAGGTTTTCCATGGCCTAATCATTAGTGTTTATAAACTGCCCTCTGCTGGAAGGAGGCATTATTACCGAAGAGCACTCACTGGGTGCAGAATGAGATGGAATTTGTTGAGGTTGAAAAATAAGTATTTGGGTTCCATGAGCACTTCCTGCTATCTCACTTCATCTTGCATCATTCTATTGCCTTGTCCCAGTGTATCTATCGAGCTGCCCCTTGCCTGAGCCACTGCAAAGATTAATTCCACATTCAAAATACTGCAAATCAAGCAGATTTTCCGAAATTCTTTATTGAATTTATAGGTTGTCCCAGTAAAAAATCAATACTGGCATCTACCTGCTACCTGCTGAAAGGTGCCCAGATATCTCTGGTTAACAAACAATCCATTCGGCTAATTACCTCGCAGTCAGTCCATTCTCAGTCATCAGCAAAGTGATGGAAGCTTTCATTGGCAGTGATACTAAAGGGCACTTCCCAACCCATAATCCACTCAGAGGTATCCAGTTTGGGTTTCTCGAGGACCAGTTGGCTCCAAACCTCATCACAGCTTTGGTCTAAACATGGACCAAAGAGGTGAATTCCAAAGATGAGGTGAGAAGGACTGCCTTTGCCATCAAGACAGTATCTTGACTAAGCATCAAAAGCAAAACATTCCAATGTTTTTAGTCATACATCCCTAAAGAAAGATATTTTGGTTCATGGAAGTCAGTCATCCCGGTTCTGACGAGGTTCCACACTGACAAAGTCTGGTACGTTAGGGTGAGGTCCTATTTCTTATAACCCAATACTAACTTCAGAGGTAGAAATGGCAGTCAGCAAATGGTATTCTCCTCCTGTGAAATATGAGGGAGAAAAAAACCAAGTGGCCACGATGACTGCATTTGCAGGAGGTTCATCCAACTGCAACTCACAGTGCGTGGAGCAGCAGTTGGACTTACTGAAGGGCGTAGGAGAGGCAGAAATTGTTATAGGTAGGTGCTTCAGTGAGGTGGACAATCGCAGGTTAGGCCAGATAGCTGGGCAACTGCCAAGAGAGGAAGGCACATGGTGCAGGAGTATCCTGTGGCTATTACCCTCTCTAACAAGTATACTGTTTTGGGTATGGTTGGGGGAGATGGCTTCTGGGGGAAAGGCAGCAGCTGGATCATTGGCACCACTACTGACTATTGCATAGTAAGGACGGTCAAAGTCTAGGTGAAAGGTAGTGATAAGGAACTCTGTAGTCAGGGGCACAGACTGGCATGTCTGTGGAGACAAGCAAAACTACAAGATGGTGTGTTGTCTTCCCGGTGAAAGCATCAAGGATGTGTTTGAAAGAGCGCAGGGCATTCTGAAAGCAACCAGAGATCATGATCCATGCTGGTACTAATTACTTAGGCAGGAAGAGAGATGTGACGAGAGGGAGTTAGGCAGGTTATAAAGCAAAATCTCAAGGGCTATAATCTCAGGGTTACAACCTGTGCCATCAAGACGAGGAAACCTTGGTTGACAATGTAGGTGATACAATTAGTAAATTTAATCGTATGACCTGTTTATTTGTGGTGCCTGTGTCATGTTCCTTTTTCCTAATATTAAGTTTCGTTTTGGTGTTGTCAGCCACCTTGTGTTTGCAGATTCCTCTTGTTCGCACATTCTCACCTCCTTGCCTGCAGTTTATATTCAGCCTTACCCTGGACTTCTACTGACTGCCAGCTCCTCCAATTCTTTCGGATGATCTTTGATCTGAAGTGTTTCATTTATTTCCCATTCCACTGATGTGGCCCGACCTGCTTTGTATTATTCCAGCGTTTTCCATTTTTATTTCAAGATTGCAGTATCCACCAGATTGATTTTTGTGTGAGTCAATGTTCTGAGAATAGTAAATGCCGGCAGTGAAAAGCATTGACACTTCTCTAAGGCCAACTGTCTTCCACTAAATATGGACAATTTAGGTGCTCTGTACTTAGGTGACTCAGTGACATCGCTGGTAGAGCTGCTGCCTCACATCGCCAGAGAACCTGGTTCAATCCTGACCTTGTGTGCTGTCCGTGTGGAGTTTGCACATTTTCCCTGTGACTATGTGGGTTTCCTCCGGGTGCTCTGGTTTTCTCCCACATCCTGAAAACGTGCTGGTTTGTAGGTTAATTGGCCTCTGTAAATTGCCCCTAGTGTGTAGAGGGGGGATGACAAATGTGATGATATAGAATGAATGTGAATGGGTGATTGATGGTCAAAGTGGAGTTGGTGGCTCAAATGGTCTGTTTCCGTGCTGTATCTCGAAACTAAAAAAAAAATCGTAGTTTCTAAGCAAAATTCTTAAAACAATATGCAAACCAAAAATATGTGTTCACGTTTAAAAAAAAATTGACTTTCCATTTCAAGGTCTAAACTCCCAGAATGAATCTGAGCACCTTTTCTATGCTTGTGTCTTCACAGGGGGCTCCAGGTCAGTTAAAGCAGAGTGACTTTGAACGAGTATTGAGGGAATCTCAGAAAGAAGTATTGCGACTGCAGAGACAGTTATCTGTGGTGTCTCTGCAAGGATCTTCTCACTTGAGGGGCCAAGGGACAGTGAGTAAAAAAACCACATATGTCATATTGATTACCTCTTATTGAATCAGTCCGACTTTCTTGTTGGCCGTTGTGATCCAGCAGCAGTATCTCACCAACTCTCTTTCCTATCTTGTACAAACTGTTCCCCCATTTTTTTCATCTCCTATTCTTCTCTCCCCATGCATTCACCATTCCGTACCTCATCTCCCCACCTAAAATTACTGACTGGAAAAGCCTGAACAAACCATAGCAAGAGCAGTTGAGTGATCAAGCAACCTCCCCACCCAAAACACAGTGCCTAGAATTGTCTGTGAAGTTGAGAGCATCTGACTCAAAGAAACTGAAACAAAATAGTTGAAGGGGCCCAACCCTTTTGGGAAACCTGCCTGGTGAGCCTGCACCAGTTTCAGGAACACCAAGATCATCTTCTGCAGGGATGCAGGTGATATTGTACATTTTTGGACATTGCAGGAGAGCTTGACCAAGTGGTACCATCGAGGGGAACATGGCCTTAATAACACTGAGACCTGCAGACTAAGAAAAGTACTTAGAGTTATAGAGTGATACAGCACAGAAACAGGGCCTTCTGCCCAACTTGCCCACACTGGCCAACATGTCCAGCTACACTAGTCCCACCTGCCTGCGTTTGACCCCTTATCCCTCCAAACCTGTCCTATCCATGTATCTGTCTAACAGTTTCTTAAAGGTTGCGATAGTCCCTGCCTCAACTACCTCCTCTAGCAGGTCGTTCCACCACCATCCTTTGTGTGAAAAAGTTACCCCTCAGATTTCTTTTCCCCTTCACCTTAAACCTATGTCCTCTGGTCCTCGATTCCCCTACTCTGGGCAAGAGGCTGTGCATCTACCCGATCTATTCCTCATGATTTTATGCACCTCAATAAGATCACCCCTCATCCTCCTGCGCTCCAAAGAATAGTCCCATCCTACTCAGGCTCTCCCTATAGCTCAGACCCTTGAGTCCTGACAACATCCCCGTAAACAACTTATGGTCTCGTACTTATTAGATCCTATTTTCTTCCTCCTGCTACTCGATATCTTATAACTAACTAGGCTGTAGAGCTTAAATTGTTTGTAGAAAGTGATACAGATTTACCGAAATCTTCGTGAACCATTGTTAATCCCGCACTTGCAGCTAGTGCTAATCTGCCATTAATATTTACTATGAAACCACCTCAAACACAGCTGCCATTTTAATGTTGAGTCACTGTAGCTGCAGTCTATTTCCCATCTACATCCCAATTCTGCGTCCATTATCCTATCACCGTCTATGGAGCCGAATTCCTACTTCCAGTCTGAAAGTGGAATCTGCAAATTACCTACAGTGTTACCCAAGTTGTAATCAACTATCTAAAATGGAATTTGAAATTTAATGCCAAATAGGTTCAGTTTAACATCTCTCCCTGATGCACTTTTTTTTTTTCTCTTTTCCATTCTACCGCTCCCCTTGCCACTGCCAGAACCATGACTCGGTACTCTGCTGCACCATTTCCTGCAGTGCTTTCAACCGTCTTTGCCCCAGTGAATTTCCTTCCTGAACTCTCCACCACTCTTTAATTAAGACTGTCCTTAAAACCTACCTCTGTAACTCAGCATTTGATGAATCCTTGACTAACTTCCTGCTTTTGCGTAGTATGCATTTTTTGTTTGTTGTTTGATTACATTCGTGAAGTGTCTTGGACATTTTTATGGATTAAAAAATCATATAAATTGAAATTTTAAATTATTTAGTTTACTCCTCTGCAATTTACGATTTATATTAAAATATTACTTTGAACTGAAGAATCCTGATTTTCACATGCTCCCCCTCCCAATCGGCAAATGCAGGAGAGTTTGCAGCAGGGCTGGAAGCAGTGATGATACCTGATAAGACAGTTATATGGATTTAGGCACTACCATGATCAGAAATGGAAGGGGAGGTTTGGATCAATTTATCCATTACTGCTGCAGTATCTGCATCACCTGCTGATCTCCTATCTGCCCTTCTGTCAAAAACTCTAATAGTAAATCTGATCCTCATTTCTCCTTAAGATAGTCAGTGGGCTGGGCTTTCCTGTTGAATGCTTAGATGGCACTTCAGTCTCCATCTGTGACAGTGAGACTGTCCGATAAATCCTTTAGCTGTTGCTTGGTAGCAGCAGGGGCTTTGCCTGGTTGGGTACAGCATCGTCAGCACAGGCTCTGCGTTCATTCAGCTTCAATAATACAGAAAAATAAGGTAATATTCAACATTTTCTTTGCAATGGTGTTAAAATTACAAAAGGATTTTATTATGGAGAGGGTTGAAATAGTTTGGGCCTATTTCCTCAAGAGCTTGCAGAGAATATTTTAACTTCTGGCTTGCCTCTCCATTACAGAACTGGAACATTTTAATATTTAATATGTTTCTGATTGATTGCATTACTTGCTCTGACTGCACTTAATGCTTATGGCTCCCATAAAGAGTTTGCATAAAAACAGGCTATATCCATGGTGTTGTGCACCCTGCATGCCTGCCTCCTAGGGACAGTGTTATATAGAGGTTTATTGTTTGTTCAATTAAATGTGTTCTGGTTTTGGTTTACAATGCTGCTCTACGCCTGACAGTTGTGTATACATTGAAATTGGTGTAAGGTTATATAATGTTTAAGAATGTCTGAAGAAGGCCTCAACCCAAAACATCACCCATTCCTTCTCTCCAGAGATGCTGTATGTCGTCCCGCTGAGTTACTCCAGCTTTTTTGTGTCTATCTAAGGTTATAATGTTGTTGTCAGAAGCAAGCATCACAGATAGGCCTCATCATTAGATAATGCTGAAAGAGAGTGAAATGCTGGAAATAAACATTTGTCTTATTTACTTCATATTTTATTCAAATTATTCGGAGTTTCTGTAAAGACATCAGTCAGCTTCAGAAGAGGATATTTTTTTAAATTATAGCCGCTGCATTATCTGCGATTCAATGGAGTATGAATCTGAGCTAATATTTATTGGGAGGAGCAATTTATGTGTGATGTTTGGTTATCCATTGGGAGCATCACATATCTGAGTTTGGGGCCAGAATCCACTGTGCATTAGTTATGTCTCTGAGCCAGGGTCTGGTATCCCCTAAGAGCAATTTGTGTCTATTCATCCTTGTCCTGCATCTGAGGGTTCATGTTGGTTTACCTGGATCACAGCAGGCAAACATTGTGCAGCTCTGAGCTCAGCAAAAATACTCGGATATAAATTCACTCTCTAAAATTAATACCTGCATTAATATTTTATGAAGCAGATGGAATCCAAGTAAACAATGTTCTGTACCTATTATCGAAAATGAGAAACAAGTTGGTGTACCAATTCAAGACGAGCATATTGTAAATAAACCTTTTTGGTACAAGCACCAATAAAGCAAATATGGTTTTAGCAGGTACAGATTAGAATCTTTCTCTAACAACAGAAAGCGGTTCAATCAGTTTGAATTGTTTATCTTATTCCACAATTCCCCGAGAATATCCTGTTCAGCGTCAGTTATGGTTTAACTTGTACACCAAACTACATAACTGTGTTGATCATAGAAAAATCTAGACCTATGGTATGACCATACTTTTAGTACTCCACTATGTTTAGGTTTAATATTGTAATGTTTACTGAGGTACATTGCAAAGCTTTGTTTTGCATGCTATCCAAATAGATCAGATGGTACTATACATAAATACAATCTAGTCAAACAAGTACAATAGCTGGAACAAAGGGGAAGTTACAGAATGCAGAATAAGCATTGTTAGCGCATCAGTTCCATAGACAAAGTCCAATGTCCGTGATGAGGTAGAGGTGAATTGGACAGGACCCTGGCTTTTGGAAGGACCATTCAGAAGCCAGATAATAGGGGAAGAAGCTGTTTCTAAGACTGGTGGTGCACGCTTTCAAGCTTTTATGTCTTTGCCGGATGGGAGTAGGGAGGAGTAATAATGGCGACCGGGGGGGGGGGGGGGGGGGGTGGGGGTGGGAACGTCTTTGATTATGTTGGCTGCTTTTCCGAGGCAGCGTGAAGGTAGATGGAGTCATCGGTGGGTGGGCTGGCTTGTGTGATGAACTGGGCTGCAACATTGCAATTTCTTGCGATCTTTAGTCAAGGTGTTCCCAGACAAACTGTGGTGCAACCCAACAGTATGCTTTCTATTGTGCATCTGTAGAAAGGTTTAAATTGTCATTGGAGACATGCCGAATTACCTCAGCTCTTTCCAGTCCGACCATTCCCCTTGCTACTGCCAGAGCTCTGTCTCATTATATGGCCCACCATAGTGGAGTCATCTGCAAACATGTGGATGGAGTTAGAGCTGAATTTGGCTCAACAGTGACATGTAGAGGGAGTATTGTAAGGGACTGAGAACACATTGTTGTAGGGCACTGTTGTTGAGAATTATTGTGGAAGAGGTGGTGTCACTATCCTTCCTGATTGGGATCTGTGGGTCAGAAAGTTGAGGATCCAACAGCAGATGGGTGTGCTGATTCCTGGGTCACAGGAGTTTAGATGGGATTACAGTGTTGTAGGCAGAGCTACAGTCAACAAATAAGAGTCTAATGTAGGAGTCATTGTTGTCTAGGTGTTCCAGAGATGAGTTTCGGGCCAGGTAGATGATGTTTGCTAGGACCTGTTGTGATGGTAAGAAAACTGAAGTGGATCAAGACTGGTTGAGGAACTGGTGTTAATGTGCGCCATCACCAGTCTTTGACACACTACACAATGGTGGATGGAGCAAATGGGAGAATGGAATGGTGTTCTTACAGGAAGCTGGGTGAGAACTCTGTCAAGATAGCTGAGTGCTTCCATAATTTTCTGTATTTGCAATGGATCTGTCAACGTGGATAAAGAAGAAAAAAACTTGTAGTGCTGAGTACATTTTACAAATAATGCACAACCAAGAAATTCATGAAAACCAATAGGTGGATCCTCCACCTTACTTTGAACATGGATGCTCACATTTGTAATCCTGCAGTTCTCAGAAGTCCTCGGGTATCTAAGGATGATTAGAAGCGTGTTTGGAAACTTCATAACTTCCTTCCTTTGCATTCTTTAGTAATCTCAGATCCAGTTCTTTTTGGATAGAAGAACTGTCCCCAAGCTTTTTAATGATTTAAAATATAATCTAATTTTTCCAAACCCTCCTCCTTCAGTGGAGCTTAGGAGCATCGTGGGAACAGATATAGGACACTCAATTGGTGCCTCAGTGAGCCCTGTACCTAATGCTTTCCTGCATCATCTCCAGTGGTCGCAGCAGATGGAAGAGAATGGAAGGATCTTAAAACAGTTGCATGATTCTTTGTCTGATGAAAGATCATCTGCTTGAATTTTAACGTCTATTTCATCCCTCCACAGATGCTGCCTAACTTTCTGAATAATTCCTAATCTTAGTGGTTCTTATTTTATACATCTCAGCACCTGGCTCCTTTGGATGCACTTTTTACAAGGCAGGATTTGTACGGTACACTGACTGAGTTTGCAAGCCCGATGATGTAATTGCATCACTCACAATGAAGTCAACTCTGAAATTCTCCGTTAATGCAGTCTTCCAAATCAAAAGCAAATTACTACAATTCATTGTGAAAATCCAAGAGAGGTTTTAATTTCTTTGCAGACAGTTTTGCCTGCCCTCGCGTATGTCTCTCTGAGAGACTGATTGAGATGGAGTACACTATTTACATATTCATACTCTTTCCGTAATTAAAATGGCAAATTTGTAGACTCAGTAACTCAGACAGCTTCAACGGAGAGAGGAAGATAAATTCACATTTCAAATTAAAGACAAGTTGACAGAACTTTGGTGTGTTGCATAACCAGGCAACTGAATGTTTAATTACATCTCATAAAAAGGGACCATATATCAAAAAGATCTAATTTTCCTCCAGTCACCCAAATCATTTTCAGGTATATCAGGCTTTAAGTTAATCGTGGCAGATGTGGCTTCAGTTCCATGACAAGCACTTGCATTTTGGGCAAGGGAGTGTACCAGTCACTCATCTCAAAAGAATAGCTGCCATGTTGATAAACACATTCATCAAACAATTGTATATTAAGACTCAAAACCTTGCTGAAATCTCCTCGTACATAACTTACCATACTTGCAGAATCATGAACTGTTCTTGTGCTGAAACAGATTACTGTATTCATCAAAGTTAGATGCAAAATGCTGGAGTAAGTCAGCGGGACAGGCAACATCCCTAGAGAGAAGGAATGGGTGACGTTTCGGGTCGAGACCCTTCTCCAGACTCATTCATCATTTAGACTGTATTCATCAAGACTATGCAAGCTATCCCTATATTTCGCCTGGGCAGCTTACAGCCCAGAGGTATGAATATTGATTTCTCTCACTTCAGGTAGCCCCGACATTCCCTCTCTCTCTATCCCTCCCCCACCCTAGTCGCACTAGCTTTGCATTTTCACCCTACAAACAGCTTACAATGGCCTGTTTCCTTGATCATCGTTGCTTTTTGCATATCTTTCATTCATTATTCTTTATCTCTCCACATCACTGTCTATATCTCTTGTTTCCCTTATCCCTAACCAGTCTGAAGAAGGGTCTCGACCCGAAACGTCACCCTATCCTTCTCTCCAGAGATGCCGCCTGTCCTGCTGAGTTACTCCAGCTTTTTGTATCTATCCCTATAGTAGCTGCTTAGTTGAAGACGATTAATAAATCCTTTGTAAATATTAAACAAATGGTGCTTTTCTCTGCACTATTATATGCACTCTTTCTCCTCAACAATTTTATCTTTTATCTTTGTTTTATTTATTTATTTAAAGAAAATGGGTGTTTGAATTGGTGAGATGTAAAGTACTGAACAATATAATTCTGAACATTATTGGAGTGGAGGAAGAACAATATGCTATCGGAGTCTGCATTGAAATCCTGGGAAAATATATGAAACAAATTACTGACCACTATAAAAAGAGTAGTTTTCAGGCTTCCATGAACATAAATGATCTTTTTGAATACAAAGATAATTATTCTAATTTTACGTAAATTGTGATGACACTGACCCATATATTGACTGCCATTTTTTTCGAATTATTTGACAGCCCACAGCTGAAATATCATCAGTGCATCCATTGCTATCCCTGCAAGATACAACAGAATTCTCCAAGAACACGAAGGCAAGTACAACCTCTGGCCCCATGCTCAGATCAGCAACGCAAGTGGGTTAGGCATCTGATGAATTCAGTTTGGGTGAAATTAATTATACATCATTTAAGAGAAAACACAAGACATGTTACGTGGTATATCTGGCAAAGAACATTTAAGAACACTGATTCTGTTGGGACAACTGGTGTACAAAATCTATCTCGGGAAAGGAGAACATAAGACCGTGATCTCTGTAATGTTATTGGCACAGCAAATGGGCTTTGTTCTGCTGTGTTATTTCTCTAAATGAGTCGTGTGCTTGCACCAGCAGATGGACTGGCTTCTGCGTGGATATTTCATTGTTGGAACTTAATTAAAAAATTTGAAAAATAGGGCAATATGTAGATGTTTTGTGGCACCAACACAGACAAGATGAGCTGAGTAACTACTTATGGCCATTAATCTCAATGATTGCAAAAATCATAATTAATGCTTATATATTAATGAAAATCAGATGGTGAATTAGGATCCTGAAAGACCCTTTACATTACTGCCCATGCTTCATCCCACCAACTGTGTGGGCAGTACATTGGAGGGAGAGCAGTTTCTAATGTTAATTAATTAACTCTTCAGCTGCTGTCAGTTGAAGCAATGGAAAGCTTTGGGAAATATTCTGCTTGCATAGCTTGATTATTTTTTTTTTAAACAGTCACTTCCAAGTGCAAATATTTACCACGGGATGTTCTAAGTTATACACCTGGTTGATAATCCTCTTGATGTGTTTGGCAGCCAGAATGGTTTACAGTTTAATACATGACTCATTTTTTTTCCATATTATTTTTACAACATGCAAGGAGGCCCTTCAGCCCATTGATCTTATGATGGATTTTAGTGCAATCCCATCAATGCCATTCCCTCACTTTTTTTTCTGTGGCTTACTCTTTCACTCATCCATTAACTTCTGTCCCAACTTCAAACAATTTGCATTTTCTAAAACATAACTATGGTATTCATTCGAACAGTGACATAAATCGCAAAAAGACTGGGATTTGTTTCCAGTGATTGTTTTACTGGCAGATCTTCCATTATGGCCTAAACATCTATAAGCAGCCTCACCTTGTCAGCATCTATGCCTGGCAGTGGTTGTAGCTTTTCACATAATGCCTTGCTTGAAGTAATATCCAACTACCATTAAATGATCTAGCATCTTTAAGAAGTTAATTTATCTGGCATATCCTGCCAGTCTATAAAATCAGCATTATAATTAACATTATAATTCTGATAATGTTAAACTGAACTAATTAGCTGTAATCTTTTACAGAATACCAATATTTTGAGCCTCCTTGGTACTTGCCTTCAGTCACCTCTGTACCTGCCTTCATTTTTTTCATAATTTCAGATTTAAAAAAATTAGTTCTCAGATGCACGTTGTCATCTAGGAAAATTCGATTCTCAACTGCAATGAAGAGTCAGAGCCAAAGTACAACATTTTCTTTTGAAATCTATAAGATGTATCCTATCAAATGCAAATGATTCTGCTGTGTGCTTCTAATTATCTGCTTTAATTAAAAAAATTCTGTATTCATGATTGATTTTTCCTGGGCTCTCAGTCTTGATGGGCATTTGCATCAGTTGGTATTTGTGGATGTTAAACTGGTAGGACATAGACATTTGAAGAAGTTGCCTCTCCTCCATTAGCATTTGATGAAACAGCTCCGGAGACCAACTTGAAAAATTCATTTCCTGTGCTTCCTGGTTGAAGAACCTCTTGAACGAAAGAAAATTTTACTTTTGCTGTGACATAGAACATTAAACATGGATAGACACAAAAAGCTGGAGTAACAGGGGTCTCGACCCGAAACGTCACCCATTCCTTCTCTCCAGAGATGCTGCCTATCCCGCGTTTTGTGTCTATCTTCGGTTTAAACTAGCATCTGCGTTCCTTCTTGCACATTAAACATAGAAACAGTGCAGCACAGGAACTTCAGCCCACAATCTCAGTGACAAACATGATGCCACATAAACTAATCTCAAAACTGCGTAAAATATCTACTGTTAGTGGAATGCAGCATGTCATCTTTCCAGTGGCCATATGTGGCAGAAATGTAAGAGTCTTGTCTCTACGTTATCTGGGTTTGTCCAATTAAAGTAACCATCAAAAAAAATATGTAGGATAGAACTGCTGATGCTGGTTTATATTGAAGATAGACACAAAATGCTGAAGTAACTCAGCAGGTCAGGCAGTATCTTTGGAGAAAATGAAAAGAGTCTGAAGAAGGGTTCCGACCCCAAACGTCACCTATTCCTTGTGCACTCTCAGGGATGTGGGGTGAGAATAGAAGTTAACATCATATCAAAGTAGAATGGGTAATACTTGGTCTTCTGGCTAATGTTTACCTTTCTGTCGACATCACTAAAAATCAATCCTTTAATTTTCACATTTTTTAATGGGAATTTTGTTGTTTTTGCGTTTCGTTCAATACAGCGATGACTGTACTCACTCCATTTACAACATTCTATATCACTGTTTGTTGCAAGATAATCACTTGAAAAGCTTTGTTTATTGAAAATTTGTGTTTTATATCTTAATAAAATTCACTTAAACTGATTGAATTTGAGGATTTAAAGTTGTTTAGTGCTTTATGTTTGCAAGCTTGATTTGGTGTATAGTTACTTTGATGGTGAACAGAATATAATTTGTCCAGTTAACAAGTTACAGGGACATGCCAAATCAGTGAATGACTCCATTATAGCATAATTCCAGAGGGCTTTAGGCTTTATTGCATTAATGTGTTATAACCGAAAGTGTCAGATGTGGCTCAGTCGCGGGCGGTTCTTCATTCTAGGAGCTTGCACAGAGGAATTTGTTAATATTCTAGTACAATGCAACACTGTTTTTCTGAAGGGGAGCTCAACTAAAGGCCATTTGCTCTGTTAGATGGCCAAAAAAGATACTACGGTGAGAGTTTGAAAAGAAAAAAACACCTGCCCTTACAAACCCATAATGTGTTCTTGCTAATATTTATCCTTGGGTCAAATGTTTTAAATTTGGATATTTGTCATATTATATTATGTGGGAACTTGCCATGTGGAAAGTGCAAGCCTTTCTCTTAAACTCTTATCCTGAACCCTTGGTATTTTCTACTGGTGTTCTATATTTAGAAAGCCCTACAAAACATGCAAGTTTTCTGAGTAAATATCAAAATAAAAACCTGCAGATATTGAAAATCTAAAATTTAAAAAACTGCTAGAAAAATGCAGGTCAGACCACTTCTGTGGGAAGAGAAATAGAGTTAGCTCTGATGAAAGTTTTTTGACCTGAAATGTTAGATCTGTTTCTCTTCTCACTGACGCAGCCAGACCTGCTGAGTATTTGCAGTATTTTCAGTTTTCGTTTCGTTTTTCTGGTCTTTCTGTGTCTACTTCAAGTTTATTGTTAAGTTTCCAGTTGCATGTCATTTTAAATCCCCTTCTCATTCTCACCCACCAAGGTCTGTCCTTGGCCTTCTCCACTGCCATAGCAAGACATAATGCAAACTAGAACAGTGTCTCATATTCCACGTGGATAGCTTAAAGCTCAATGGCATAAGCAATAAATTTTTCAATTTCAGGTAACCCACTCCCCTTGTGTTCCTACTCCACTCCCATCCGTCCACCCAGGGACTCTCCATTTGTTCATCCATTTCCCATCCCTCCTCCATCCTCCCTTGTTACCAAGACTCATGACCCTCCCCCACCTGGTTACGTCACCAACACTTATGACTTGGAAAATCCTAGGTAGGTAGTTGGAGCTGGTCTCCAGTAGTAGCGGGTATTTGAAACCTTTGCTTGTAACTAATGGTGAGTAAATGTGGTTACACGTGTATGGAAGTCCCGAACTTGCTGTGTTTAAACCGTTTCCGTTGTGAACCACCAAGATTTATAGACCGACTGAGTCAATAATGAGCCATACATGCTACATCACTAAACTAAAGATATCAATCATCACCAAGCTGGAATCGGCCAATGTGTCTGAATGTGTGAAAGATGCAGTCAAAGCGTGTTGCACTCCTTTGAACGTGGAAAAATATATCGAATGTATCTTTTGTGAGAAGTTGCCCTGAATAAGATGCCCATAATCATGCTCGTCATTTGCAGTTCTGTAGCTCCCTAATTCCTCGAGGCCTCACTGCCGTAGCCATCCTGCAAATGGATTGTCCATAAATAGAGACCAGAGCATCCTGTCCCAGACCACCCTGATGGTCCTCTGCTGACTAAGACTGACTCAACCGTCTCTAAATGTCTCTGATAAAATGCCTTTTATTAATCGAGAATATTTTTTAAATCTTAAATAAGATTAAACATAAATGCAAATGATAGAAATATGAAGTGAAACAGCAAAAATACAAATTTTACTTGAAATTACGATCTAAGTCTAGAAGCCAAGTCAACTGTGGATGGCATAAAATAGAAGGGTCAGATGTATCTAACTGCTTGATTCAGGACAATCTGGAACAGCTACTGAATGCCTGCGATATTCCTGGCCTGCAACATGTAGAAAGTTTTAAATGTACTGACTCCAGTAAGGATGAAGCCAGTGGTTCTCTTGCATACTAAGTATTTAAATAGTGTCCAGCCCATTAACTTGGAAATTAATGCAGAACTGGTTGGAAAAGATCCACAGCCGGGCAACAGGATCACCCTTCCCCTATTAACGAAACAGTTTGGCTGGTCATTTATCAACAATATTTCAGGAAACGTCTGAAGTGACTGAACAAAAATACAGAGTCTACTACCTAGACATAGAATGATATTATCTCTGTCTTGTAGAGAACCATTAAGGGATCTGAATACCTGCTCCAAAATTATGGCTTGATCTTTAGAGAGGCAAATTGCTGATGTACGAAAATGTCTTTGTCAGGTCTAGGTTTTCAACTAGTTATAATTGTAAAATAGATACCCCCTTCTATCGAGAGTCCTAACCAGATCTTGTTTACTTTCCATAGGTAACAGAATTATGTAAAAAACGGAAAGAATGTGAAAGCCACGAGCAAGAAATCAAGAAACGGCAGCGGCTATGTCAGGATTTGGTATGTGGGCACCTAATTATTTTAATATATAAATATGAAGCAGTGTAAGGATAAATATGCCGAAGATCGACACAAAAAGCTGGAGTTACTCAGCGGGACAGGCAGCATCTCTGGAGAGAAGGAATGGGTGACGTTTCAGGTCGAGACCCTTCTGCAGACTGATTAGGGATAAGGGAAATGAGAGATATAGACGGTGATGTGGAGAGATAAAGAACAATGAATGAAAGATATGCAAAAAAGTTACGATTTCCCATGTTTAAATTATAATGTTTTATTCTTAATTGTTTACTGTTTCTTGCGTTGTTACTTGCGAGCAAAGCACCAAGGCAAATTCCTTATATGTATACATATTTGGCGAATAAAATTTATACAATTCAATTCAACGATAAAGGATATAGGCCATTGTTAGCTGTAGGGTGAAAATTAGAAGCTTTTATGACTTGGGTGGGGGAGGGATAGAGAGAGAGGGAATGCCAGGGCTATCTGAAGTGAGAGAAATCAATATTCATACCACTGGGCTGTAAGCTGCCCAAGCGAAATATGAGATGCTGTTCCTCCAATTTGCATTTTGCCTCACTCTGACAATGGAGAAGACCTAGGACAGAAAGGTCTGTGTAGGAATGGGAGGGAGAATTAAAGTGTCCAGCAACCGGGAGATCAGGTAGGTTCAGGCGGGCTGAGCGAAGGTGTTCCGCGAAACGATCGCCCAGTCTGCGTTTGGTCTCGTTGATGTATAAGAGTCCACATCTTGAACAACGTATACATTAGATGAGGTTGTGTCTATCTTCAGTTTAAATCGGCATCTGCAGTTCCTTCTTAGACAAGGATATATGGCATTCTTCTAATTCCTGGAATTGTGCATTGTGACTGTTAAAACCAGAAAATTAAAATAAACATAAAAGTAAATATCACGTGAAAATGCATTAGTGTGATATGGAAGTCGGTGCTTAATACCATTTAACCCTTTGACAGTTAGTGGTTGGAAACAGATTGAAGGTTTATAGCAGTCTGAAATAACATGGTTTGTACTGTCCTCGTCAGGGTGTTTGATACTTTTACTTACAGGAGAATGAGCTGAAACAAGTCTGGAGTGAGAATGCACGGCTAACCGAAGAGACTATTAGACTCAGCCAAGAGGCACAGGAGACTGACAAGGTGACGGTGTTTATATTCAATGCATTGAGTTCGCTTGTCCACCAATATGTCCCAGTAGACAGATATGTACCATAGGGCTTACCTTCAATGGGCCTAGTCTATGCTTGTGCAATAATGTTGCATACATTAAGCCAAAATTAGAAAAACTGTTTTAGTCTCCCATCCTATGCTTAAAAACGGCACAAACTTGCCTCCTTGGGAGTCATTCATCAGCAACACAATGCCATTTTTCAATGTTCATATGCCTGCAGGTTCCTGTAAAGGGCACAAAACATTGATGGGGGATGGAAAACTGGTTGATTTTATTCTATGTTCTCTTCATAAGATCATAGGGGAAGTATGACCTGTACAAAAAGGACGGGTTGCATCTGAACCCGAGGGGAACCAATATCCTGGCGGGGAGATTTGCTAAAATAACTGCGGAGACTTTAAACTAGTACGGTTGGGGGGAGGGACTCAAACACAGATAGCTAATAGGCAGTGTGTGAGGCAGGAGGCAGAAAAGGGAAACACTCAGACCCAATATGTAGGAGAGAAAGAAGGGAAAAGAAATAAACTGATAATAAGAAATGATGGGTCCCTTAAATGTGTATATTTTAATGCTAGGAGCATTGTAAGAAAGGTGGATGAGCTTAGAGCCTGGATTGACATCTGGAAGTATGATGTTGTGGCGATCAGTGAAACATGGTTGCAGGAGGGTTGCGATTGGCAATTAAATATTCCAGGATTTCATTGTTTTAGATGTGATAGAATCGGAGGGGCAAGAGGTGGGGGTGTTGCATTGCTTGTCAGGGAGGATATCACAGCAGTGCTTTGGCAGGACAGACTAGAAGGCTCGATTAAGGAGGCTGTTTGGGTGGAACTCAGAAATGAGAAAGGTTTAGCAACACTTATAGGGGTGTATTATAGGCCGCCAAATAGGGAACGAGAATTGGAAGAGCAAATATGTAAGGAGATAGCAGATATTAGTAGTAAGCACAGAGTGGTGATTGTGGGTGATTTCAATTTTCCGTATATAGACTGGGAATCACATTCTGTTAAAGGGCTGGATGGTTTGGAGTTTGTAAAATGTGTGCAGGATAGTTTTTTGCAGCAATACGTAGAGGTGCCTACCAGAGAAGGGGCAGTGTTGGACCTCCTGTTAGGAAATGAGATGGGTCAGGTGACGGAGGTATGTGTTGAGGAGCACTTTGGGTCTAGTGATCATAATGCCATTAGTTTCAATATCATTATGGAGAAGGTCAAATCTGGACCAAGGGTTGAGATTTTGGATTGGAGAAAGGCTAATTTTGAGGAGATGAGAAAGGATTTAAAAGGAGTGAAATGGAAATTGTTGTTTTATGAAAAGGATATAATAGAGAAATGGAGGATATTTAAAGGTGAAATTTTGAGAGTACAGAGTCTTTATGTCCCTGTTCGGTGGAAAGGAAAGAATAATAATTTGAAAGAGCCGTGGTTTTCCAGGGAAATTGGACACTTGGTTCGGAAAAAGAGGGAGATATACAATAAATATAAGCGGCAGGGAGTAAATGAGGTTCTTGAGGAATATAAAGAATGTAAAAGGAATCTTAAAAAGGAAATTAGAAAAGCGAAAAAAAGATATGAGGCTGCTTTGGCAAGTAATGTAAAAGTAAACCCCAAGGGGTTCTACAGATATGTCAATAGCAAAAGGATAGTGAGGGATAAAATTGGTCCATTAGAGAGTCAGAGTGGACAGCTATGTGCTGAGCCGGAAGAAATGGGGGAGATATTAAACAATTTCTTTTCTTCGGTATTTACCGAGGAGAAGGATATTGAATTATGTGAGGTAAGCGAAACAAGTAGAGTAGTGATGGAAATTAGGATGATTAAAGAAGAGGAGGTACGGACACTTTTGAAGAATATAAAAGTGGATAAGTCTCCAGGTCCTGATAGCATATTCCCTAGGACATTGAGGGAAGTTAGTGCAGAAATAGCAGGGGCTATGACGGAAATATTTCAAACGTCATTAGAAACAGGGATGGTGCCGGAAGATTGGCGCATTGCGCATGTTGCGCCTTTGTTTAAAAAAGGTTCTAAAAGTAAACCTAGCAATTATAGACCTATTAGTTTGACGTCTGTGGTGGGAAAATTAATGGAAAAGATACTTAGGGACAATATATATAATTATTTGGATAATCAAGGCCTGATTAGAAACAGTCAACATGGATTTGTGCCTGGAAGGTCATGTTTGACTAATCTTCTTGAATTTTTTGAAGAGGTTACCAGGGAAATTGATAAGGGCAAGGCTGTGGATGTTGTCTATATGGACTTCAGTAAGGCATTTGACAAGGTTCCACATGGAAGGTTGATTAAGAAGGTTAAATCGTTGGGTATTAATAGTGAGGTTGCAAGATGGATTCAACAATGGCTGAATGGGAGATACCAGAGGGTAACGGTTGACAATTGTATGTCAGGTTGGAGGCCAGTGTCTAGTGGAGTGCCCCAAGGATCTGTGTTGGGTCCACTGTTGTTTGTCATTTACATTAATGATCTGGATGATGGTGTGGCAAATTGGATTAGTAAATATGCAGATGATACTAAGATAGGTGGAGTAGTTGATAGTGAGGTAGATTTTCAAAGTCTACAGAGAGACTTGGGCCTTTTGGAAGGGTGGGCTGAAAGATGGCAGATGGAGTTTAATGCTGATAAGTGTGAGGTGCTGCATTTTGGTAGGACAAATCAAAATAGGACATACAGGGTAAATGGTAGGGAATTGAGGAATGCAGTGGAACAGAGGGATCTGGGAATAACTGTGCATTGTTCCCTGAAGGTGGAATCTCATGTGGATAGGGTGGTGAAGAAGGCGTTTGGTATGCTTGCCTTTATAAATCAGAGCATCGAGTATAGAAGTTGGGATGTAATGTTGAAATTGTACAGGGCATTGGTGAGGCCGAATCTGGAGTATGGTGTGCAGTTCTGGTCGCCAAATTACAGGAAGGATGTCGACAAAATGGAGAGGGTACAGAGGAGATTTACTAGAATGTTGCCTGGGTTTCAGCACTTAGGCTACAGAGAGAGGTTGAACAGGTTGGGTCTTTATTCTTTGGAGCGTAGAAGGTTGAGGGGGGACTTGATAGAGGTTTTTAAAATTATGAGAGGGACGGACAGAGTTGACGTGGGTAGGCTTTTCCCTTTGAGAGTGGGGAAGATTCCAACAAGGGGACATAGCTTCAGAATTGAGGGACAAAGGTTTAGGGGTAACATGAGGGGGAACTTCTTTACTCAGAGGGTTGTGGCTGTATGGAATGGGCTTCCGGTGGAAGTGGTGGAGGCTGGCTCGATTTTATTATTTAAGAGAAAATTGGATAGGTATATGGATAGGAGGGGATTGGAGGGTTATGGTCTGAGTGCAGGTAGATGAGACTAGGTCAGGGAGAATGGTCGGCGTGGACTGGTAGGGCCGGACAGGCCTGTTTCCATGCTGTAGTTATATGTTATGTTATAGTTAATAGGAGCAGAATTAGGCCATTCGGCCCATTCGTCTACTCCACCATTCAATCATGGCTGATCTATCTCTCCCTCTTCACCCCATTCTCCTGCCTTCTCCCCATAACCTCTGACACATGTACTAATCAAGAATCTATCTGTCTCTGCCTTAAATATACCCACTGACTCTGCCTCAACAGCCTTCTGTGGCAAATAATTCTACAGATTCACCACCCTCTGACTAAAGAAATTCTTCCTCATCTCCTTCCTAAAAAAACGTCCTTTAATTCTGAGGCTATGACCTCCAGTCCTAGACTCTCCCACGAGTGGAAACATCCTCTCCACATCCACTCTATCCAAGCCTTTCACTATTCTGTATATTGCAATGAGGACCCCCCCCCCCTCATTCTTTGAAATTCCAGCGAGTACAGGCCCAGTGCCATCAAATGCTCATCATTTGTTAACGTACTCATTCCTGGAATCATTCTTGTAAACCTCCTCTGGACCCTCTTTAGAGTCAGCACATCCTTCTTCAGATATGGTGCCCACAATATTCCAAATGTGGCCTGGCCAGTGCCTGATAGAGCCACAGCACTACATCTCTGTTTTTGTATACAGGCTCTCTTGAAATAAATGCCAGCTTTGCATTTGCATTCTTTACTACCGATTGGACTTGCAGATTAACCTTTTGGAAATCCTGCGCCAGCACTCCCAAGTCCCTTTGCACCTCCAATTTCTGGATTCTCTCCCCATTTAGAAAATAATCTACGCCTTTATTCCTAGTACCGAAATGCATGACTCCACACTTTGCCACACTATATTCCATCTGCCACTTCTCTGCTCACTCTCCCAACTAGTCCAAGTCCTTCTACAGAGTCCCTGCTTTCTCTACACTACCTGTTCGACCACCTATTTTTGTATCATCTACAAACTTGGCCACAAAGCCTTCAATCCCCTCAACCCAATCATTAATATACAACGTGAAGAGCAGTGGCCCCAGCACCAAGCCCCACGAAACTTTGCTAGTCACTGGCAGCCAACCAGAAAAAGCCCCCTTTATTGCCACTCTTTGCCTTTCGCCATTCAGTGAACCCAATACCCATGCTAGTATCTGCCCTTTGATACCATGGGCTCCGTAGCAGCATCCCGTGTGGCACCTTGTCATAGGCTTCTGAAAATCTAGGTAAACGACATCTACTGACTCTCCTTTGTCTGTCCTGCTATTTACTTCTTCAAAGAATTCCAGCAAATTTGTCAGGCAAGACCTCCCCTTCACAAAGCCATTGATGATTGAGGGCAACTAGCATCACCCTTACTACCCCGCCGAGATAACCAGGACACTACGTGATTTAATTAAAATATCATGAGAACCAATATCTCATTGTATTTGTTCAGCTAATTGCTGTGCAGCTAGCAATGAAAAAGGTCTGGGATAAGGCACTACAGAGAAGAGAGGGTGGATTAGTGAATGATATTACCATGAATTTTCCAATCATTTAACATTTCAGTCAAACTTGACTAGGTCTTTAACTGTCCTGCACTCAGAAGATACTGACACCAAAGCAAGCAGAGGACAATTTGAAATTGTCAACCCAGAGTAGGGGAATCAAGAACCAGAGGACATAGGTTTAAAGTGATAAATTTAATAGGAACCCGAGGGGCAACTTTTTTACACAGAGGGTAATGGATATATAGGAACCCAGCTGCTGGAGGAGGTAGTTGAGGCAGATACTATCAAAATGTTTAAAAACATTTTGCCAGGTACAGGGATAGGATAGGTTTAGAGAGATAAAAGCCAAGCGCAGGCAGATGGGACCAGTGTAGATGAGGTATGTTGGTCGGCATGGGGCAAACTGGGCAGAAGGGCCTGTTTCCACACTATGTCTCCATGATTCTATGATGTTCATTGTTGCTCTCGCACAGTTGTGAGACAAAATACCTTGCGTTTCTCATGCCTTTTCTGAATGTACTGAATTGCCTGTATCTGCTGCAGATTAAAGCTCAGAACAATGACCTGAGAGGGAGACTCTCAGTAGTGACAGCAGAACGAGATTCAGTTCTGAAGGAGAATCAGCGACTCCAAGCCAAGCTGGAGAATCTAGAGCAAGTCCTGAAGGTGAGACCTCTCGTAGAACCATAGATATAGGTGTAAGACATTGGTGAATTTGGGTATACATCCTGTGGGAGATTGCGTATGTAAGAGGTATGTAGGTTAATTGGCTGGGTAAATGTAAAAAAAATTGTCCCTAGTGGGTGTAGGATAGTGTTAATGTACGGGGATCGCTGGGCGGCACGGACTTGGAGGGCCGAAAAGGCCTGTTTCCGGCTGTATATATATGATATGATATGATATGATATGATAACTTTCAGGATACTTTGCTTCTCTAATTATAAAATTTTAGGATTTACTGAACTTTTGGTCATGTCCTGACCTTCATAAAGAAAGAAAGAAGTAAAGCCAAGTGTCCTAGCAAACCTGAAGTGCAGGAACTGCATTTTCAGCAGAGGTGTAATCAGAAAATTTAATGAACTGCTCGATTGATTGTTTAGTTTAGTTTAGGGATACAGCGTGGAAACAGGCCCATCAGCCCACCGAGACCGCGCCGACCAGTGATCCCCGCATATTAACACCATCCGACACACACACTAGAGACAATTTACATTTATACAAGACCAATTAACCTACAAACCTGTGCGTCTTTGGAGCGTGGGAGGAAACCAAAGATCTCGGAGAAAACCCACGCGATCACAGGGAGAACGCACAAACTTCGTTCAGACAGCACCCATAGTTGGGAACGAACCCAGGTCACTGGCGCTGAAAGCGCCGTAAGGCATCAACTCTACCGTTGTGCCACCATGCCGCCCCTACGATTGTATGTAGTGGGTGTATCATAAACACATCTGGGATTGTAAAGCTAGACTAAGAGTATTATAAAACTGCAGAGGAAGATATTTAGAATTGATGAAATAGACCTGCAAATGTGGTATAGGTGGGAAGTTTTGGTATTGAAAAGGTGGTATGTGAGATCAGTTTCCAATCTTGCCCTGGTATGAGGCTGTATGATTCCAGCAAATCACTTGTAAAAGTTAACGTATTTCTAGCAGGGCCCTAGTAAAATGCTGTCAGATTTTAGCAAAGATCATCATGCTTTGGAAACTGTAGGCTATCCTGGTCCAGAGGGGTCCCCTCTTAGTGGCAAGTTAATTTCCGAAAGACAGGCCTAGTATTGAGGAGAAACACTGACGTAGTCGGATGGGATGTAATTAATGTTTCATTGTGCAGCACATGCGAGAGGTGGCAGAACGTAGGCACCATCTGCAGTTAGAACATGAAGATGCACTGACCATTCTGCAAGCCAAGCAGAATGAGGTTGAACGACTGCAACAGGTAGGAAAATACTGTTTGTTTTTCTTTCCTTTGTTTGAGTCGTATGCTTTTAAACCGGATTTGTGTAACTCTTGAAAACACAGTCATCTGCACCTGGTCTTAGGCTACCGTGCAATCATTGATTGTCAACATAACTACAATGTATCATCACAACTGACCCAATCCTGTCCTCACGCAACCGGTGTTCACACAGATGTCTTTTGTAGCAGTTACAGATAAGAACTTAGATGACATGAACCATTTGTAGCTTTTTTTTCTTCTGTGTCGTGCAAATGCACAAAGGGCATCCCTCTGGGGTGTAAGGAGTGGATGTGAAAATTTTGAGGACAGATAAGCAGTCGGCACCCATTTAAGGAACTCTTTGAAAATTCCTCAACCATGATACTGCCTTTGACAATGGCACGTTTGACTCCATTCCACAGCAGTCTTTTGCAGTGTAACTACAAACAGACTGCAGGGCGTTTGCATTCCATTATTTTCCTCAATTAAGATACCTCCAGTCAATGCCATTGCAAATGAATTTAAATATTCAGAATGAGTAGATGTTGCTCTACAGTAATTGAAAGAAAATCAGTTGATAGCACATTCATTGAATCATAAGATGATCTCCATGTCTGACAGACAATATATCCTTCTGTAATAAAGCTCCTTGTTAAAATATTACTTGTATTTGAATATTTTCACTTGGACAAAATATCTATGCGAGTTGCTTTCAAATATTGCATGCGTCAAAATTGTTTGCCTACTGGGACTGTATGTAATTTGGTGTTCATGTCAAGGATATGTAGTCTTGATTACCTATTGCTTGTAACAAGGGTGTTGCAGATTCAAGCACAGTTCAGGTTCATTACATATTCTAACACAACTTAACCCATCAAGTCAACTGTGCTATTTGCAGATACCAAGTGTAATTTCAATCTCTAGCATGTGCTCTGTAGTTTTATTCCCTCTCTCAACAAAGTAATTACCAATGTACAGTTTAAAGCAACTTAAAACTCAAAAACTTAAAAATAGCAGACCAAACAATACCACAGAATAATTTCCCTCTATGTAAATAGTTCTCAAACAATCATTGCACAGTTCAATTAATTGTTGTTTTTTAAAAAAAAATAAGGCCCAGTGTGAAGCAAAGAAGGAACATGAAGGTGTGGTCCAGTTACTGGAGGTAAGCGAACAAAACTGTTTCTTTTCTCTTGTCATTAATATTAACCTGAATGCAGAGCACGCCTTCAAACATGGCACTGGAATGTTAAATCCATACGTGGGCATTTGACTATCCTCCAGTGCTCATTTCAGGTCTTGCACTCATCTCTTCATTGGGTTTGTTGTTACACTCAGATTCAATGGAGGCCAAATGGCCTTGCCTGCAACACCATATGAATGACCTTGTTGTTTGCAGGCTTATCCCCTCTGACTAATGACTCTGGCATGTTGCTTTGGTTTAAAGTGAGCCACGGGGTCATGAGATTTACTTTCTCTGCACAGGAGCTACTGAGACACCTGACTAGCTTATTCTTAATGGTGAATGTAATTCTATGCAGAGGGCATTTCTCTTCTGTCTTGCACGTCAGAAAAAAAGTGTATCAAATGCCTTGTTCTTTAAACAGGCCACATCCTACCTGTTGGCCGCACTCAGGACAGTGATTTTAATATCTAAGTATCTGAGTTTCCGATCTGTGATAACGGAATGACATTCGGGTCTATCACTGCTGGGACAGTCCTCAAGGGTCTCCAGTTTCAGTTTAGTTTATTGTCACGTGTACTGAGGTACAGTGAAAAGCTTTTCTTGTGTGTGAATCAGTCAGCGGAAAGACAATATATAATTACATTTACAGTGTTTAGATACATGATAAGGGAATAACGTTTAGTGCAAGGTAAAGCCAGCAAAGACCGATCAAGGATAGTCTGAGGGTCACCAAAGAGGTAGATGGTAGTTCAACACCGCTCTCTAGTTGTGGTAGGGTGTTCCACGTCCCAAACTTTATTTTGTGGATGAAAGCAGCCAGTGCCTGGTTTCTTGTAAGTACGGGTAGTGTTTGCACAGCAACTAAGTTACATTCAACCGTGTACACGCCTTAACCCTGGGTGCTTTGGAAAAAGCCAAGTAAGGCTTCTACTCTAACTTTGTAAAAACCCTAGTCTGATTTTTGAAGGGCAAATCCAACACCAGGGCGAAGTTGCAATCCCCTGGGAAAGCATAATCTATGAGGAAGGAGTGTGGAAGATTAACTCCAACAGGGTTGTTCTGCCTTCTGGTCGCAAGGGGGCCCTGCGGTGGGGGTCCCTCTACGCAGGGATTCTGCCCCTCACCATCGGGGACCTGGGGTGGAGGGTATTGCACTGAAGAGTCCCCTGCAACCTGTTCCTCGCGCGGTTCACAGACTCGCCAGCCATCTGCCACTGTTGCAGGCTGGAAGAGTCTGTGTACCACGTGTATATGGAGTGTGTGAGGTTGCAGCCCCGTTCCAATATCTAAAGGGGCTGCTCCTTGCCTTTTGGCTGCACTTTTCACCCACCATCCTCATCTTTGGACACCCTGTGCATAGGGGAGAGGGTAGGGCCGAAGATGTCCTTGTTGGGTTGCTCCTGGGCCTGGCCAAGCTGGCCATCCGCGACTCACGGCACCAGGCGGAAGAGGGCTCTGCCCGAGCCAGCTGCCTGCCCCTTTTCCGGGGTTACATCTGCGCCCGGGTGGTGTTGGAGATGGACTACGCGCTGTCCATGGGCACCCTGGAGGATTTCCGGGACCGCTGGGCACCGCGAGGGGGTGAATGCATCCTTGACACGGATTGTAACATAGTTGTATAGTAGTTTATTTAGTATATTTGTTTGTCTTGTATTATGGTGGTGGGTTCTGTTTTGTTTTAAGGTATTGTAAATATTATTTTTAATTAAAAAAAATGAAAAAACTAAAAAACAGGGTTGTTCCCCCAACGAATGTTTGTATACAGTCTGGTCATGCCTAATATTTTATTTAATTTGAGGATCAAATGCAAGACTGTGTGACAGCAGTGATTTAAGCCCTGATGAATAACTCCTAATCTGACCAATGCCTCATCCACTCATTAAACTAGTCTGGAAATATCAAAATCAACAGAAACACTGCCACAGGAAGATCAATGTAAAAGTTGTCAAGGTGCTCCCACCCCTTTGGCAACCAACAGGAGGTGCAAAGTCTGTGGACAACCTTAACCAGAATAACTCTTGGCCTTTCTATCTGTCTGGTTTGAAGAGAAGATTTGCATAATTTAAAATCTCACTATTCTCCTCCACTCACAGCCTCTGGGCAAAGAATTGTTCTTGCTCATAAAATGGACTTTATTAGTCGGCCATGCAGTTTCTGCAGACTGTTTGCTGTGATATGCCGTTTAAAATAGTGTCTGTATGAAGCCTACTGATTAAATATGTGTTTTTACAAAACGTATCTCATGAATCCTCATCCAAATCTAGCCCCCATTTCAGTGCATTTGATCATAAAATAGCGCCACCAGACATTTTGACATTGTCCAATTTTGGTCAATCTTTACCAGTCATTTTTTTGTGCACAATTTATTTAATATGGTTTTATATTCTCCATTTAATCCATTATTTAGATTGTGAAAATGAACATAAGCAACCATTATGAAGTATTCTAGTCAGCTCTGATGACTGTAAAAATCACCTCAGAGATTGGTTAATAACATTGTTAGATATTAATAATCATTTAGTTATCAATGTTTTCAGACAGTGAATATAAGCATGCAGGTTTGGTTGCATTTTTAACCACTAAATAGTGATGTTGGGAAAAAAAAGAAAAGAAATAGGATAAGCTCTGGCTGTCATTTTTGAAAATTCATTCTGCTTATGGGAATTGGCAGTTACTGATGTGGCACTGTTTGCATTAAAAAGGATCAAGGGAAAGAGCAAGTAACTACAGGCCAGTGAGCCTGACATCTGTGAGAAAATTGTTGTAAATATTTATGAGAGAAGGCATATATCGAGATAGAGTCACAGCACAGCATATCAACTTACCTTGTCCAATTTGGCTTCCTTGGCCAGTCCCATTTGCCTGCATTTCACCCATATCGCTCCAAACCCTTCCTATATATAATCTGTCTAAATGTCTTTTGAAAGTTGTAATTGTATTCGCTTCGACAGCTTCCTCTGGAGCTTGTTCCAGACATGGACTACACTCTTAATGGAAAAGGTATCCATGAGGTCCCTCTTAAATCACTACCCTTTTACCTTAGGCCGATGCCATCTGTTTTTAGAACCCTCCACTCTGGGGAAAAATGAGCATTCATTTTATCCATGCCCACCATGATTTTGTACATATCAGTAAGGTTAACCAGCAGCTTCCTACACTCCAAAGATAAACGTCCTAGCCTACCTAGTTAGCCCCTCCCGAGAATAAAGCCCACAAATCCTTGGTCTGCACCATTTCCAACATAATGTTTATTCAGAGGCAATTTAATCAAGGACAGTCAGCATGGATTTGTTACGGGAAGATTTTGTCTGCCTAAATTGTTTTTATTCTTTGAGGAAATATGTAGAGTGGCTATGGATTTAGAGCACAGGGATTATGGTGTTCCTGAAATGGTAGCGAAGGTTATGGATCAAAGATCCTGAGACAGGAATTTGAATTATATCATGGAAGCTGGGGAATCTATATATTTTTAGAATTGAATAAATCAGGAATTCGCCATTTCTAAGCACAATGGGACGTCTAAAACAACCGTCATTGGTATTCTTATGGGAAGACATCCGACTTCCTTATTGTCCTTATATCAGACCTTCCAAAGTGGTTGATTCTCAAGCAGGGGTAATTAAGAATGGTTCGTTATTATCTGTGACACACGCACACCCTCTGAACAACTGTTAAAACAAAATGGTAGATGTATCCATGAATTTTGTAAGCCATTCGAGAAGGTCCCGCCAAGGGCAGAATGGTCAAGAAAATAAAATCCCAAGAAATCCAGGGGAAGTTGCGATGCTGGATTAAAGCTGGGTTCGATAGTTGTCGGGAATTTTAATGGCACGAAGTTGTCAGGAATTTTAATAACTGGCGGGCTAAGTGCATTGGGATTCTGCAGGGCCCAGTTCCAGGCCTCTTGCTTTTTACGATATATGTTAATGTAGACACCTCAATTAAGAGGTTTGCTAAAGATACAAAAATTGGACAATAATAAAATGTGAACAATAATAAAAAAGAAAGTTCTAGGTTAACAAATATATAAAAGGACTAGTTAGATGGACATGAAAATGGCACAAGGAATTCAATCAAGGTAACTGTGATGTACTGCATATGAGGAGGGTAAAATACCTAAGGGATTATGTGACAGCATACTAAAACATGTAGAGCAACTCAATATGCATGAAAGTATGTTCAGAGATCCCTGAAGGTAGCAGGACATATATTTAAGGCAGTTAAGAAGGGCACCAGGAAAATAACTTTTGCTGGCTGACACCTAGAGTACTAGAATGGGAGGTGGTAGTAGACCTTTATGGGATATTATTAGGCCACAGTTTTTATAGTGTAGGATTCTGGTTCCCATCTGATAGAAAGGACATGAAAGCATCAGAAAGGGTGCACAAGGGATTCACAAGGATGCTGCCCTGGCTGGAACATTATGGTGCAGAGATTGTCTGAGCTGAAATTTTTCTTTGGAGAAATGAATCTGAGGAAAATTTAATTAAGATGCATTAACTTGTGAGACAGCCAGAAAGGATGAATAGAAATGACCTACTTCCTTTGCAGAGGGCTTTGGAATAAGAGAGCATAAACTTAAAGTTAATCAATAGCAACATGAAAGTAGAATTGAGGAAACAATATTTTATTATATAACATTTTGAAAATTCACTGCCTGACAGGATAATGGAGGGAGAAACCCTTACTAGAAACATAGAAACATAGAAAATAGGTGCAGGAGGAGGCCATAGGCCCTGCGAGCCAGCACCGCCATTCATTGTGATCATGGCTGATCATCCACAATCAGTAACCTGTGTCCAACGTCTCCCCATGTCCCTTGATTCCACTAGCCCCCAGAGCTCTATGTAACTCTCTTTTAAATTCATCCAGTGAATTGGCCACCACTGCTTTCTGTGGCAGAGAATTCCACAAATTCACAATTCTCTGGGTGAAAAAGTTTCTTGTCACCTCAGTTTTAAATGGCCTCCACTTTATTCTTAGACTGTGGCCCCTGGTTCTGGACTCCCCCGACATTGGGAACATTTTTCTTGCAACTAGCTTGTCCAGTCCTTTTATAATTGTATACGTTTCTTTAAGATCCCCTCTCATCCTTCTAAACTCCAGTGAATACAAGCCCAGTCTTTCCATTCTTTTCTCATATGACCATCCCCCCATCCCAGGGATTAACCTCATGAACCTGCGCTGCACTGCCTCAATAGCAAGGATGTCCTTCCTCAAATTAGGAGACCCAAACTGCACACAATATTCCAGATGTGGTCTCACCAGGGCCCTATACAACTGCAGAAGGACCTCTTTGCTCCTATACTAAAATCCTCTCGTTATGAAGGCCAACATGCCATTAGCTTTCTTCACTGCCTTCTGTACCTGCACTCTTACTTTCAGTGACTGGTGTACAAAGACACCCAGGTCTCGTTGCACTTCCCCTTTACCTAATCTGACACCATTGAGATAATAATCTGCCTCCTTGTTATTGCCGCCAAAGTGGATAACCTCACATTTATCTATATCATACTGCGTCTGCCATGCATCATCCAAGTCACCCTGCAACCTCCTAACATCCTCTTCGCAGTTCACACTGCCACCCAGCTTTGTGTCATCTGCAAACTTGCTAGTGTTACTTCTAATTCTATTATCCAAATCATTAATATATATTGTAAATAGTTGCGGCCCCAGCACCGAGCCTTGCAGCAATCCACTTGCCACTGTCTGCCATTCTGAAAAGGACCCGTTTATTCCTACTCTTTGTTTCCTGCCTGCCAACAAATTCTCTATCTATGTCAATACCCTACCCCCAATACCATGTGCTCTAATTTTGCTCACCAATCTCCTGTGTGGAACCTTATCAAAGGCTTTCTGAAAGCCTGGATACACTACATCCACTGGCTCTCCTTCATCCATTTTACTTGTTACATCCTCAAAAGATTCCAGAAGATTAGTCAAGCAGGATTTCCCCTTCATAAATCCATGCTGACTTGGACCAATCCTTTTACTGCTATCCAAATGTGCCATTATTACCTCTTTAATAAGTAACTCCAGCATCTTCCCCACCACTGATGTTCAGGCTAACTGGTCTATAATTCCCCATTTTCTCTCTCGCTCCTTTCTTGAAAAGTGGGATAACATTAGCTACCCTCCAATCCACAGAAACTGAACCTGAATCTATTGAACATTGGAAAATGATCACCAATGCGTCCACGATTTCTAGAGCCACCTCCTTGAGTACCCTGGGATGCAGACCATCAAGCCCTGGGGATTTATCAGCCTTCAGTCCCATCAGTCTACCCAATACTATTTCTCGTAATTCTACATTTAAAAGGTTCATGGATAAGCATTTGAAGAACTATAAATTTGCAGGGCTATGAACCAAGCATTAAATTTAAATCCATTGTTGGCACCAGAAACATGATAGGCTCTAATAATGGAATCTTCAACTTCTTATCTTAATATCAGAAGCAACAAGGGTTAGTGAGGTTTAATGATGTCCTTTCACTCATTCAAATCTTGAGTGTCTGATTTCTGAATGTATAAAAGCAGGCAGGACTGGCAGCAAGCTATTACTTATCTCTAGGTCAAGATAGAGATTCAAGATAGCTTTATTTGTCATCCAAATTGGACGAAATTCAGTCACCCACAGTCCAACAATAAAAGCATTAAAATAGGCAAACTCTATTTAAGATGGAAATGTTTTATGAATATTTGTTTTAAAGATGCATTCGTGACAAAATTGTTTAACTTAAATAGTTAGATTTTATCATTCTTTACAACACTGATCATTAATTTCTATTAAATTGTAGGAGTTGACCTGCCTAGTTTTGCAGCGAGAGCTGGTATATTTTTAGATTGATTGATGTGTGAAATTTATTGGATTGACTTTCACTAATGCTTCGAAGCATGCTTTTATTTAACGGTCTTCCATTTTCTTCTGCTAAAGAATACATTGGACTGCATGCAGGTACACCTACCACCGCCACTCCCATGTCTTTAGCATGTAGACCTGTGTGTTTGTGTTTGAAAAATTATCCGTGGCTTTCCATGTAATAACTGCATTATATAATTGCTTACCTGAATGTGCACCTTTTCAGTTTTAATCACTGCACTTACAAAATGAGAAACAGCAATTATGTTAATCTGTTTGGTTCTATAATATTTATGCTTTAACTATTTTAAAGCAAAATTGTAATTTAGAGTTGCTGAATGTAAGTCATCATTCCCTTTCAAATAATTGCTATTTTTTCTGTTCAATAGTAATCATCAGTGATTCATGCTGTAGAAGCCAACAAACCAAAGGAGTATTATATTGATTGGTTTATTAATATTATCTTAATTAAAAGTAGTTAGTGTCTCTCCCTGCAGTTGATATAACTGGGAGACCTCATCATATATTGAGCCACATATCATATCATATCATATATATGCAGCCGGAAACAGGCCTTTTCGGCCCACCAAGTCCGTGCCGCCCAGCGATCCCCGTACATTAACACTATCCTACACCCACTAGGGACAATTTTTTACATTTACCCAGCCAATTAACCTACATACCTGTACGTCTTTGGAGTGTGGGAGGAAACCGAAGATCTCGGAGAAAACCCACTCAGGTCACGGGGAGAACGTACAAACTCCTTACAGTGCAGCACCCGTAGTCAGGATCGAACCCGAGTCTCCGGCGCTGCATTCGCTGTAAAGCAGCAACTCTACCGCTGCAACTCTACCAGTATATCACAGCATGGTTTCTCTAGAGCTGTTTGTCAACTTGGCTCAAATGGTACAATATTTTGCTGAAAGTCAGAAGGTCGCAGGCTTATACTTTACATCAGAACTTAAGAAAATCAGCTGACAGGCTGTGCCTTGCCAGAAGAATACAGCGTTGCTGGTGACATTGCTTTTCAGAGAAGATAAAATAAGGTCTCACCAGCTTGTTTAATTAATGACTGAGGCAGATGTAAAAATACTGCGATACTATTAAAGCAAAGGGAATGCCTTCAGCACCCTTGTCAGCATTCTTTTCTTAACTAACACTGACAAACCAGACAAATTAATCTTTTCATTTACCATTGTATGTGGTATCAGATTGGCCATTGCTTCTCCATTTAACTATAGTGTGCACCAATAATTACTTTGATATGATCCACTTGACCATACATTGTGAAATATGATGGGACACCATATTATGTTGTTTCTAGTATCCCATTCTCCCATTTTGTACACCATTCATAATCCAAGTCATTACTAGAATGCTGTGGCCCTCCTTTGAAAGTATGGGATCATTTCTCCATTTGTGATGTAAATGATGATATAAACTATAAATAAAATGCTGTCAACACAACCAGTTATTAATGAGGTAATATTTTGCAAATAACCACAAGGATCTGAGGATTAAAGTTTAAATTAATAATTGAGGGATTATGATTTTGCAATAGGGATCGAATCACGCCTCAGAAAGGATATGGAATGTGAATCAGGATCTATTCTGAGGCAACATTATTTAATTCTAAATTAAATAAAGAAAATATTTTCTGTATGTACTGTACATGATAAACTTAGAATTGTTTACAATTAGAAAATATGACAATTAAACATTTCTGCTGGCATCTAAATTGCAGAAGTGGAATATTTTACACATGGACCAAAGTAAGGTCTCACCAGCTTAGTAGTAAGTACTTAACTGGCTACAACAAAATTTGGAGGAATCCCAAGGTCCTGAAATATACTATTTAAAGACACCTATATCTTAATTTGTTTGTCTTCCAGGTGATCAGATAGAACAACAGGGATGTAACTCTATCAAAACTCATTTACTTTCAATTCCTCCATGTTATGTGTACAGTGCAATATACACGTATCTCTGTGAGACCTCATATAGTTCATAAGTCATAGGAGCAGCATTAGGCCATTGAGTCTACGCCATTCAATCATAGTTAATCTATCTTCCCCTCTCTCTCCCCATAACTCTTGACACCCTTACCAAACAATAATCCATCAAATTTCTGCCTTAAAAATACCCAATGACTTAGCCTTCACAGCCACCTATGGCATATATACTCTATCAGCAGTGCTAAGGACCAAGTGAGACAAATTCCAGATTCATAACTATAGTGATGCAGCACAAGATTAGACTTGAAATTGCACTTTAGAACTTCTATAGGAGCTTAATTGTTGTTATCTCTTCCACCAGGCAAAGGTACGAGATCTCGAGGAGAAATGTCGGAGTCAAAGCACGCAATTTAGTGTTCTCTCCCAGGAATTGGAACATTTCCGACTACAAACTGGAAACATTGATCTACTAACGAACACTCTTGTTAACTCAGATACATCCGGATTGGTCTTCCACAGCCAACTTCCGCTCCTAAATGGAGTGGAATCATCCCCGGTGGAAAAAGGTAACAGAGTAAGAAAGGGATCAGGCTTACAAACCATAGGGCAGGGATTGTATGAGATATCAATAGTTATTTTCCTTTGAAACGCAGAACTGCAATCTGGCCTCAGGCATAGGAACTTGGCAAGTCCCACTTGATCTTGATGGACACCAATATTGTACAAGATGTATCAAGTGCCTCCTGTCTGAATTTTAACACTCGAAGTTGAACATTTCCAGGCAGGTTGTGATTTCAGCTGGATTAGCCAGTTAATTTTGTGGTTTGCCTGGTGCTTCTCCCATCAAAAGATTGTTGGTTCCGGTCCTATTGCAGAGATTTGACCAGCAATATCTACAGTGCTGCACTGTAGGATCTTTAAAATGAGGTGGTAGACTAAGACCTCGTCTGCTCTCCGAAATAAATGCAAAGGTCTCATACAGATCATTGTAAGTATGTAAGGACTTCATCCCTGGTGTTTGGACAAGATCAGCCAACATCATAACAATGAATCATCTGTTTATCATATCGTATGTTGTGGGAATTTAGAGGTTGTTTTATACTCTTTGATGACCAGTTCCTTCTAATAGAGGTGAGGCTACGATTCAAATAACTGTGCCATTGGTGTGAAATAATTTTAAATATCCTGAGGTCATGATAATTGTTCATGTATACAGTCGTCTTCTCAGACAATCCCTTAGGATTGATGATGACTTGCTTCCACCACAGTTTTTGGCCACCGTGGTGCGTAATGAGGCCAATGTGAAAACTGAAAACTTCCACAGTTGGGGTAGTAGGTGCCTGGTGGGGTGGGCAGATGGTGGTTTCTGAGTTGGTGTCATCCTTTTTCTGCTTATTATGGGCTTCTGTGTGCTGCTAATGCATGTTCTTAAGATTCTCAATACCATTCCAAATATCCTTCTCTGTTTTGAATGGTTCATAGGAGCCATTGAGGATATTGTACTTCTTCGACGAAACTGGAGTTCTTTTGTGTAGTCTGGTAATTTCCTTCTTCCAGGGCAGAGGAATATAGTAGCACTTGCATGATGCTTTGTCCATTCTTGCAGCTATAAATATCTAATAGCTTTATTGAGATGATTAGAGCACTAAATTGGATTAGATGCAATGAAAGAATAAGCTGATTGTCATATCAGGGTAAAGATCAATTGCATTGCAATCAAAATTCATGTTTTTTTTTAACCAGGGTTGCGTCATGAGAATATTTGGAATAAAAACAAGAACTGGTCATTCGGCCCTTTATTCAACTTTCTTGCAGTAATCCATACCTCTTGATTCTCTTAAAAATCTCAAAAACTATTAATCTCAGCCTATAATTTACTCAATAACATTGCTTCACAGTTCATTTGGATGGAGAATTAGATGTGTTCAATACCACCTGGGTGAAGAAGTTTCTTCTGATCCGTGGCCTGAATAGCTGACCCTTTATTTTGAGTGTGTAACTGCTGGTTCCAAATACCTTATCCAAGAGAAATACCAACCCCACATCCACCCTGCGAAGCAATGTCACAACTCCGTATATTTCACCAATCATTCTTGTAAACACAGGATAATATAAGTCCAGCCTGCCTAATTTATTCTTATCTGACAAATCCACCATCTGAGGAATCATTCTGGTTAACTCCATCTTCTCTATCTTTGACTGATTATGTCATTCACATTCAGTGATAATTGGCCATTTTGGCTGGCCTTCCCAGCCAATATGGCAATCTTTGTATTGCATTTCGGCCTATGGCCATTTATTTGAAACTCCTCGCAATTTCTAAAAAACCTTGCTTGTTTCTATAATCTTTCCCAATCCTATAGTATATAAACCATATTGCCTGTTTTGTACATAAACTTTAAATGTCAGAAACATAAGGAATAATGCTGCGACACCTTGCTCGTCACTCTTTGCCACTTCGGTTTATTATCGCCTTTCAGTGTGTCTCTGAACCTTACTTTATAGTTCTTTTTCATGCCTTCCCACCATTGACCAGTTGCATGAGATCAGGAGTTTTGATGAAATCTTTCATGTTTATTGTGAAATGGTCTGTTATTTACTTGAAGAACTATAAAACGCCTTTAGTCAAGAAACTGCACTCATATTTGCATATAAGTTTCATTATTTTCTGTTTTATTATAGCTTCCAATACAACTTCTTTTAATGCACTGCCAACAGGATTAATACTGCACTGGGCAACCCCACTGCTTTTTATGGGCAGTACAGTGAGCTGCTGCCTCACAGCGTCAGAGACCTGTGCTCCATCATGATCATTTTCTTTTATTTTAGATGCAGAAGACATTCCTCCATTAGTTTCTGAGTCTCCAAGTCCACCTCAGGATGAGAAGAAGGAGGAAGAGCAGGAGGAAGAGCAGGAGGAAGAGCAGGTTCCCGATGAGCCGCAGGTTCAGTCAGTCACTGTCTCCCAGAAAGAAGAAGAGATCGCAACCGAAGTTGCCTCCATCAGCAGCAAGATACAACCAGAATCAAACCAGAGCTCCAGCAAAGAGACTCCCAAAACAGAATTATCACAAAGCAACCCAAAGTCTTGTACAACTCCAGAGGTTAGTGAAATTAATTGATTGGTTTACTTATTTCATAGATTGACTTTTGGTTCACTCAAGTATTTGCTTTCATTTTAAGGATCAGTATGACATTCTGTCTTAAGGAAAATAAGAAGCCTATTCACTGTCGACTTCTGTGGTGATCCTATTTTAAATCTGTCCACAGTTGCTCTTTGCTGTTAGGCAGCATGAGTACAATTCAGTTTTAAATGGTGCCTTATCTATAAATGTAAACATTGATGTGCAAGATACATCTTCTGGATGCACTGGGACACATCCTCAGTGATGTGACCTGGAGTCACAGGGTGTTTCGGATCTCACAACATCAGACACCCTCGCCCAGGCGACCCAGCCGGGGTTGATCAGACCCCGACTTGTGTCCCAGCAGCAACTGCCCACGGATCAGCCCTCTTAATCCAAAGCCATCTAGTGGCTTTCTCTGTGGCTTCGCTTGCAGATTGAATGGCCCTGTTCTTTGCCAGCCCCGTAATGCCCAATTGGTTGAGGACTTTGCAGAGTGAGCATCCTGCAAAGCTTCTACAGTCCACCTTTATGGGTTCAAAGCAGCCCAAAGTCTTGTACAACTCCAGAGGTTAGTGAAATTAATTGATTGGTTTACTTATTTCATAGATTGACTTTTAGTTCACTCAAATTCCAAGTATTTGCTTTCATTTTAAGGACCAGTATGACATTCTGTCTTAAAGAAAATAAGAAGCCCGTTCACTGTCGACTTATGTGGTGATCCTATTTCAAATCTGTCCACAGTTGCTCTTTGCTGTTAGGCAGCATGAGTGCAATTCAGTTTTAAATGGTGCCTTATCTATAAATGTAAACATTGAAAGATCTGCTCCAACAAACTTCATGCGCACTAACAATTTCTTTCCAAGTCTCTGCTACTATTTCTGGCTGAATTAGACAATTAGACAACTCAGTCATGTTTGATGATGGGCAGAGTTTTGCATGCAGATTTTAATGGTCGCCCCATTACCGAAAAGATGTGGTGGCATTGGAGTGGGTGCAGAAAAGATTTACTAGAATGCTGCCTGGATTAGAGGGTTTCAGCTACAGGGAGAGGTTGGATAGACTTTGACAGTTTTCTCCAGAATGTTGGAGGTTGAGGTGAGACTTGATAGAAGTATACAAAAATTATGAGGGGTAAACCTTTTTCCCCAAAGTAGAAATGTCCAACACTAGAGAGCATAGCTATAAGGTGAGAGGGGAACAATTTAATGTAGAAATGATCTAGCTGCTGAATGGGAGATACTTCTCAGCAAAGAAGGCTGAGTTATATCTTATCATCCATGAATGAGTTTGATATGAATGAACATTTGACTTCAGGTACTGACTGCTTAGTTAGGAACTAATGAATAAATAAGTCTGAAGAAGGGTCTTGACCCGAAACATCACCCATTCCTTCTCTCCAGAGATGCTGCCTGTCCCGCTGTGTTACTCCAGCTTTTTGTGTCTGTCGGTTTAAACCAGCATCTGCAGTTCCTTCTTACACACTAATGAATTAATATTGGGTTCATATAGGTATTGAGTGAAGCTGATTCTCAATAAGATAAACAAAAGCTGTTTATTTTAAAACCATAACCACTCAATATTCCTTTTGTTGAAAAATCATTTGATGCCTCAGGATGAAGAATTAAATTAACGTATTCTAGTCGCTCTTCATATTGGTCAAAGGGAAGCTACCCGTTTGTGATTGTGTGTTATTTATTAATTACAGGTAGATACAGCCAGTGAAGTGGAGGAGTTGGACATTGATAATGTCTCCTCCATTCCAGAGCCTGAGAGTAGAGTACCGGCAAAATTGAAGGTGTTCATTGCTCGGTACAGGTAAATTGCTGTAATTTTTGCTCCATCCTTCTTGTGAATCGTTCCCATTGACATTCCTTGATAACTAAGGATTTGGTTTTTGACCTAAAGCTAAATTGGATGTGTGTCTTTTCTACTTGGTGGAAATATGTGAAAGGAAGCCATCCCAGAGGACCTCCAACCCAACTCAACCATCTGACGAAAGTGGCTTCCTGAGCTAATCCCATTTGCCTGCATTTGGCTCGTATCCCTCTAAATGTTTCCTGTCCATGTACTTATCCAAATATATTTTAAACATTGTAATTATATCCACATCTACCACTTTCCTAGGCAGCTCCTTTCAAATACCTGTCACCTTCTGTGTGAAAAGCTTGCCTCTATGTTCCCTTTAAATCTTTCTCCATTGACCCCTTTAATTCTACCCATTTCTGATTTTGAGCAGTCTCAGAGTGTGAAATAAGAAATACCATTCTGATTGGCGACATTTCTGTGCCTGGGATTATTGTGTCACATCTGTGAGGTTAACTATAACTTTTTCTGAATTGTGAACCTCTCTTTCAGTTACAATCCCTTTGATGGGCCCAATGAAAACCCAGAGGCAGAACTACCATTAACAGCAGGAGAGTATATCTACGTCTGTGGAGACATGGATGAAGATGGATTCTACGAAGGTATGATTGGGGCTAACACAATGCAAGTCTATTATTTGTGGGGGGTTGAGATGATTTTGTCCAGTGGTTGCTACCAGACTGACCAATGGTCAGCTGTGAAAACGAAATTAAGCTTCAGATTTCACTAAAATGTACTCTGGATTTATTTTCAGGAGAACTAATGGATGGGAGAAGAGGACTGGTTCCTTCCAACTTCATTGAGCGTGTATCTGATGAGGACATGTTGACGTTTCATCCTCCAGAAGCCAATGATTTGTCTCACAGTTCATTCCAGGAGATGAGTTTCCACAGTGGTAGTGAGCAGAGCCTCCCATTACGGATGAACAGCATTGAAACGTCAGAGACTTCCAGCCCCCAAGAAGATCTCACTCTGCATGATTCACAGCTTAAGCCAGAAAGCCATGTAAGCAATGGCTTTGATCTGAATGCAGAAGAAATTGCTGAATATAATGAAGATGTGATGCCTTACCCCAGGAAAATGAAATTGATTAAACAACTTGCCAAAAGTATCATTGTTAGCTGGGAGCCCCCTCTCGTCCCAGGTGGCTGGGGTACAATATTCAGCTATAATATCTATGTGGATAAAGAATTGCGGATGAATGTAAAGTTTGGTGCACAGACCAAAGTTGTAATAGAGAGACTGGACCTTAATGCTAAAGCTTACCGGATCTGTGTGCAATGTGTAACAGACAAAGGGAACTCGGATGAAATATGTAGCAGCATGCTCGTGGGGAAAGATGTCTGTGTTGCCCCAATGCAATTGAAAATCCATTGTGTCACTGCAACCTCAGCGGACATTTCTTGGTTGCCAAGCAACAGTAATTATAGCCATGCGATTTTCCTCAATGAGGAAGAGTACGAAGTGGTAAAGGCAGGGTGTTACTCATGCGCACTCATGAACATAAGGCCAAACATGAAGTACAAGGTGAAAGTGGAGGCCAGACCACATCAGATACCATGGGAGCTGCCACCAGACCGAAGACAACTCAAATGTGTGTACACACAGTTTACAACTTTGGCAGCAGGTCAGTAATGTAATGAGTTATGAATTTAAATAAAAACCATATTCTATTGTACATATGCGGAATTTAAACTCAACAGACATAAAATGCTGGAGTAACTCAGCGGGACAGGCAGCACCTCTGGAAAGAAGGAATGGGTGATGACCCATTCCCTCTCTCCAGAGATGCTGCCTGTCCCGCTGAGTTACTCCAGCATTTTGTGTCAATCTTCGGTTTAAACTGGCATATGCAGTTCCTTCCTACACTGTTCAACTCAATGATTTAGTCAAGGGAGAAGATCTTAAGTATAAGCATGAGCTTGGAAATTGATAGTATTATTAAAGATTTAAGATTTGGTGGATACTTTGAAGTGAAATTCCAGACACGGAGTGGCTGAAGGTTCTTCTGTAAGTAGAGGAAGAAAATATGCAGTCAACTGGGAAGCAGAATGGAGGATTCTAGAAATATTTGGAAGCAAAATGTTCATGAAGGGGCAAAATCAACGTACAGAGATAGCGGGAGACATTGGGTGTTAACAGAGGCAGAGATGATCCGAGCACAGAATTTTCTGAGCACAATTCAGGTCATAGTGTGCTGGACCAGTTTTGATGCCAGATTAGCAGATTAATGGTAGATTAGCAACGATTAGCAATGATGAATACTCAAGTATGTCTTCCATTGAGAAATAAATATTCCATCATCTCATGGAACTAAAGAATTTAGGGATAGTACTAGAGTGAAAGAAAAGTTTATTCATTTGCAAAGAATTGGCGGCGATACGAGGATTGCAAGAATTGTAGAAAGCAGGCTAAATGCTTGATGAGGATAAAATAGAATATGTATAAACTGGCACAGAACTTAAAAGGTGGTACGAGCATCTACAAGTATGTATAGAAGAAAGTAGCAAGACTAAGCATTGGTTCATTAAAAAGTGAGAAAAGAGAATTAATAATACAGAATATGGAAATGACAGACATTAAATAGTGGGGTTTTTTCTCCTTTGGAGAAGGCACAAAATGTAATACATGATTATCGAGCTATAATGAAGAGAAAGAAATGCAAAACAATTAATACCAAACTAATGGGACTAAGGTATGGACAAATACCCTGAACTAGTTGGCCTTCATCCTATGATTCGAATAGCGTTGCAGCTGAGATATTGGACATGTTGTTTGATTCTTCGATTCTGAAAAGATATCAGATAGGAAAATGTCAATGTAACACACACATTGTGGAAAGGATAGAGAGAGAAGTGTACGAAGGCCAGTTAAACTACAATCAGTTGTCAGCGAAGTGTTGGAATCCGTTAAGGAAGTGATAACAAAGCACTTAGAAAAACATGATATCAGCTGGAATTACCCATGGTTTTAGCAAAAGGATATCCCGCTTAGCAGAATTGTAGTTCTTTTGAGGAGGCATAGGACAGAAATGACAGCATATTTCAAGTTCAGTTTATGTGGTTTACAGTTTGGTTGTGCTGAATGATACAGATGCATGCCTGTTTATGCAAGTTGGTGCAGGTCCAGCCAGTGTGTGTCAATTTGTGCAGATGTACATGTGCACCTGCTGAATGGTGTAAGCACCAATCCAACCTACTTCATTTGCTGATGTAGGCCCTCCTGATGCCCCACTGGATGTTCAGATAGAAGCAGGCCCCACACCGGATGTTGTGATGATCAGTTGGCTACCAGTCACCATAGATGCTGCTGGGACCTCCAATGGTGTGCGAGTCACTGGATATGGTGTCTATGCTGATAGACAAAAGGTAAACTTTACATTTCTTGGTTGGCTCTATATAGGTAACTATCTCAACATTCGTTTCGTATCGTTATGTTTCCGTCTCCCATTCTCAGAGTTCCAAAATTCTTAATGTCAATTCTCTTTGTTGTACAATGGAAATAAATATTTGTGAGAAAACAATACAGAATGTTCCTATCTTAGGGGTCCAACTCCTCATTTTCTCAGTAGCTGCAAACGTACAATGACAGTGCTGACAATTGCAATTTCAGTACGTGAACATAGTTTCCACACAACATCTTGCCAGGTGAGTTGCGGAGTGGAGTTTTCGTTGATAGCTCTTGAGCAAGTGACGGCAAGGAAAACATTAAAACATTATTCTCCATATGGCTAATATGCAGGTCATTGCTAATTTGACCAGATGTAGCATAACTTGGGGCAGGGCCAGATTAAGCTAGTGTGGGGCCTGTAGCTAGCGTTGCCAACATCCTCACTCCCAAATACGGGACAAGGTAATGTCACCGCCCCGCACCCCACGTGACCTCACCCAGCCAGCGGTCACATGCTCCCTCTCCACCAATGGTGGCCGCCTGGGCCGGGAGGCGGGTTGCAACCTCCCGCCCAGGCCGGGAGGCGCAACCTCTGCTAGGCGGTGGCTGGGCCTACACTGTCCGGAGGTTAAGGTTGCCAACTGTCCCATATTAGCCAGAATATCCCGTATTTTGGTCTCAATTGGTTTGTCCCATACGGGGCCGTCCTTGTCCCTTATTAGGCCCAGGTGGCGCTGTAGGCCCAGACACTGTAGGCCCAGACGGTGTAGGTAGGAAAAAACTGCAGATGCTGCTTAACATCTGTGACTACCTTCTGGAGGTTGGAACCTACCTTCCGGAGGTAGACACAAAATGCTGGAGTAACTCAGCAGGTCAGGCAGCATCTCGGGAGAGAAGGAATGGGTGACGTTTCGGGTCGAGACCTTTCCGAAGGGCCTCGACCCAAAACGTCACCCATCTTCTGCTGGACCTCCATGAGGCGGGCGGCGAGGACTTCGCCATGGATGACGAGGGCGACGAAAGTATCCACAAACTGAAGGAGAGGAAGAGGAAGGGGCGAGGATTTGGCTCAGAGGAAGGTGCTCAATCCAGGCTGCGAGAAGACTACGACTCCGTGGACCAAGATGGCGACGAACCAGGCCCTCAACGCTCGGTGGAGGGGTGGATCCTGTTTGTGACCGGGATCCATGAGGAAGTCACCGAGGAGGACATCCACGACAAGTTTGCCGAGTACGGTGGGATCAAGAACCTATACCTCAACCCGGACTGGCGCACCGGCTACCTCAAGGACTACGCTCTGGTGGAGTACGAGACCTAGGATACAAGGAGGTGCAGGTGGCAATGGAGGGTTTGGACGGGTCGGAGCTGGCCGGGCAGCCCATCAGCGTGGACTTGGGCTTCGTCAGGGGGCCCCCTCAGAGCAAGAGGCGGAGTGGCTGCAGGAGAAGCCGGAGTTGGCCGGACCGGAAGCGTCACTGAGCCGGGACAGAGTGCGGAGCGACCGGTGGGACGGAGCGGCCCGCACAGTGCCGGGGAGCAAGACGCGCCCGTAGATCGCCGTGCCCAAACTGAGCCGTGCGTTACAGGGGTCGTTTAATCTCAGTCGGGACTGTCATGGGGTTGGGGAGAGGGAGGGAAAGGTAAGGTTGGCTTGTGCAAAACAACACTCAGAAATAACGCAGAAAAATCACTTGGAAGGTTTGCCCATATCTGACGAATAAATGTGTCAGTTTTATGGCCTATCATAAGAAGTTCTGATCATTTGGACCACTCACTGAAAACTTGCTGCATTACTCATCGCCTTTAATTAATGGAACAGTAGAAGGGTTTTGGTACAACTTAGGCTGGGTTTCTCAGGACAATAAAACTTTCTTTGGTTTCTTCTCAGATTATTGAAGTGATGTCCCCCACAGCTGGTAGCGTGCTAGCCAGACCCAACCAGATTCGGCTTCTGCAGGTGTCTACAGAACTCGCTGTCCGTACCATGTCCCCTTACGGTGAATCAACAGACTCCGACCCCATCAAAATTCCTCGAGCACTGTTTACATTTCCTTCGCTCCCTATGCCATTACAAACTGCCCCTGAGAATTGTCCCCATCCTGACATAAATGTTCCCCTCAGTAATGAATTACCCAACGTAGATATCAGTGATGAATCTCTGTCTGGGATAACTTGTGACAAGGCTCTGACTAACGACAGTGCCATAAGCTGCAATGGAAATCAACAGGAAGACTGCCCACCTGATTTTCACACTTTAAGTCAGGTGGATGATACAAAGCCAAACACTGAAGAACTAGCATGTGTCCAAGGAGAAGACACCGAAATGACAGAAAATTTGGAGGTAAGTGCCACTTAGGAGCAGCTGTGTGCGCCACTACAGGGAGCTTTATATCTCAATTAATGACTTCATTGAAACAATTTGTGCATTATTTGGAGTTTTACAGTATTCTGTTAATAGAAAGTAGTAAAAAAAATCATGCATGAACAGTTACACTACCTCTGGCTGCTTTGGTTTCAGTTACTTAACTTGGAGCAGAAGCAATTTTAGCCAACTGATCTGGGTGTTGACATTTGAAAGTACTAGTTTGGGGGAATGATTGCTTTATCCAAATCCTGGCCTGTGTATTTGCCCCTGGTTTATGAAGAAGGAGTCTATTTTGACAAAGAAGCTTGCTTTCTGCAACATGGCTGCTAATCTGTTTCTACTAGCCGGTTAGGAGGAAAATTGTTTTGCTTTCTGGCTTGATAAGAGGCTTGCCTCAGTATGTAGTTTAGTCGTGGGAAGATTAGAATTCTACTTTGTAACAGTTGCAATGTATTAAAGTATTTAATTGGTTAGGAATCATTTTTAGACATTCTAATGTCATGAAAAACAATATAAGAAGCCACAGGTCTAATGCCATAAGAGTGGATATATCTGTTAAAAACATAGAAAACATAGAAAATAGGTGCAGGAGTAGGCCTTCGAGCCAGCACCGCCATTCAATATGATCATGGCTGATCATCCAGAATCCGTACCCCGTTCCTGCTTTCTCCTCATATCCTTTGATTCCATCAGCCCTAAGAGCTGTATCCAACTATCCCTTGAATACATCCAGTGAATTGTCCTCCACTGCCTTTTGTGGCAAAGAATTCCACAGATTCATAACTCTCCATGTAGTGGCCAGCCCATACGTAAGCATCGCATTAACTCTATAGTGTCCAAACTACAGCAGGATACAAGGTAATAATAATAATATGCAAAAATAACTAATAAACGCAAAATGGCTCCTACACTCCGGGTGAAAAAGATTTTCCTCGTCTCAGTCCAAAATGGCCTATCCCTTATTCTTAAACTGTGACCCCTGGTTCTGGATCGGGAACATTTTCCCTGCATCTAGCCTGTCCAATCCCTTAAGTATTTTATATGTTTCTATAGGATCCCCTCATCTAAATTCCAGTGAAGATAAGCCCAGTCGATCCATTCTTTCATCATATGTCAGTCCCGCCATCCCGGGAATTAACCTGGTGAACCTACGCTGCACTCCCTCAAAAGCAAGAATTAACTGATATTCAAACTTTATTCACTCCTTTTTTTTCCTCATTGGGTCTTGATCTGAACTCTATGAATAACCACTTTCAAAACTGGGATTAATTGCTTGCTTTACCCGTGAAATTCTGTTATTTTGTTTATTGTGACATCTAATATCATCTAATAAGCCTTAGAAATAGGTGTGGGTCAACACAATCGATTTATTATTTTGCAGGATGATGCTGCGGGTTTATTCGATTACAGTAAAGAGAACAAAGATGCAGAACAATTGAAAGAAGTCCCAAACCATTTGGAAAATGCTCAACTAAAGAGGTCTGTTGGCTTTATTGAGGAGTTCCTTGAGGACTTGGAGCAGAAGGATAATCTTGACATTAAGGAAGATTCTAATTGGAACCATTTGGAAAGTGATCCCAAGGATCAGATGATGGAGATAAGAACTATGAAAGCACCAATCAGTAGAATCCAGGAGCCCAAAGAAGAGATAGAATATGATGTTTCCCTGGCTAATATTAGGGTTCCATCTATTGAGGAATTTCTGACAGACACTGAATTAAAGGAGGAAAAAATAAATGTTGCTGTGGATGAAGAGATGATTGAAGAGGGCCAGCTTGGATCTAAAGAAAACCATCTGGTATGTAAAGAATTATATTACAAACCTACTAGCAAACATTGCTGTTATTTATCTGAGATTTCCAGTTGTATTGAGTTAGAAAGGTAGGTGAAATGAGAGTGGACTATGAAGCATTCATGTTGCACATTTCCTGTCATCTGAGGGGCTCCAGGCCTGACTAATTGAAAGAATAATTCAATACAGGAGGTGAAACAATGAAATTAGTATATTAGCTTGTCATCCGTTATAGACTGAATAGGCCAAATTGTGACATGAGAATCCTATGGTTTATTCTGCTTTCAAGTAGCTATGGAAATAAGTTACCCTTGAATCATGCCCTCTCAACCTGAAACATGTCCAAACACAGACCAGATCACAAGGAATAAAATGAAAATGAGTTTGGCTAAGCTATTTAACATCAATATGATTCACAATGTGTACTGCGCCATAGCTTCACAACTGTAGTGCAGATGACAAACTGGATGGCAGAATGGTTGCAAAACACAAAGTACTGGAGTAACTCAGCAAGGCTGGCAGCATCAATGGAGGGAATAGATAGGCAACATTTTGGGTCGGCATCCATCTTCACCTTTTCTTTGGCACAGTAGCGCAGCAGTAGGGTTGCTGCCTTACAGCGCCAGAGACCCGGGTTTGATCCCAACTATGGGCGCTGTCTGAATGGAGTTTGTACGTTCTCCCAGTGAATGCATGGGTTTTCTCCAGGTGCTCTGGTTTCCTCCCGCATTCGAATGACATGAGGTTTGTAGGTTAATTGGCTTCTGTAAATTCCCCTAGTGTGTAGGATAGAACTAATGTACGGGTGATTGTTGGTCGGCGTGGACTCGGTAGGCCGAAGGTCCAGTTTCCGCGCTGTATCTCTAAACTAAACCAAAGCTCCAGCAGAATGTATGAGTTGATAATATGATGCATGTTGTACCAACAAGCCATATCTTCAAATGGAATGGCAAATATTGTCCACCTTTCACTGTATGATGAACTCAAGATCTCAGTTCTACAGCTTTTCAACAGCAAGAATATTTTCCAGAATAAAAATATTTCTGATATGGGAGTGCAGTTTAAAGTTAGCAGAAGGAGAGATTGATTATATATCTAGAATCATGGATAAGGAATAGGATGTAAAGTGATGTCAAGACTTCTCATGTGTTATCTGATTGATGATGCCTTCAATTTGTAATTGTACACGAAGAATAGAATATGTTTCTGTGGGTTGAAGAAGAAGTGATGATGTTGAAGAATGATAGTTTCCAATTAAAACTGGTTGAATGCAATTGTTTTTATCCTTTCAAATCTAGGCCAGCTTTGTCCTTTGCTCTCAAAGAATTCCTTTTCGCTCACACAAAAAATCATTTTCTGAAGAAACTTACAATGAGAAGACTTCTAATGGCCACCGACCTCACCTTCTGTAGGCTCTGCTATTTATATATTTCAGTGGATGTGTATTCTGAGTTTTCAGTGATGTGTATTCTGAGTTTTTGGTGATAATCTTCAAGCAATTATTCTTTTCCTGAAATGGCACCTACAGTATTCCTTCTCTCCAGAGATGCTGCCTGTCCTGCTGAGTTACTCCAGCTTTTAGTGTCTATTCTTTTATAATACTTGATTTCAACCCTTCTTTCCTTGGGGGGGAAAAGAGAAGACAAGTCTTTTGGTGTGATGAAATTTTGTTCCATGTATTTGAGTCCATGCGTGACAAGAACATGAACTAAAAGTGCCTTGCTCCTGTAAAATAAGTTAGAAGCAGTAAAAGGTGGTGAAGGTAATTCTGAGAAAACCGGGTGTATGCCTTTGGTGGCTTCCCTTTGCAGAAATTAATTTACCAGATATTTGAGTGCAGAAAGTTATCTACATAGAAAAAGTGGTGAGTGAAATTATATAAATGATGGAAAATATCTAGAAGGATCGAAGGTTTAACTTAGTACTACCATCCACCTTTTGTATTGTGTGGAAGTTCTTAAGGTAGTAGAAATTTCACTGACTATTTGGATCACCACCAGTCTGCATACCTGCAACCTGTGCTTTGCTTATTTTGGGCCACATGCCCTTGGTGGCCCAGACTAGCCTTTATTTTAATCAAAATTGAAAATGCGAGGACTTGCATGTCCCATGGATACTCTAAGGCTACTCCTTCTCCTACTATTACACTGAAATGTATTTATAACATGTGATCTGGACACTGTAATTCGTTCGACGGTGACTTTGTAGCAGTCAAATCACCTTTCATGGGTAATAATGGCTGTGGAAGGAAACAAAGTAAAGCTGGCAAAAGCGTTACATTAGCTGGTGTTAGGACAATCCTACCACGTGCCTGGAAGTAGGAAGAAAAGCTAAGTTCGCTGTAATGGTGTTTTGCCCTTTCTGTTAAAACTCTGAAATGCAAAGTTGTGAAGGAAAGAAGCTCCAGTAAATGTAGGGAATGAGTTGTGCATTCCTTGAGCTGAACATCAGACACACTGTTCTCACTGAATTTCCCAGTTGAATGAACCTTGCTACATTCTGTGCGTTCACATCTCTTTTTTTTAAACTAGCACGTCGTGAAAGCTGACAACCGTGAAAGTGAGGATTATCCCCCAGAGAATAGTCGCGGCTCAGACCTCTCCGATATCATGGAAGAAGATGAAGAAGACCTGGGATCAGACTCACAAGCCAATGATGATGTGCAGAAACAAGAAAACAACTTCAACAGCGAGAACTCACTGAAGGTACTATCTATTTGGACATTAACTTTTTGCATTTACTGTTACTTGAGGAAGGCTTATGGAAAGATAACTGAGGGACCTCAGATTGAAGTTTGTAATTTTTAAATAGCATATTGTTACTTCTTTTTCTTCCTTTTTCTGACATCTTTTCTGAGGCTAAGTATAGATAAATCTCAGTTCAGTGCATACGAGAAACAGTGCACTATTGGGATGTAGCAAAATGCATGAATCACTGCGTTCTGACAGATAATCCTCATCCAAATATCATGGTTGCACATACATGAAAATATGTTTAGACATTGCTGTAATGTTCATTGGCTCAGTGGATTAAATCTATAGGAACAGTGGTAGTCACTAACCCTGAAAACAAAAGCTGCAGGAAGTGTGATGCTCACTAACCCTGTGTCGGGAACATACAGGAAGAGTGGTGATCACCAACCCTATAAACAAAACCTGCAGAAACAGTGATCACTAACCCTGTGGATGAAACCAGCAGGAACAACGGTGTTCATCAGCCTTGTGAATGAAATGTGCAGGAACAGTGGGGGTATTCACTGGCCTGGTAGACTATTCCTTCCAGTACATCGCTGATTCCGCAAACCAAACTGCAAGGAGCAGTGTAGCTCACTGATCCGGAGAACTGTATCTTTTCTCATTGTTGTTATCTGTTTTTAGCAGAATAGAGCCCGACTTCAGTCCAACGTCATGAACGCTTGGCTGCCTTCTTAGGACAAGTGTATGACTGTATGTGGCTCCACCACAATGTGGATAATACATTTATTTGTTGCGGTTTGGTTTGGATGGGACAGACTGATCTTGTTATTGTGGAAATCGTATGCACAAGTTAAATTCCAACGATAGGAGGAGAATAAATGTGAGAAAACTGATGAAGCAATAGGCAACATTCACGATTGTTACTATATAATACCAGCTTTGCAAGTGAAATATTTAATGGAGATTGGAGAATTTACCAGGGACATTGTGTTTGACTGGAAGGTGAAATGTGTAAAAGTGTGTTTTGTCCCCATGTAATAAATAGTTGCTTTGTCGTAGACATTCCAATAACTTATGTGTTTGTTGATAAAATCAAAAATCTCAGGTGTTGTTACCAACAATAAGGTTGCTTATCTCGGAAGGCGACACCGTATCAATCGACAAGTGTTCCTGGCCTCTATTTTTTCTCTGATGTTACCGATTGCTCAATTAATTGGACTAGACTGCTTTATGTTGACTTATGGCGAGTTGGTATAATGCAGCAGGGAATGACCCAGTCAGGGAAGGAATGGAAAGAAAGAAGCTTTTTCTAGCTGGGCAGGGCAGGTATTGTACATTAATCTCTGCTCTGTAGTTGGCTGCTTCTCAGTTTAGTGATTGCAGTGAAAATGCAGACAAATGGGAATAGCTCCGTGAGGGACTAACTTGAGAACAGCATGCCATGATCCCAGGGCATATAGCGTCGAAGAGTTGTACAGCAAATAAACAGACCCTTCATCCCACCACATCTATGCCGACCATCATGCATATCTATACTGATCCTACTTGCTTGCATTAATTGCATATCCCTCTAGATACCACTCATTCAAGTACTTATCCAGATGCCTTTAAAATGGTGTGACTGTTCCTGCCTCCACCACCACCCCTGGCAGCCCATTCCATTCCAAATACCCTTTGTTTGTAAAATATACCCTTGAAATCCTCTTTAAATCTTCTTCCTCTCACTCTAAACCTATGCCCTCTGGCTTAAACATTCCTACCATTGAAACAGACTGGCTTTCTACCTTTTCCAGTCCAGTCATTATTTTTCATACTTTTATCTACCACTTGTATTCAAGATAATTAAGATTAAATAAATTTATCAACTGCATTTGTGTAGCCTATTGTAAGTTTCATAACTGATCTATTAAACTGCATAAGAAACTAATATTGTAATCACAACTTACCTTATTACTCAACTGGGTTTGGAAAATCAGATTGAAAGGAGATCTGGTGGACAAAGAAGCAGTATGCTACTGGGATACTAGAACTCTTCTGCCTTTATGAATGGAATTACTCTTTATAAATAAACATTTGACTCTACAAATAGTTTCTGGCCTGGCCCTGCATGTTCACACATGATGCAAAGGATTTTTTAACATTGGAACTGTATTTGTATCAGCATAAAGATAGGAGGGAATTTATATTTGTAACCGTGTAAAGATAGGAAGGAATACATTTTGGAGTCCTGAACATAGACTCTGGCACCCATGAAGTCATATGGCACCAGGTCCAGTATGCACAAGGAGAGTTGCTTCTGATTCCCACCTATCATCCTACCTTCAAATGATGAATCAGTGCTACTCCATGTGGAGTTAATTCCATGTTTAACTTAGTAGGAGGTCCAAAAGTAACAAGGGCACAGAATATACTCTAGGTGGGAGAATTCAACGCTCATCAACGAGAGTGGTTTGGTAGCACCATTGCAGACTGAGTTGGCTGAGTCCTGAAGGATACAGATACCAGTCCAGATTTGCATCAGGGAGTGAGTGAACTAACAAGATGCATGTACCTACTTGCCCTAATGTCACCAATCTATCGGTCCTTGACAGCATTTGTAGAAGTGCCCACTGTACAGCCCTTGTAGGTACAAAGTATTGTTCTCACATTGAGAATATGTTGTATTGTGTGGTATTACAAAGATGCTACATGGGACAAACTCAGGCAGATCTAGCTGTTAAAAATTGGGCAACAATGTTCTGCTGTGGGTCATCAGCAGCAACAAAAATGTACCCCACCACAATCTGTGACCATTTACTTGGCTAGCCATTACTCTGCCATAACTTTCAAGGCAGGGGTTCAGCTACTGTTCAGTGAGAAGTGCAGAAGGGCATGACACCTGCAGTATCATGCATAGCAGGTGCCAGCTACTCGGACTGTAAAACTGGGCAACATGCTTGCAACACAGCAAAACCAACATGCCAATCGACAGCCAGGTGATCTCACAACAGATCAGATCAAAGCTCTGCTGTCTATAATCTCCAGTCATGACTAGTGGTGGACAATTAAGCAACACTTGACTGGGCATGCGATTACCAAAGAAAAGGCTGAGTTGCTCTCAACCATGTTGAGCCAAAAGTGGCAAATGGATGGATTATTCTCAATCTCTTCATGAAATCCCCACTAGCACAGATGAATGTCTGTAGCCAATTTAAATCCCTCTACACAATATCAAAAAATGGCTGAGAGTTCTGAATACAACAAAAGATACAGGACCAGACTACAAGTCAGCTGTGGTACTGAAGATATGCGCTTCAGAACTAGCAGCACCTCCAGCAAAGCTTTTGGAGTGAATTAACAATGCTGCTATCAACTTGACAATAAGAAAAATCACCCAGGTATTGCCTGCTCATGAAAAACAGTGCGACTGGAACTTGTAGCTGTTACGGAAACCTGACTAAAAAAAGGATAAGACCGGCAGATTAATGTTCCCGGGTACAGGTGGTACAGAAGAGATAGAGGTGGGGGAAACAGAGGAGGGGCTGGTGCTTTATTGATTAAGGAGAATGTCATGGTAGTCGTGTGTGATATAATGACTAACAGCTCGTTCCATGAGAAATAAAAAGGAGATGATCATCTTGTTGGGAATGTACTCTAGGCCTCCAAATAGTCAATGGAAAAAGAACAAATATGCCAGGCGATTGCAGGCAGCTGCAAGACTATTAAGGTTGTCATAGTAGGAGATTTTAACTTTCTCATTATAGATTGCAACTGTCATAGTGCCAAGAGCTTAAATGGGGTGGAATTTGTCAAATTTGTTCAGAAAGATTTCCTCAGGCAATATGGAGGGGGCCCTACAATGCAATTATCTCTGTGTGGAGCCACAGGAGATGGACAAGGTGGAGGAAGACATAAATATTGGGGAACTTAGGACAGTTAATGGAGATGTCTTGACGACAGTCCATATTACGATTGAGGAAATGTATTCTCAAACTCTGCCCCTGGCTGTAGACTCTTCAGCCATGGGAGAAGTTCTCCTTACATCTAGCCTACCATCCTCTTAAAGAATTGTGTACGTTTCAATGAGATCTCCCCTTGTTCTTCGAAACTCTGGAGAACACAGTTCCAATTCGTACAACCTCTCCTTGTGGGAAACCCACCATCTCTGGAAACGGTTGAGAGAATATTTTCTGATCTCCTTCTTTAGCAACTACATCCTTTCTTAGAAAAGAAGCCAAAACTGTGCGCAGTACGCCAGGTCCGAAATAGTTTTCCATTGAAAAAAAAAAGTCTTACGTTTTTGAATGTTGCAAACACCCATCATGAGTAATTCAGTCGACCATTACTGCCTTTAGTGAACAATTGCATTTTGTGAATTAGATTATTTGAGTTTATTATGACATGAGTTTTTTTTTTCAGAGATGTAATTTGCACGGCTTTGTATTTGAAGCTATTTCTCACATTGTTATAATTTTTGGTGCTTTACTTTAGGCTGTTCTTTGTGTTCCAGTTGCTTTGCTGTGCTTTGAATTGATCTTGTTTCAATTTTCACCTTTACTTTTTTTTTTCTTTCTTTTCCCCCTCCCCATTCCGCCCTCGCATGCACTGAACCACTGTACGTGTTAACCATGTCTCAGCAGCCTGAACAGTATGAAACTGATAGCGATGAGGAGTTTTTGGAGAAAATTCTAGAACTTCCTTTGCAGAAACATTGCAGTAAGAAACTATTCAGCATTCCTGAAGCATCCAAAGAAGAGGAGGATGAACAGGAGGAGAAAGAGGAGGAGAAAGAGGAGGAGAAGAAGGAGGAGAAGAAGGAGGAGAAGAAGGAGGAGAAGAAGGAGGAGAAGAAGGAGGAGAAGAAGGAGGAGAAGAAGGAAGAGAAGAAGGAGGAGGAGGAGGAGGACAAGGAAACCATTTCTGGCAGGTCGCAAGATGACACTCAAAATCAAGAGCACGGAATAGAGGCCTCCAAGTGCTCGCAGGATGAAGTACAAGTAGAGGACCAGATATTTAACTGTATGCAAACTAATTCTAATGACCACAGTCCGAGAGATCAAGTCTCAGATCTTGACACCAAAAATCAAGAATTGGAGAAACAGCCAGTCTCCAAAAAAAGTTTGCATGACAGCGCAAATGTAGTGGAGGGTCCCACAGGTTTGAATGGTGCTCAAAGTGAGCTGAAATTCATAGACAACGAGGAAGGCTTAATGTTTAACAATACATGTGATCAGTGCAACAGGCAGGAACCAAGTGAAAAACACACTCACTACACTAAGAGCAATTTCAAGAAAAAGGAATGGTGTGAAGAGGCCAGTTACGAGTTTCATAATAGATATGTATCAGATCCCGAGGAATGTATCAGATCCCAGGACTGGAAAAGGAAGACTTCAGAATACACACATAAAAGCACTATTGATGACCATGTCCTTGAAAGCACTCCAGAGAAATCACAATCAGAGGAAAGCCACAGGGATATTTTAGATATGACTGTAGTTGATCCAACATCTTTATTGCAAATGCAATCTCGAACTCAAATTACTTCTACAACTCCCGAAGATTTCAATGTACCAATTACTGGGAGCACTCGATACAACGACATGTACCAGGCCTCACATAACGAACTAGAAATAGACATAGAGTATGGCACTGAGGAGGAGGAAGAAATACTATCTCCTAACTTGCATTTCTGTTCAAATATTATTCATCTGGACCAAATGAAATCAGGTTGGTCGCATGGTAGCCAGAAACACAATGGAGATGAGTGTAGTCATTGCAGCCAGTGTGGCTCTACCCACTCAAATGATCAAAATCAAGCATCGGTTAAATACGAAGTTTTTGATTCGAACTCTGGCTATAGTAAATCTCCCGATTGTCATAAAAGGAGAGATAAAACCACTCTCCCGAGGAGTCAGCTGCATCGTGATCAAGGGATACTAAAGGGAAAAATTGCAGAGGAGAAAAAGTTGGAAGCTTGGAAAATGGAGTCTTATGACTTGGGCGCAACAAGGCCAAGGCCAAGGACAGTATATGTGGATTCAGCATGTACACGGGTGTGTGTTTATCTCACTGTTCATTTACTTATTTTGTTTTTTGAAGCTGTCAGAGTGTTGGACCACCTGTGTGCTTCATGCATTATGTCAGTGATGTACATTTTCCATTTTGGCGTGGAGTGGGGGCAGCATGCACGACCTCCCAGCATCAGCATCTATTAGCCAACCGATAAATCCAATGAAAGGCTCAAATAAAATTGAGCCTCTCATTCAAGTTGAGAGTGTTGCAAAATTATTTGTCATTGATTATTTTGGCAATGGGTGCAACATATCTTTTGAATTTATCAGAGCATGAAGTGAAACTTCAAGGTACTCATTTAAGTCAATGCATGTTTCGATGTTAGGAGATTATGGTGATGATAAACAGCCTGGTGATCACTTGATCACTTCAATTTCAGCTACATTTCATAGCTAGTTTATGAAACAGTTTATGAAACAGTCATTTAACACAACTTGCAGACCTATTTAGTTTCACATCTGGAAATATGATTCTCTGCACCATCTGTCTAGCACAGAATCAGTGTTAGAAACCTTCGTATCACATTGAATCATGAAGTCAGCACATATGATGAAGGATTCATATGAACGTTAACATTTTTTCTTTCCACAGATGCTACATGATCTTCTTGGTGTTTCTGGGATTTTCTGTTTTTATTACATATCTGGGTTGCTACTCAAGCTCTCTTCCTTGCATTTATTACCTCTCTATTTGACCAATCCAATGCATTCTTCATCAGCCACTCTTGTTTTACTCAATGGCTCCCTCACAACCTGCTTCCTCACCCATCAACAAATCACCTATCAACAAACTTGACCACAAAAAATCTTTGCGTCCCTCATCAATGTTATTTGCATAAATTATGTTGTTGAGACTCAGCACTGATCCTATTTGTACCTCCATTGTTATACTTTACCACGCTGAAAATCCTGACTATGTTTTCTATTAGACAGCTTCTATCCATGTAAATAAATTATCACCAATGTCATGACTTCTTAACTGGTGTAATGACATTTTGTATCAAACACCTGCTGAAAATCCAAATGATGCAGTGACTTCAGGCAAGAGCTGATGCATAATTAAGCACAGGGTATAATGTTTCTCATGGAACCAATGCCTCTGATGTCAGCTTTTGAAAATAGATTCATGTGAACTTGCCCTTTAAGTTGAATTGAGAAGTATCATTCATGGAGATTCGTTAAACGTATTTGATAAGTCTGGTTTTTTTTACACTTTACAATACCTTTACAATCCATCTAGGAAAACAAATCATTTTTGCGCGGTCTTGTAAATAAAGGGTTTTTGTTCACACTTTCCAAAACATATATACATCATATTCAAATTAACTCACCATGTAAATTCAAGATATTTGAAGTCAATATACTCAACATTTGATGTTCTTCAATTTTCTTTTTTCTGACACTGAAAATTAACTAATACAAGCACGGAGTTTCCCCTTACATTTTAATTATTGTTTATTGTTTTCACAATGAAAATTCATTGATTAAAAATATATTTTACACCTTGGTCCCTTTTTCTCTCTCTCTCTCTCTGTAAACTTTTTTTTTCATTTCTGATTTTACATTGAACTCACCCATGTAAATTTATACTTGCTGGTTCACACCTTGCAATCTTTTACTTCACAGTCATTCATCCTAATTGAATATTTGTTCATTCAGATCCTAGGAATTCTGTAAAGAATTCTGTATTCTGAGGTGTTCTCATCTCAATTCAGTAATGTGCTGGACTAATCTTACAGAGATTAAATAGGCAAGGGCATCAAATACCAAGGAGGTTTATTGTGTTTTTGAGTGACCTACTAAATAAGACTTAATTTTTTGCATGTTTATATCACAAATTGGCTTTCCAGAGTACCTGGTGCCCAATAAAATTTAGTTCAGTCGGATTGTTTCTGAAAAATTGGTCCAGAGACAGCAGTCATGGGAATCAAAATATGCTAAGGAGCTTCTCATAAACTAGAACTGTTTCCATGTAAATGTTTTGACATTGATTTCAGTGTAACAGATATAATATTTAATATTAGGTTTAATGTTTATTTCTGAGTCATAGTAAAAGGTGATCTAACTGAGATAGCCAAAAAACTTATTGAATTAACAAATGTCTTTAATTGACAAAATGTTTTCTTCCCAGAGACATTCATCTACAGATGGTTACCTTCCAGAGGGTGAACAACCTGAATAACGTGAAAAAATATGCATATCTATCTGCAATTTCCCCTGATTTGTGCACCATTTCCAACATTGGCCAGTACCAGTATGATAGATTTTCTGTATGATTCACCATGAAAAATAAATACACCATTGTTGCAAATGGTTACAAATTCTTCCAATATCCTGGATAACCCTCCTCTATGTATCTGCACAACCAAATTTAGATGAACTCTTGGGACATTCGCCATGTTGGCTGTTGCTATCTGTAGGATCATTCAGCACCTCAAGTAATCACCATGCATTGCTCCAATTCAGAGTTAGGCATGGAGATTCATTAAATGTTTTGCAAGGTCAGGTTCAATGAAGGTTGATCCTTTCACACTCTCTGTAGACATTAACCATTATTAAGAATAACAGATTTTGCCTTCAATGTCCTTGAGATTTGAAATAGTGACCTTATCCTTGGCCAAATCCTATATTGGAGCCTAGCATTTTCCAGCCATGATAATTTTATATGTGATATATATTTGACATGCATTGAGCAGCAATTTCGGATTACCAGTAATTTGGCTAACTGACTTTGCTGGAGGCCACTGCTCCTGCTGCAGGTTCAGTTAGTTAAAACAGAGATAAAATGATCTGCACTAATGTATTTTGATTCACAGCTTAAGCTCCTCAGTAATCTCGGATGAAATGATTTTTTGGTGCACTGTATATCCTTGCTTTTGGGAAGGAAAGATAAGATAATCATTGCATCTGAACACTATTGAGGCATTATTAGTGGGAGATGATATAAATATAGAATGAAGACAGAGTCAAATTTTAGAATTCATATCCCCTCTTGAAGAATCGCCACAAATGGCTGAACAGAAAATGACAGGCACTGTCCAATGTCCTACCTTTAGAAGGTGGCTGAATCAAAGGGCCTGAAGAAGGGTCTCGACCCAAAACATCACCCATTCCTTCTCGCCAGAGATGCTGCCTGCCGGCTGAGTTACTCCAGCATTTTGTGTCGTCCTTCGGCTGAATCAAAATCCTCTTCATTCAATTTAACTAAATATACTAATCCTTGGAATCAAGCATGGGCTTTTCATAGTAGGCACACCTTAAAGTGCTTCATGCAATGAAATATGTAGACAAAGTAAAGGTTGAAGCTTAGGCTTTATTCCACTGCTGTGTTGGTAGATTTTTTATCATGCCAATGCATTCTTTACGGTTTGAATACAGGAAGGTTTGGTTCTATCAAACTACACAATTTTAATTGGTGTTCATTTAATGCTTCATACAATCTGAGCTGTAGAGAACATGTGAGGGTGTTGCTTCAGGGTAGAAATTCGGACCTTGTGGAAATTTGGCCTATGTGTGTGATAATGTGACATTGTGTGATAATGTGATAATTTCACATGCAGGCCCTCAATGACTCAGATTCATTCCTAGAACTTCCATCTCACTAATATTTTGATACTCATCAAGCATTTTAAAGGGAAGGTGTTACTTTCAAATGACAGCACCATTTGGCCAACGTGGCATGTATATGAAAATCACAATAAATCTATACTAAAAGCAAAGAATAGATGTGCAGAGATACTGCAGTTTCTGGGGAATCAGCAGAAATCTGTGTATTGGTATCCAAATGACTGGAAAATTTTCTAGTGTGCATTTGATATGAGTTTATTGGGATGCACTGGTTTATTTTACTTGCGTGGGTACAATATTGTAGAGCTTTCTTTGAGTAGGAGATAGTGCAAGAGATTCAGTGAGTTTACTGGAATGCAAGAGACTGGGAGTTTATTAATGTGTGAGAAATTGCGATGAAATTTGGTGATTTTGCAGGTGCCAGAATGCTGGAGTATAGTAGGTACACTATGTGTATAAAAGACAGGAAAGTTAGCGTATATGTCTAATATTTCATTCCTCAGATACTCTGGCTTTGATCTTTATTTTCTATTTTGCAGGACTTTGTGGTAGATGTGGATTCAGGCTCTCATTGTGCTCCTGACTCACCTGTAGTACGAGCTTTAAACCCCCAAAATAGCTACTCCCTTTCGCTCGGTAGAGGGGAGTTGTTAGCTTCCAAAGGTATGTATTTGTCGTTCTTCACAGCACCTTTCAACATATCAAAATTAGATCAAAAGTCCTGTGGCGTGCATCTCCTCCAGAAAATAGTGTTAAATACTGACGTAGATAGAGTTATTCATTGTGGGATATTACAAAGAAGAAAAAGTCAGAGGATTAGAAGATGAGGTCTTTTGAATTGAACAGGGTAAGGGCCATGATAGGTCTTGAAGATTCAACTGTAATAACAATATCATCATTATTCCGATAAAAACAAGACTAACCAGTAGATCTGGTTACCATAATAGTAAGGTGCATTTAATATAAAAATCAGCGTGCAAATGAATTAATTTAAGATTTTAGTGTAAATATAGATGTGCTGAATCCAGCTTTTGTTTCCATGGTACAGGAATGACATTGAGGGAAAACTGGAAAAAACAACAATTCACCATCTCCTAAGACAATATAATAAACATAATACCTCTTAAAAAAACACACACAGGGCCTGTTATAGTTAGAATACAGGACAGAGTGATTAGATGGAGGATATTTAAAATTAAATATCGTTTTTAAAAGATGCTAAGATACAGCTGATTTCCATTATTTTAATATGCTCTCAGATATTGGCAGCACTGGTAAGGCGACTTCTACTGCCCCTTCTTAGTTTCCCTTGAGATATCTTTTTTGAGCGTGCGTCACAGGCATTCCTGTAATGGTGTCAGATAGAGAATTGTCAGATATTGACATTGCAACATACAACCAAACCAGGATGTCATGCTACGTAACATCGATGTTCTTCTAATGCCATTCTGTTCATGTGATGGAGATCACAAAGGAGAAAGGTGTTGTCAAAATTATCTTACTCAGATGCCAAGGTGCATCCTTATATATCATACATAACCGTGATGGAACCTATCCTGCATCATGGCAAGAACGTTATTTGAAACAAGTATCACAGATAGTGCAGAAACAAGGAACACAAGGAACTGCAGTTGCTGATTTACACAACCCACACCACCGCAGCTGGTGCATTTCATTTAGAGCAGGGAATAGTAAAAAGATGTTGAAAAAGTATTGGCATTAGGGCCAGCAGCATGGGTATCTGCTGTGTGTTACTCTCTGACATCTTTGATTTCTGCAGAGAAATTACATAATGTGATTGGACAAGTCAATCTCAATAAGGTCGGTCATGTCCTCATTTTCAATCCTTTGATTTCAGCTTTACGTGCAGAGATTTCCAGAAGTCAAGAGAGTTCAATCCTAGATGGATACAAGGAGGTAGAGCCAAAGGGAATTGTGGATGATGCACTTGTTCGCATCTTTGTGGCTTTGTTCGATTATGATCCTGCAACAATGTCACCGAACCCAGATGCTGCAGAGGAGGAGTTGGCATTTAAAGAAGGCCAGATCCTAAAGGTGAGTGCATGACATCCAATCTTGCTTCCTTCTCAAGGAACAGAGAAAGAAAGAAAATTACTGGTACATTCCATACTGAGGAATGGGATTATAATATTACAGCATTTAACTAACTCTGGATGTGTTAGTAGGTCACTTTTGATTATCAACCATAAGCTAACTACTGCAGTTATTTATCTCTATATCAGCCAATTGTGATGATTCGAATTAATGTTCGTATGCCTTGACAAGTAACTCAGTTTCAAACGAGGGGGTGTTAAAATGTAATCATTTAGTTTTAGAGATACAGCACGGAAACAGGCCCTTCGGCCCACAAAGTCCTTTTAGACCAGCGATCCCCGCACATTAACACTATCCTACACACACTAGGGATAATCTTTACATTTATACCAAGCCAATTAACCTACAAACCTGTAGGTCTTTGGAGTGTGGGAGGAAACCGAAGATCTCAGAGAAATCCCACACGGTCACAGGGAGAACATACAAACTCTGTACAGAGAGCACCCCTAGTCAGGATTGAACTCTGGCGCTGTAAGCACTGTAAGGCAGCAACTCGACCGCTGTGCCACCATGCCACAGATTTTTAAAGGAATCCTCTGTTTAAATTGTTGTCATAAGTATTGCATGTTAATGAACTTATTTTCTCTACTATAGACACAAAATGCTGGAGTAACTCAGCGGGACAGGCACCCTCTGGAGAGAAGTAATGGGTGACCCTTTCAGGTCGAGACCCTTCTACTTCTTTCCAGTTGTGAGAAAGGGTTTTCAACCTGAAACGTTCATCTGCTTCTCTTCCCACAGATGCAGCCTGACGTGTTAACTATTCCTGGCATTGTCTGTTATCATTTTAGATTGCCAACATCTGCAGTTATTTTTATTTTAATTTCCTGTTGCATTGATTACACTGTGAATAAATATTTGATGTTCCAGCACAGATCCTTGAAAGTTATTTCCTTCCATTTTAGTTCATTTCCATTAACTCTCTTTTCTGTTGCCTACTGTATAACTAATCTGCCAACCAGGCCATAACGTATTCCATGAGAAATAATCTTTGAGCACCATCTCTTGTATTGATTATCAAATGCTATTGGACAATTCATTTAACTGTACTCATAGATGTTGCAATATCTCCTATTTTAATCACCTATAAAATCATTCGTTAGACATGACCTATTGATGATGAATCTATGTTGATTCTCCTAACCAGCACAAATATCTTTTATGTGCTGAGTGGTTCAGTTTATAATTAAAAATTCCAGACACCAACTACAAAAGTATATAAAAAACATATAATGTTCAGTTTCAGGTTTCTTAAACAATGGAGTTACAGATAAAATTTTGCATTGCAAAGGACATTTCCTGAATCAAGAGAACTTTGGAAGATTAGGGATAAAGATCTATAATATTCTCACCCACGTTCTTTGTAACTTTGAGATTTAAGCAATCAGCTCCCTTTTGGAGCCAATTTTTAAAAATGTTTTAAAAAACTTTTTAAAAAAACCTTATTTATCTTATTTTTAGGTTTTGTTTCAAAATGTTTGGCAAATAACTTTATCTCTGTGTAACATGAGATTGAAAGTAAAAGAGTAATTACTTCTATTACTGCATTGGGGAATTTACCTGTGAGGAAACCAAAAACATTATCTAAAGTTTGAAATCTTCATCCTTTCCAAATCGTTAGGTGATAGAATTTCAAATCAAGCAATCCTTGGGTCATTGGTTATAAGCACGTACTATCTTTGGAGAGGTCACTAAGGGGATAGATGCAAAGACACGGGATAAAGTTGCTTCTCTATGAGAGCATCTTTTCTACTGAAAAACATGAGGACGAATTGTGGGAATATCCTGTCTATTGTGTGGGGAGAAGGCAGGAACGGGGTACTGATTGAGAATGATCAGCCATGATCACATTGAATGGTGGTGCTGGCTCGAAAGGCCAAATGGCCTACTCCTGCACCTATTGTCTATTGTCTATTGTGTGAAATGGGGTCCTGAGGGGAGACTGAAGAGCAAGGTGAAAAGGAACCAGCAATAAATAGTGTGTTAATCCAGAGGTGAGACTGAGACATGGATCTCCATTCTAAATAATCTTTTTGCAGGTATATGGTGAAAAGGATGCTGATGGGTTTTACCGTGGAGAGGCAAATGGCCAGACCGGCTTTGTACCATGTAACATGGTCTCAGAAATCCAGGTGGATGATGACGATGTGATGGAGCAGCTGTTACAGCGGGGTTACCTGGCCCCCAGTACATCCATGGAGAAGCTGGGTGAGTGATGCATTGCAGTGATGGTGCTTCTTCATTTTATTACCTTCGGGTTTCAAAGAGTGCAAATGGAATATTTGGTGTAAAATACCAAGCACAGAATCTGGGAGAGTAGATGTAGGAATAATATTTCCCTTGAGTTGGTGTCTGTATGTTATAGTCTCAAAACAAATGTCTTTCCGAACTGAGGTGGGTTTTTTTCACCCAGAAGATAATAGATAATGTTATTACACAACAATTTGGTTAGCACTCTGCACAAGATTAGTGGGGTTTTTTAAAACTAATGCTGCAATAGATATTATTGTATAGATTGAGAAAGAAGTTTAGCTGGGTTTGATGTAAACAAGATGTTGTTAAATGGGTATTTTGAAAGTGAAGTTTATTGCTTTGAGAGTGGAAGCACAATCGGGCATGGTTTCAGATGAGAGTTAGGTAAGCAGGTATTCCTTGGTCAATGAAAAGCTTCTCGAAAAGATTTCATAAGCAAAATTTCATAAATCGTAAAGGCTAGGCAAAATGCTTTATGGGTATTTGGAGACTAGCATGACATCCATGAGAGCAGAAAATAGAGTTGAAAAATATATATTCAGCACAAAGTTATAAATAGAAACTCATAAATCAAGGAATATCTGTAGTCATCCAGGAAGACATATGAGCTTCAAGCATATTAGCAGTTCTCAACTAAAACTAACTAAATATATAAATTCTGAATTGCTGGCATATCAGTTACAATTGAAAATTGTGCTTGTTCAAATTATTTGCATCTGTGCTGTCTGGAAAATTAATGGCTCCTCCAGTATGCAAATGTCAGAGACACCATTATCCATAATAACCAAGTTTTAATACATGACCTGTTCAATCAGTGGCTGCTTGTAGTAAAATAGATACCCAGTTGGATGATGGTAATCTTTGTTGATGAAATGAGACAAAGGTATCAGAACTACATATGTGTCCAGCACATACATACTGCTTGGTTTGGAGTTCCCTAAACAAGGTGGCATTGGGCCAGTCTTCAATAATATAATAATATATTCCTTTATTCGTCCCACACCGGGGAAATTTACAGTGTTACAGCAGCAAAGTGGATAGCAATAGAGCAAGAGATCATTCATTATAAATAAAAGATACATAAATTGTCACCAGTTTTCTGTGTGTTCTTAGCTGTTATTGTTGACTCGTCTGCTGGGAGCAGTGCTGGTTGTGCAGTCTCACAGCAGCGGGAAGGAAAGACCTATATCTCTCCTTCACGCACTTGGGGTGAAGGAGTCTTTCACTGAAGAAGCTACTCAGTGCAGTAACAATGTCCTGCATGGGGTGGAAGTCGTTGTCCAGCAGCGATGTTAGTTTTGCCAACATCCTCCTCTCTCCCACTACCTGCACTGAGTCGAGGGGGCAACCCAGGACAGAGCTGGCCTTCCTGACCAGCTTGTTGAGTCTCTTCCCTTCCGCCGCTGAAAATAGACAATAGACAATAGGTGCAGGAGGAGGCCATTCGGCCCTTAAAGTCAGCACCACCATTCAATGTGATCATGGCTGATCATTCTCAATCAGTACCCCGTTCCTGCCTTCTCCCCATACCCCCTGACTCCGCCATCCTTAAGAGCTCTATCTAGCTCTCTCTTGAATGCATTCAGAGAATTGGCCTCCACTGCCTTCTGAGGCAGAGAATTCCACAGATTCACAACTCTCTGACTGAAAAAGTTTTTCCTCATCTCAGTTCTAGATGGCCTACCCCTTATTCTTAAACTGTGGCCCCTTGTTCTGGACTCCCCCAACATTGGGAACATGTTTCCTGCCTCTAACATATCCAACCCCTGAGATGCTGCTGCTCCAGCAGACTACTCCATAGAAAATGGCCAATGCCACCACCGTGTTGTAGAAGGTCGTTAGGAGTGCCCCCTGCACTCCAAAGGACCTGAGTCTCCTTAGCAGATAAAGTCTGCTCTGGCCCTTTCTGTATAGCGCATCGGTGTTTTCAGTTCAGTCCAGTTTATTGTTGAGGTAGAGGCTCAATGGGGCTCGAGGCGAGATCACTGCTGGTAATGCTCTCATTATTTTCAGCCTTCATCAGAATCTTGTTTTAAAGCTTACAAACTGTTGCGGTCAGATTGATAGCTTGTTAGCAATGGTCTCCTTGGCATTTATGACATGTTTTAAACCACTATTCTGAAGTACTAAAACACAAAGTGGACAGAATGTAGTTTTGAACATGGTCTAAATCCTTATCCACATTGTATTGGGAACCATATCTGGTTTTGAATTATGAGTGACCTGATCATATATTTAGCTTGCGTACGTTTGAGCTACACCCATGTATTTCAGGCTCTATTGATGCTAAACATCATTGTCTGTTTCCCTTTCCAGTGCCCACTAGCAGTGGATCTAGTTCCATGAACAGCTTAATTGTTAATTGTGGTGAACTCTAGCACAAAGAGTAATGATCCTGATCTGATAAGGGGACTAGAGGTAAAAGAGCCATTAGGAGGCAGTGATCACAACATGATAAGTTTTACTCTGCAAATGGAAAGGCAGAAGGGAAAATTGGAAGTGTCGGTATTACAGTATAGCAAAGGGGATTACAGAGGCATGAGGCAGGAGCTGGCCAAAATTGACTGGAAGGAGGCCCTAGCAGGGAAGACGGTAGAACAGCAATGGCAGGTATTCCTGGGAATAATGCAGAGGTTGCAGGATCAATTTATCCCAAAGAGGCGGAAAGACTCTAAGGGGAGTAAGAGACACCTGTGGCTGACGAGGGAAGTCAAGGACAGCATAAAAATTAAGGAGAGGAAGTATAACATAGCAAAGAAGAGTGGGAAGACAGAGGATTGGGACTCTTTTAAAGAGCAACAAACGTTAACTAAAAAGGCAATACGGGGAGAAAAGATGAGGTACGAGGGTAAACTAGCCAATAATATAAAGGAGGATAGCAAAAGTTTTTTTAGGTACGTGAAGAGGAAAAAAATAGTCAAGGCAAATGTGGGTCCCTTGAAGACAGAAGCAGGGGAATTTATTATGGGGAACAAAGAAATGGCAGACGAGTTAAACCGTTACTTTCTCCCAAATGTTCTAGGGGCCGGAGAACCTAGGGTGATGGAGGAACTGAAGGAAATCCACATTAGGCAGGAAATGGTTTTGGGTAGACTGATGGGACTGAAGGCTGATAAATCCCCAGGGCCTGATGGTCTGCATCCCAGGGTGGCTCTAGAAATAGTGGAAGCATTGGAGATCATTTTTCAATGTTCTATAGATTCAGGATCAGTTCCTGTGGATTGGAGGATAGCAAATGTTATCCCACTTTTTAAGAAAGGAGGGAGAGAGAAAACGGGTAATTATAGACCAGTTAGTCTGACATCAGTGGTGGGGAAGATGCTGGAGTCAATTATAAAAGACGAAATTGCTGAGCATTTGGATAGCAGTAACAGGATCATTCCGAGTCAGCATGGATTTACGAAGGGGAAATCATGCTTGACAAACCTACTGGAATTTTTTGAGGATGTAACTAGGAAAATTGACAGGGGAGAGTCAGTGGATGTGGTGTACCTCGACTTTCAGAAAGCCTTCGACAAGGTCCCACATAGGAGATTAGTGGGCAAAATTAGAGCACATGGTATTGGGGGAAGGGTACTGACATGGATAGAAAATTGGTTGACAGACAGAAAGCAAAGAGTGGGGATAAATGGGTCCCTTTCGGAATGGCAGGCAGTGACCAGTGGGGTACCGCAAGGTTCGGTGCTGGGACTCCAGCTATTTACGATATACATTAATGACTTAGATGAAGGGATTAAAAGTACCATTAGCAAATTTGCAGATGATACTAAAAAGCTGGGGGGTAGTGTGAATTGTGAGGAAGATGCAATAAGGCTGCAGGGTGACTTGGACAGGTTGTGTGAGTGGGCGGATACATGGCAGATGCAGTTTAATGTAGATAAGTGTGAGGTTATTCACTTTGGAAGTAAGAATAGAAAGGCAGATTATTATCTGAATGGTGTCAAGTTAGGAAGAGGGGATGTTCAACGAGATCTGGGTGTCCTAGTGCATCAGTCACTGAAAGGAAGCATGCTGGTACAGCAGGCAGTGAAGAAAGCCAATGGAATGTTGGCCTTCGTAACAAGAGGAGTTGAGTATAGGAGCAAAGAGGTCCTTCTACAGTTGTACCGGGCCCTGGTGAGACCGCACCTGGAGTATTGTGTGCAGTTTTGGTCTCCAAATTTGAGGAAGGATATTCTTGCTATTGAGGGCGTGCAGCGTAGGTTCACTAGGTTGATTCCCGGAATGGCGGGACTGTCGTATGTTGAAAGGCTGGAGCAATTAGGCTTGTATACACTGGAATTTAGAAGGATGAGGGGGATCTTATTGAAACATATAAGATAATTAGGGGATTGGACACATTAGAGGCAGGAAACATGTTCCCAATGTTGGGGGAGTCCAGAACAAGGGGCCACAGTTTAAGAATAAGGGGTAGGCCATTTAGAACGGAGATGAGGAAGAACTTTTTCAGTCAGAGAGTGGTGAAGGTGTGGAATTCTCTGCCTCAGAAGGCAGTGGAGGCCAGTTCGTTATATGCTTTCAAGAGAGAGCTGGATAGAGCTCTTAAGGATAGCGGAGTGAGGGGGTATGGGGAGAAGGCAGGAACGGGGTACTGATTGAGAGTGATCAGCCATGATCGCATTGAATGGCGGTGCTGGCTCGAAGGGCTGAATGGCCTACTCCTGCACCTATTGTCTATTGTCTATTGTAAAAAGAGTGCCAAAGACAAGGCTGAAGTGTTTAGTTTAGTCTAGTTTAGAGATACAATGCTGAAACAGGCCCTTCAGACCACCGAGTCTGCCCCGACCAGTGATCCCCGCACATTCACACTATCATACACACACTAAGAACAATTTACGCTTATACCAAGCCAATTAACCTACAAATCTGTACACCTTTGGAATGTGGGAGAAACCGAACATCTCGGAGAAAACTCGCATGGTCACAGGGAGAACGTACAAACTCAGTACAGACAGCACCCATAGTCAGGATCGAACCCAGATCTACTGGCGCTGTAAGGCAGCAACTCTACCGCTGTGCCTCTGTGATGCCCTGCGACTATCTCTAGGCAGAAGTACCGTTAGCTTCCTGCATGGATCCCTGCAATTTAATTTTCAATTTCCATTCACTAAAAAGAATTTTGAAACAACTGGTTGTGAACCACTTTGTTTTATGTAAGGCATGCTGCTGACTCCATTGAAAATGCTTCTTTAATTGTAAAACCTTACCCTGAAAAGTTAGTGCCATCCGTATCATTTGATATCAAAAAATGGCTGAGGCACGAGGTGCAGCAAAGGCTGAAGGACCCAACTTGATCTCAGCAGTCGTGATGAAGACTCGGCTCCAGGGCAAGCTGCGTCTACCCAAACTATTCCAATTCAACTACCGCACTGGCATCTACCCAACAATGTTGATATTGCCCAGGTATGTTCTAGGACAAACAAAAATAGTCCGTTATTGCCACAATTCTCTCAATCACCTTTTATTGCCCTGAGTAGGTGGTGGTCCTGGAGATGAGATGATGAACAACTAACCAGACTCATCATTTTTATGCAAGTTATAACTTCAACCAGTGGAATATTTCACCTTTGATACCCATTGACCCCGCTGTTATTGATACTGCTTGATGTCACGCTCAAATATTCACTTGATGTCAAGGGCAGTCACTCTCTTATTGCCTCTAGAATTCAGGACTTAAAATCATGTTGAAAACAAGAATAAGGCCATAAGCCAAGTGAAACCCCAGCTGAGCATTCTTCAACAAACAATTGGTGGGTAATGCGGAACCTAAGTGCTGGAATGGCCTATGTAATAGAACCGTGGACTTATCCTCAACAACTGCAATCGTCAAGTCAGCAGATCGCCATCAACTTCACGAGAGCAAGTGAATGCCGGCCATTCTAGCGGCACCCAGATCTTAGTGGAAAAGTAAATGTAGACCAGTGGTGGGCAGGATTGAATGAGACTGTTAAAAAGGAGAGACCTTCTTGAGAAATATGAACTCTGACATTAACAAACTGGATCAAATGCCCTTCTGTGCTGCAGATTCTCTGCAAGTCAATGCAGCGGCAAGATGGGTTGAAATAATGAAGGTGCTAGAATTAAGATGGAGACGGGGGAGGAACAGAAAACAGATTAAGGTCAAGGCAATGAAACGGATCAGAGCAGGAGGTTAGCTGCAGGTATTGATGCAGGTAAAATAAATTATGGGAAGAATGCATTATTAAAAATTAAATAAAAGTAAGCATGTATTCATCTTTCAATGCCAAGAAAAGTATAGCTCTATTTTTGAAAAGACTTAGAATAGCCTGTTTTTAGTTTTTGAAGTATGTGGGTGCCTGACTGATGACCTAGAGGGAGTAATGGGGCACGTCATGAATGAAAAGCATGACCACATCTGTTTGGACAGCTATTCATCTAGTGGCAACAGAAATGGAACTCTGCCACTGGAATCTGTGGTTGCCCAACCTGTAAACGTTTTACATTTAACTCCATTTTACTCTTTGCCTCCACAAGCCTCAATTGTGGGGCTCATACACGCCATCTGCACTCTGCTAGGCTTGCCTCAGCCGGTGGGAATCACCCAGACCTGACAGTGCTGCTTGCCAGACCCACTGGTCTCTGATTTACTAACCTGATATGATTTTGCTCTGTCTGTCTCAGCTTCCTTTGTGCTGCTTTTATTTCCTCTTTTTTTTTCTCTCGCCCTTTGCTGTATGAAGGCAGCCACATGCTCTCTCAGCCGCCACGCCGCTCTGCCCCTCCTTTGAAGCCAAGGCGATCCAAAAAAGGTCTGTCTCGCATCATGCTTAACTTTATTTGCTTCTTCCATTTAAAATTTGTCTATGTCGGTGTCGTACAGTAATTGCTTCTTTCTTTTTGCTGTCTAATACATGTAGTACTGAGTGTGTGAATGTATATGGTACATGTGTACTACATGAAAGTAAAGGGCCAACTAAATAATTTCTGCTCTTTCAGTGCATTCCAACACAAGGAAGGAAGTTCGGCAGCGAGGTCAGTAAAATCTTCTCTCATGTTCTACTTTGTCAATAGATAATAAATAGATCAGTGCAAAGTCCACCGTTTGTCATACCTTAACAATTTGGATGAGAATGTAGGAAGCAACATTGGTAACTTTACAGATGACACCACAATTGGTGGGATAGAGGACAGTGAAGAAGGTCATCTAAGACTGCAACAGGATCTCTGTCAATAAGGAAAGTGAGCAAAGGAACGGCGTGGTAACGAAATAGAATTTAATTCAGGCAAGTGCAATGGGATGCATGTTGGGAACTTAAACCAGGACATACACAGTGAATGACAGGGTCCTGGACAGCATTGTAGAATAGAGGGAACAAAGGTACCAGAGGGTGCAGAGAAAAATTGCAAAGATGTTACCTGGATTGAAGACCTTGATATAAAAGGGAAGACTGAATATGCTGGGACTGTTTTTTCTGAAGCGCAAGGGGCTGAGCGATGATTTATCAGGCTATTTTCAAGGGACCAAGCACCTGTACTCCTAGATCTTTATGTTCTACAAAGGCTCTCCAGAGCTTTACCATTTACTGTGCTAGACTTACCTGGCTTGATGCAGCAAAGTGCCATATGCACTGTACCGCCAATTTGGGTGTCATCTGCACATTTACTAAGAATATTAACGACATTTTTAGAGGCAACACAGTGGCACAGTGGCGCAGCGGTAGAGTTAGTGCGTACAGCGCCAGTGATCCAGTTTGATCCTGACTACAGGCACTTGTCTGTACAGAGTTTGTACCTGCTTGGGTTTTCTCTGGGATCTCCGGTTTCCTCCCACACTCCCAAAGACATATATGTTTTATAGGTTAATTCGCTTGGTATAATTGTAACTTGTAAGATAGTATTAGTGTGTGGGGATCACTGGTCAGCACAGACTCGGTGGGCCAAACGGCCTGTTTCCACGCAATATCTCTAAACAAAACTAAACTAAATCATGAATGTATTTAACAAACAGCAGGAGACCTGGCACTGACTCCTGCAACAGTCTTCTGATCACAAGCCTCCAAATCAGGAAAACAACGCACTACAATTACAGATTGAATCCCCCCCCTGCTGAGCCAATTTTGAATCCAATTCATAGGTTACCTGGAATTTCATAGACTAGCCTACCGTGCGGGATCTTGTCAAAGGCCTTACTAAAGTCCATATAGACATTGTCCACTTCCCTGCCCTCATCAATTCTCTTGGTGACCTCTTCAAAAAACGTTTTCCATCACAAAGCCACCTTGATCATCCCTAATCAGTCCATGCCTATCCAAATGCTGGTAGATCCTGTCCCTATGCATCCCATCCGACAACTTTCCCATCATGGCTGGCTCACCAGCTTGCAGTTCCGTGGCTTGTCCTTCCTGGTTTTCTTAAATAACAATACAACATTAGTCACCCTGGAACTACATCTGCGGTTAAAGATTATTCAAATATGCAAGGACCTCTGCAATTTCTTCCCTCACTTCTTGCATAATCTGAGGGTGCACTTGGTCAGGCTCTGGGGATTTATCCACCTTAATGTGCTTTAAAATCACCAATACCTTCTCTTTGGTAATCCGTATCTGACCTAAGGCAGTACAACTTGTGCCTCAATTCCTTAGATTCCATGATCTTCTCCTCTGTAAAAATGGATGAAAATATTAATTTAATCTTTCCCCCATCTTTTATTGCTGATTTGTAAGGGGACCTATATATTCCCTAGCTATTCTTTTAAGGTGGATGGCTGCAGTTTTATGCCAAGGTAGTGGAAACATAGAAACATAGAAAATAGGTGCAGGAGGAGGCCATTCGGCCCTTCGAGCCAGCACCGCCATTCATTGTGATCATGGCTGATCGTCCATAATCAATAACCCGTGCCTGCCTTCCCCCCATATCCCTTGATTCCACTAGACCCTAGAGCTCTATCTAACTCTTTCTTAAATCCATCCAATGATTTGGCTTCCACTGCCCTCTGTGGCAGAGAATTCCTCAAATTCACAACTCTGGGTGAAAAAGTTCCTTCTCAGTTTTAAATGGCCTCCCCTTTATTCTAAGACTGTGGCCCCTGGTTCTGGACTCCCCCAACATTGGGAACATTTTTCCTGCATCTAGCTTGTCCAGTCCTATTATAATTGTATGTGTTTCTATAAGATCCCCTCTCATCCTTCTAAACTCCAGTCTTTTCAATCTTTCCTCATATGACAGTCCTGCCGTCCCAGGGATCAATCTCGTGAACCTAGGCTGCACTGCCTCAATTACAAGGATGTCCTTCCACAAATTAGGAGACCAAAACTGTACACAATACTCCAGATGTGGTCTTACCAGGGCCCTATACAACTGCAGAAGAACCTCTTTACTCCTATAAGAACCTCTTTACTCCTATAACTGGAGTCTAAAACAAGAGATATATTTTACGGTGAGGGGACCTGAGGCAACATTTTCACACAGAAGATGATGGGTGCAAGGAAATGGAAGAGGCAGATACAGTTCCATTTAATAGACATTTGGACAGGAACATGGTAAGGAAAGATTGAGATGGATGATGGGCCAAATACAGACAAATGGGACTAGCTCCTAGGTTGGCATGGATAAGTTTGGCCCAAGAGTCTGTTTCCATGCTATATAACTCTATCATTGAAACTCCACTCAGAATAAGTAAAAGGACTGCAGTTATTCCAAAATATGTACACAACTGGTTTCAATATGAGTAGCTGTTTTAACATAGTGACTGCCTAGAACTTTAGTTAAATCATAATTTAGTTATCCAGAATGATCCTGTCAAGATGTATCAAAGTAAAAAATAAGCAAATGATGTATCCTGCCAGGATGTTTAAATGTTAATGCAGTATAATTATAATTGGACTGATGTTTTGTGTACATGTCACTTAATTTTCATGTAATATAGATAAACAGAAGGGTCTTCACAGTGCCATGAGTTCTATACCCATCATCAAACCCAAAAGTTCCTCGGCATCTCATTAATGCAATCAGTTTGTATCATTCTATTTAAAACACTTGTTCATTGAATCATTTATAAGCCACTTATTTTTCTGAAGTCATTTCATTGAAATCAGTTTTGCTCATCAAAAATGATTCTGACATCCAAGATGTTTCCTGTGTGGCAAGTATTTTAGAGTCATAGAGCAAGGAAATAGGCTCCTATGCCCTCTAATCTTTGATTCCCCTATCCTGGGAAAAAAAAGCATCTGTCTGTTTACCCCTCAGCCTATTGCTTTGCAGGGAATAAAGTCCTAGCCTGCCCAACCTCTCCCTACAGCTCATGCCCTTAAGTTCTGTATCCTCATAAATCTTCTCTTTCCTGTAACAGGGAGAACAAGATTGAACACAATACGTCTTGTACAGCTATTTTGAACCACACTTGAACATTCATTTTTATTATTTTTTAAGATTGATTAGAACGGGTGTCAGGGGTTATGGGGAGAAGGCAGGTGAATGGGGTTAGGGGGGAGAGATAGATCAGCCATGATTGAATGGCGGAGTAGATGTGATGGGCCGAATGGCCTAATTCAGCTCCCTTTGCTTATGACCTTATGATCCAGGTGTTGTTTGCAACGCCTGAATTTATTGCGAATCCACAATTGCCCTATGCTACCTATATTTGTGCAGAGGTATAAAGAATTCTCCCAATATTAATATTCAATATAGAAGTTAAAACAAATCTCTTTCCCAATGTTTAATTTTCTTTTTCATATCAACTTCGGTTGCATGACTTGTTTGACCAATTGTGTGTATGATATTCAACACAAAACTCACTTTTTGTTACAGAATGTAATCGACCTAGCGGCACACTGCAGAACTTGCCGATGAAAAGGATGGTGGCTGTTTTTGATTACGACCCCAGGGAAAGCTCTCCTAATGTGGATATTGAGGTGATATACATCTGAGCCCATGTTGTACATTTGTCAGGGGATAGGAACTTAGCCAGTTAAATGTATTAAACTCAGGCAGAAAACCAATGGCCTTCTGTACTCATGTCCACAATAGTACCCCTGAAGGAGCAGATTTAGTTGCCTCCAGGATATGGAAGATAGGAATATTATTCAGGCTCTTCATATATATCCTTTGGGAGAGGTCACCGAATATTATTCAGGCTCATCATAATCTCCTTTGGGAAGTTTGCCATGGCATTTAATATATATTTGAAACACAGCATGTGTGAAATAAGGTGACATGAATGTCAGAGCTGCAAAGTTATATTGAGGCTGAGTTGCCTGATGTTGAAAGACCCGAAACACCCAATAACCCCAGGTTACATCACTGATGATGTGTTCAGGAGCATCAAGAGATGTACTTATTAATCAAAAAAAAAAAGAGGATCGCTCATATGATTTAATACAATAACTGATTTTTTTGTGGGAGGGGTAGGGTTTTCATGAGAGACCTCATGTTCACCTGCAATTCCTGCTTACAAAACACTACGGAATTTGAGTGATGATGCATCTCAAATATGTTCACGCCATTATAAAAAACATAATACTATTGTCTGCATTGTGTCCCCATTCATTTGAGTAATGGGACTCTTCTGAACCAGAATGTCATTTAAATTGCTCAAAAGCACAAAAACGAACGAAAGAGATTTCATTTACGTTTAACAAACCAGCAGTATTGAGAATCATCCTGCACAGCCTTTTCAGAGAACCTTCTAATTGTCAGCAAAACACACACATGTGATTTTCTCTGTCTGCAAGCTCCTTCCCCCGACATTTGCTACTGAAAGGGAGCACATGTTCTTGGAGCACGTGCTCTTTTATCTCGTGGATAACCTCCTTTGCAAATATGTGCTGGGGTACATGCGGTGATCGGTCTTCAGTTCATTCCCTCTCCCTTGAATGTTTAACTCGCCCATAAGGGGCAAGGTCACAGGCCCATAAAAATGAATATTTAAGGGTAAGATGTAATGTTTCTGGTGATACGAGAGGACGCATGTATTATGTGACCTGAGGATTGGAGTGAATTTCAGCAGCTTGATCAATAAATTGAGTGATGATGACATTGATAGAAAATAAAGTTTGGATGCTGCTGAAAATCGATTGAATAAGAAGAGCAATGTGCTTGAGAACAGTAAATTTGATGGTAGCAGGACAATGCAGCTAAAGCATTTGTGTTAAAAATGTAGTCACTTGCTGACAATGTAATTAAACCAACTCCTACACTGCATCAGTGAACTGGGTACAATGTTCCTGCTGGTTACTCCCACATCGAACTTCACTGAAGCACGTCAACTTAATGAGTAGGTTGTCCTTTCTCCCATTACTGATGAAATGTTTAATTTATCCATCCTGTTGACTGTACCCAGCTGTATTTCCACAGAGGTGACATTATGTCTTAGTGTTGACCCTGGTCTGTATTTATTATGCATACTGAACACCTATTTTCATTTGTGGATGACGGGTAGTTTTTCAAGTAGATTTTGTCAGTAAGAGATGGTGATGAAATGGGAATTGTTTGGGGAAAAATCCGAGTCAATTGAGAGGTTTGATCTTCTTACTGAACTCAATTGTGCTAAGTCAGAAAATATTACTCAAAACCCATCATGCATGTAAATAAAGAGCCTTTTGTGTACCAGAGCGATGTAAAACATCTAACCCAAAATTAATCGGTACAATTGAGTTCAGTTAGAAGACCTTTCATCTCAGTTGCCTCTGGGTTTTCCTGAAGCAGTTCTACTCCCATTTCCTCACCATTTTTCATTCTGCCCTCACTGACATCATCTGAAAAACTACCTTCAGACATCTTCCCATCCCCTCCCCTTTCTGCGTTCCGCAGAGACTGTTCTCTCCGTAACTCCCTGGTCCACTCGTCCCTTCCTACCCAAACCACCCCATCCCCAGGCACTTTCCCCTGCAACCGCACGAGATGCAACACCTGTCCCTTTACCTCCCCCCTCAACTCCATCCAAGGACCCAAACAGTCTTTCCAGGTGAGACAGAGGTTCACCTGCACCTCTTCCAACCTCATCTATTGTATCCGCTGCTCTGGATGTCAACTTTTTTACATCGGCGAAACCAAATGCAGGCTCGGCAATCGTTTCGCTCAACACCTTCGCTCAGTCTGCCTTAACCAACCTGATCTCCCAGTGCCTGAGCACTTCAACTCCCACTCCCAGTCTGACCTTTCTGTCATGGGCCTCCTCCAGTGCCATAGTGAGGCCCACCGGAAATTGGAGGAACAGCACCTCATATTTCGCTTGGGCAGCTTGCCCAACTTTGACTTCTCCAACTTTAGATAGTTCCTCTGTCCCTCTCTTCCCTCCCCTTTCTCAGTTCTCCCTCTATCTTCCTGTCTCCACCTATATCCATCCTTTGTCCCGCCCCCCCTGACATCAGTCTGAAGTAGGGTCTCGACCCGAAACGTCACCCATTCCTTCTCTCCTGAGATGCTGCCTGACCTGCTGAGTTACTCCAGCATTTTGTGAATAAATACCTTTGATTTGTACCAGAATCTGCAGTTATTTTCTTACACCTTCAGACGAATACTGGATCCATTCCAATCCCACATTTACCAGTGATCCTTTCCTGTTTGTAGTCCCTTTACTGCTCTACCATTCCTGTCCCAGATTTCAGAACCCTCTTTAAATGGATTTTCTCAATCTGTTTGACGTGGCGTTATTTTTTTTAGAGATACAGCGCGGAAACAGGCCCTTCGGCCCACGTGGGCAGCAATGATTCCTGCACTCTAACACTATCCTACACCCACAAGGGACAATTTACAATTGTACTGCACCAATTAACTTGCAAACCTGTACATCTTTGGAGTGTGGGAGGAGATCTTGGCGAATACCTACGTAGAATAACATACAAACTCCGTACAGACGAGCACCCATAGTCAGAATCGAGCCCGGGTCTCTGGTGCTGTAAGGAAGTAGCTCTACTTCTACGCCACTATGCCACCATGTTGCAACTAATATCAACCAAATCATGGGTGCTATGAAATACACATTATCCCTCCTGATCAATTGCTAGCTCCAAGGGGCAGGACTGCCAGTAGAGCTGCTGCCTCACAGCGCCAGAGACACGGATTCCATCCTGACCTCAAAGCGCTGTCTGTGTGGAGTTTGCACATTCTCCCTGTTTCCCTGCGTGGGCTTTCTCCTGGTGTTCTGGTTTCCTCCCACATTCCAAAGATGTGTGGGGTTCATGCTGTATCTCTAAACTAAACTAAATTTATGTAAAACACGTATCGCCCCAGATCAATTGCTAGCTCCAAGTTGCCAGGAGTAATTCCAAGAACACTATAAATTCTTAACATAATTCTTCAATCTTAGTCTCCACCTTGAGCATTAAAATTGGACAAATAACAGTTGCATACAACTTTCCAGACTTGCTTGCAAACCCTTCTTGTTTCTTATAACTCTGAAGATTCGTTAATCAAATGGCCTCCAGCCTCTTTTACTCAATTATTTGGCCTGAATGGTATTTAGCATTTTGTACAAAATCAGTGAATTAAATACGTACCGTCAATATTGTGAACATTGCCATAAATTTAATCTATTCTTATCCAAAATAGGCCAAATATATTGGAAAAAGCTGAGAGTGCTTTAGCCAAACCTAGAATTGAACCGAGAACTGCTCGATTTAATCCTTGCCTTTCTTTTTTAACAGGCTGAGCTGACTTTCAGTGCTGGCGATATCATTGCTGTTTACGGGGACATGGATGAGGACGGGTTCTATTATGTGAGTTTCTGCAAGTGTGTCCATGACTACAAAACATTGTAGTAAAAATACAGTGGAGGTGCTTAAGTGGAATGTAAACATTCACTTCAGAATTTATAAAATACTACCTGCTAATCAATAACAAAGCCGTGTTTTGGAGGGATGAAGGGCCACAAGTAAAGGTGGAGTGGCTTTGGAGTTCTGTGATGTGATGAGAGAAGTATCAGAGATTTGTGTTGGGAAAGGGAGAAGTGTTTCAGGACCCTATGTTAGTGTCACTAGGGCCATGATAATACAAGTCATCAAAACATGTTGTGATCGGACAGGGGAGAGAGAATTTGAGGCCTGTACTTTGGTTTGTAGTGAAAGATCGGAGGAACACGGAAATTGGTTGGAGAATGAAGAAGAGACATAGAGTGATGGAAAATAAGTAGTCTGCACCTTGAATGGGGTATCAGGGGAGGGATCAGAGGTTGAGGGTGATGTGCAGAGAGGGAGAGATTGGGAACTATGCCTTGAGGCAGAGATAGTGGGAGAGGGATCAAATGAGGAATTATTAAATAGGGAGGGATAGGGAACAAGAGGTGTGCCTCAAATGGAGTGGCAGGATGGACCTTTTCAAGATTGAGAGTGGAGAGTGGGCTTGATGGGTTGGGACAAATTTGAAGAGGTGAATGGGGAAACATGTTGAGGATCGGCCTCAGGAATAAGGGGTGGGTGAGAGCAGAGATGGGGGGGGGGACGTTTGTTGATCAAGGTCTTTGGGGAATTCTGGATTTGTGGCAGATGGAGAGGAGAGGGTTAGGTATCAGTGCATTGCAGACTAGGTGGAGGGATTGTGGCACAAAGGAGGAAAGATGTAAGGCAATTATCCTTTCAATTCATTGATACACTGGGAAGACATAGTTATCCTGAGAAAGACAACAATGGTGTCTCCTGGGAAATTATGAACTTAATTTTCTCACAATTCTCCAGAAGGACTTTTGCACAGAAACATAGAAAAATAGAATATTGGGGTAAGTGCAGGCCATTTGGCTCTTCGATCTTGCTTTGCCATTCAGTTTGATGATGGTTGATCATCCAAACACAGTAACTCGTTCCCGCTTTCTTTTCAGCCATTAGAAATATATCCTGCTCCTTCTTGACTTTATTTAATAAATCTGGCCACAACTTCTTTCTATGTTCGGGAATGCTACAGGTTTATCACACTCTGGTTGAAGAAATTTCCCCTCATTTCAGTCCTAAATGTACCCCTGGGCAGTGACCTCACCATCAGGAACATCCTTCCTGCATGTAGTCTGTCTACACCAGTCAGGAATTTATAAGTTTCAAGAAGGTCCACTCTTATTCTTCTAAACTCTAGTGAATATAAGGCCAATTGTTCCAATCTCTTATTCCCATTCTATCTTTCCTGTCTGTCGATCACTTTGCAATCCATCCATAATGAATAATATCAACCAATGTACAACGTTCAAATATTTCGGCTGCAATAGGTCAAGAGGCTGAACAGTCTGACCAATAACTAATTTGCTTAAACCTCACATCTTTTCCAGCATTCATAAAGTACAGACTATATTTCCTGGGTGAATGTAACACAGGTTCATGTTATAGGAGTAGAATTAGGCCATTCGGCCCATCGAGTCTACTCCACCATTCAATCATGGCTGATCTCTGCCTCCTAATCCCATTTTCCTGCCTTCTCCCCATAACCCTCGACACCTGTTCTGATCAAGAATCTGTCTCTCTGCCTTAAAAATATCCACAGACTTGGCCTCCACAGCCCTCTGACTAAAGAAGTTCCGCCTCACCTCCTTTCTGAAAAAGCGCCCTTTAATTCTGAGGCTATGACCTCTGGTCCTAGACTCTGCCACCAGTGGAAACATCCTTTCCACATCCACTCTATCAATGCCTTTCATTATTCTGTAAATTTTAATGAGGTATCTGAGTGCCAGTGAGGATGAAGCAGCCTACTTGATTAATATCTATCCATCCATCTGTGTCGATATTTAATCCCACCACCAAAAGAACTCGACATTTGGCATATGGAAACCATTATCTGCAAACTTCCCTCAGATCACTTCTGGAATTATTTCATAAGGTCAAAATCATGGAATTCCCTCATCAAATAGCAGAGTGGGAATATGTTCAGCAGAGGGCCTGCCAGGTTCATGAACTTGGACCACCATGACTTTCTTAAGGATAATGAAGAGCAATAAATATAGTCCATGCCTTGTGTTGTCCACTACCCACGAATAAATGTTTTTAAATTAACCACACAGGCTCCAGTGCCCTTTGTATATCTACCGCATCAAACTCCTATGTCATCCTTCTTCTCTTCATTAAGGAAAGTACCCATTATTCAGCCCAAGCTCTGTCTGTGGGTCAATTTCATCATCATTTGTTCTTTTCCTCAACCACTCACATTAATGAATTTCTGGCAAATTCGGTACCACTTGCAGTTCCTAGCAGATGATCTATTGAGCCAATCCCATTTTTTTATTAATGCTTTTACACTTTGTAGTTCAGGATACAGTATTAACCACGAGAAAGTGGTGATGCATGAACAAGAAGTAACGGAGTCCAAATACAATGTGCTTCTGGTCTAATCAATAAAGAAGATTTTTTGCAAATTAGGGTCCTGATCCATAGTTGAAACAAAATAGTCTAAAGTACAGGCCCAGCTTGAACTTTCAGAGAAGGGGTATTGACTTCTTTCATTAGTTGATTATAAACCACAGAGCCTCACTGGCCACATAGAGACAGATTGATCTATTTATTTTCATTTATCCCAAATTACTGGAACTACTTTTAGGAAGTAACTGCACATTGCTGGTTTAAACCGAAGAGAGGCACAAAAAGTTGGAGTAACTCAGCGGGTCAGACAGTATCTCTTGAGAAAAGGAATGAAGTTTTGGGTAAAACCCTTCTTCAGCCGACTACTTATGTTTCAATGTATTAAGCCACCAATAAAGTAATAGAACTAAAAACAATTTCTTTCAAAACTCCAATTTTAGAAAAATGAGATAATAACAAAAATGTAAATGGAATTGAGTCTTGATGACAGTTTGGACAAAGCTGATTTTACAACATTGTTGTAATCTTTAATTTGCACCTTTTTTTCACACTATTCAGTCAGACGATGATTTATTTGGCAGAGCTATACGTGACAGGTTCTGTTTTTTGCATGTCAGGGTGACCTGAATGGAGTACATGGACTAGCACCATCCAACTTCCTGGAGCTGATAAGTGCAGAGGAGACAGTGGACACAGCTAAGGGGAATGCCCTGATAAGGCTTCCTCAGACTGCAGTTCAGAAGGAAAAACAGGTGAGACAAAGAGATCCTCTGTTGTGTATTCTCCTGTTGTGAAATACTGGAATATGCATCCAATGTTTATGCCAAGCTTTTAGAAATTGTGCAAGAAGTCAAGGCAAGGGCACTTTTCAGGTGAGACAGGATTGATGACAAAAAAAGTAGTCCTCAGAGAGAGAAAGAAGGGAAATATTGAATGATGAGGGAAGGAGCAGTCGGAGAGAACTAAAGAAGGTCATGGAAATTGTTTGAAGTGAAGTTATATATGAAGAGAGAGAAGGCAAAAGTGAAAGAGAAGGGTCAAATAGACTGAGTGTGGCCAACAGATAACTGAAGGGAGACACAAGGAAATGAAGATGCTGGAATCAAAACAAAGTGCTGGAGTAACTCAGCAGGTCAGGCAACTTCTGTGGAGGGAATGGATAAACGATATTTTGGGACGGGACCCATCTTTAAAAATAAATATCAAGAGGTGAAGGTTGAAACATCCAGTGGGGGGTTGTGTGGGACTTTGGTTGGCTAAATTGAACGCGTAAAACTTTGTGTTTCCTTAAAAAAGACATTATTCTGGTTATATTTTGATTATTCGTTCTGCTATTTGTAGGGTGTGTATATCATTTAAGTGGCACTATTACCTAAAGTTTGTAATCTAATCTTCAATTTTTAAATATAATCTAAAATTTTCCCTGTGAAATATTTTGATGCATATTTTCGTTATATCAATATTGCCTTTGGATCTCTTTTGTGAGTGACATATTCTTTGAAAGCTTTTTTACCTCTCATGTGATTCTAAAGGTGAGTTACTGTTCATTTATTATCATAATTGTTCCTAGGCCTTTAAGTCATATATATAATTTTATTAACAATGTTGCCGACAAATGCGTCGCTTTTGGAAACTTTTATCGTACTCCATTTTATTATGTAACAAGATATATAACATATTCTTTCCCCTTTTAATTGTCGGTTAAATAACCCTGAATTGTAAATATGAGTATTTTTAAAGGGTTTATTGCAGAACCCTCGAAGATGAATCTTTCTGTTAATGTTCACATGCTGCAGTAGTACAGTTCATTGTAGCTGAGCTACATGCTGTTGGAGGTCTAATTGGAGCAGCTAGTTATAATTTAAATCTTTATTTTGTTCATTTTTTTCACTTGCGGAGCTTTCTTTTATTATAATTATTTTTCTCTACCTTTTTCCATGGCAACAGAGGAAGGCTGTTCATTTCAAGCGGTAATTAGCGGCCAGAAGGCTTGTAAGTTTGTGTTGTTGAAGATACTGCTGCAGCTTTCAAATACTGTAATTTGCATCGCAGTATGCACACTGGATGGATCTGCATTTCTGCAGGGAGCACAACGCCAGTGCAAAGGACAGAGTTACAGGAGGCAGACATAACCTCAGGAAACATTCATAAATAGTAAAAACGGCCGTGCTCCTTCACAATTGTAGACATTAGCAATTCGTAACATGAACCTGCTCTTGGGGTAATGTAACTATCCATAATGTCCAGATGAAGTGGATGTGGAGAGAATGTTTCCAGTACTGACAGATTTTAAGACCAAGGTCACGGGCTCAGAATAAAAGGACGTACCTTTAGAATGGAGATGAGGAGGAATTTCTGTAGCCAGAGGCTGGTGAATCTGTGGAATTCATTACAACAGAGGGATGTTGAGGTCGTCATTGGGTACATTTAAAGCAGAGATTGACAGGTTCCTTAATTAGTAAGGGTGTCAAAGGTTACAGTGAGAAGGCAGGAGAATGGGCTTAAATCAGCCGTGATTGGCTGAATGGCCTAATTCTGCCCCTATGTCTTATGATCTATGCTATGCCTTAGTCTGACAACTTATTTCCCATTCCTGGCTTCATTATCTGAACTGTGGGCTAGACAGACAGCACTGAGGTGAAGGAGGTTTTTCTTGATTGTTTAAGAGGATATATCACAGAGCCACCCACAAAATAAGTACTTATGGCCTTTGAAAGCAAATAACAATAACTCACAGTGATATTTGGGTAAAATTTATAGAAAGAACAATCGGTAGGGATGTGCAGGAATGCAGTTAAAGACGGTGTATTTAGTTACCAAGGGATATCTGCAGGGATAGCTGGTAGTTTAGGAATGGTACTAAATCCTGGAGATATTATTATGTTTCCAGATGGAAGCACTTGCCAGATTCCAAGATTTTCAGTGATGCAGTTAAATTCCTGGATTAAGAGGAGTGGGTGGATGTGTAGGAATGGAACGACAGACAGCACTTCAAGTTGACAGATTCAGTACAGCTCTCCCAACAATATCCTAATTTCATCCACCTCCCACTGCCAGAGAGAAACTGAGAGGTGGAGTCACTCAGCAAATGCACAACATATCAATTTGGGATACAAAGTTCTGTAACTCTCAAAGCTGATCTCTAGCATTTATTTGGGAGCCGTAGAAGCAAATCAGTCCAAGATCAGAGAGTTGCCGGCTACTGAACTGCAAAAAAAGACATTCCAAATTATGAGAAATTAACTGAAAGATTTGGATTCCATTTGCAATTTATAGAAAAAGAATAAAAAACATAATTGACAACAGTTTACAGGAGGCACTTGGCAGGTTTGCCCATATCATGCTCTTTTACCTTTTGTCCTTTGCACGGTTTGTAAATGTAGGTCTTCATGGTGCACTCCACCTATAGTCACGTTGGATAACTAATGGCATAGTAGATGTGCTTGGCTGTGTCACTCACGCTTGAATTAAACTGCAATAGGAACTATCTTGATATTAGGTTTAATTGTGATTTCCATCACCAATAGCTGCTGCTCTGTATTTCTTTTTCTTTTTGGGGTGTGGATATGTCTGACTGTGCCAGTGTTTATTGTCCATCTTTAATTCCCCTTAAACTGAGGGGGCAGTTACGATTCAACCTCTTTGATGCAATTGGAGTCACACATAGGCCAGACCCGCTAAGGATAGCTGGTTTGGAAACATAAGAAACTACAAATGCTGGAATGTTGTGCAAAAACAAAGTGCTGGTGGAACTCACAGGTAGACACAAAATGCTGGAGTAACTCAGCGGGACAGGCAGCATCTCTGGAGAGAAGGAATGGGTGACTTTTCAGGTCGAGACCCTTCTTCAGACAAGTCTCAACCCGAAATGTCACCCATTCCTTCTCTCCAGAGATGCTGCCTGTCCCACTGAGTTACTCCTGCATTTTGTGTCTACCTTCAATTTAAACCAGCATCTGCTGTTCTTTCCTACACTGCTGGTGGAATTCAGCAGGTCACACAGCACCTGTGGAGGGAATGAACAAACAACATTTTGGGCCTGGTCCCTTATTCAGACTGAAGAAGGGTCCCAACCTGAAACATCAAATTATCATTCCTCCATAGATGCTGCCTGATCCACTGAGTTCCTCCAGCACTTTGGCTTTTGCTCAAGGATAGCAGGTTTCCTTTGTTTGAGGATATTAGAGAAGCAGATGGATTTTCAGAACAATCTAGTAGTTTCATAGTCAACGATAATAAGGCTCTTTTTTTTCATTGCCATCGGCTCTGATAATACCTCCACCATATAGCTTATTAGATAAATGGGATTAGATTATCCATTATTATTGATCAGGAGTGGAAATAGTAAATACAAATTAATTAGTGCTTATGACTCCACCTTTTTAATGGAAATTTGATTTTGCTCAGCATTGTAGCATCAAGGATTAGACGGGTAACAATACCACACCAACCTCACAGTAGGGTGAACTCATGTGATATAGTTTATTTATAGTGACTAGAACATCCTGGTCTGCATAGGTGTGCTGCCCCTTGCCATCAGTGCACATGTGAGGAGAAGCTTGTCCTGATGTTGAAGGAGGAGGCACGATGATCTCAGGCTTGTCTCTGCAGTCCACTCTTGCCTTGTCAGGCTTATACTGGCCGCTCAGTCCTGATCTCAAAGGAGGAGGCATGACGCTCAGACTTGACCCTGTAGTTCACTCTTACCTTGAAGAAGTGGTGCTGGCGGCCTCAGGTTTGGCCTGGCTGCTCAGTCTCTGCCTTGAAGAGGATGCACTGGTGCTCAGGCCTGGCCAGGTAGCTCACCCTCTCCCTCCCACCCTCTCCCTCCCACCCTCTCCCTCCCACCCTCTCCCTCCCACCCTCTCCCTCCCACCCTCTCCCTCCCACCCTCTCCCTCCCACCCTCTCCCTCCCACCCTCTCCCTCCCACCCTCTCCCTCCCACCCTCTCCCTCCCACCCTCTCCCTCCCACCCTCTCCCTCCCACCCTCTCCCTCCCACCCTCTCCCTCCCACCCTCTCCCTCCCACCCTCTCCCTCCCACCCTCTCCCTCCCACCCTCTCCCTCCCACCCTCTCCCTCCCACCCTCTCCCTCCCACCCTCTCCCTCCCACCCTCTCCCTCCCACCCTCTCTCCCCCACCCTCTCTCCCCCACCCTCTCTCCCCCACCCTCTCTCCCCCACCCTCTCTCCCCCACCCTCCCCCCCCACTCTCCCCCACCCTCTCTCCCCCACCCTCTCTCCCCCACCCTCTCTCCCCCACCCTCTCTCCCCCACCCTCTCTCCCCCACCCTCTCTCCCCCACCCTCTCTCCCCCACCCTCTCTCCCCCACCCTCTCTCCCCCACCCTCTCTCCCCCACCCTCTCTCCCCCACCCTCTCTCCCCACCCTCTCTCCCCACCCTCTCTCCCCACCCTCTCTCCCCACCCTCTCTCCCCACCCTCTCTCCCCACCCTCTCTCCCCACCCTCTCTCCCCACCCTCTCTCCCCACCCTCTCTCCCCCACCCTCTCTCCCCCACCCTCTCTCCCCCACCCTCTCTCCCCCACCCTCTCTCCCCCACCCTCTCTCCCCCACCCTCTCTCCCCCACCCTCTCTCCCCACCCTCTCCCCCACCCTCTCTCCCCACCCTCTCTCCCCACCCTCTCTCCCCACCCTCTCTCCCCACCCTCTCTCCCCACCCTCTCTCCCCACCCTCTCTCCCCACCCTCTCTCCCCACCCTCTCTCCCCACCCTCTCTCCCCACCCTCTCTCCCCACCCTCTCTCCCCACCCTCTCTCCCCACCCTCTCTCCCCACCCTCTCTCCCCACCCTCTCTCCCCACCCTCTCTCCCCACCCTCTCTCCCCACCCTCTCTCCCCACCCTCTCTCCCCACCCTCTCTCCCCACCCTCTCTCCCCACCCTCTCTCCCCACCCTCTCCCCCCACCCTCTCCCCCCACCCTCTCCCCCCCACCCTCTCCCCCCCACCCTCTCCCCCCCACCCTCTCCCCCCCACCCTCTCCCCCCCACCCTCTCCCCCCCACCCTCTCCCCCCCACCCTCTCCCCCCCACCCTCTCCCCCCCACCCTCTCCCCCCCACCCTCTCCCCCCCACCCTCTCCCCCCCACCCTCTCCCCCCCACCCTCTCCCCCCCACCCTCTCTCCCCCACCCTCTCTCCCCCACCCTCTCTCCCCCACCCTCTCTCCCCCACCCTCTCTCCCCCACCCTCTCTCCCCCACCCTCTCTCCCCCACCCTCTCTCCCCCACCCTCTCCCCCCCACCCTCTCCCCCCCACCCTCTCCCCCCCACCCTCTCCCCCCCACCCTCTCCCCCCCACCCTCTCCCCCCCCACCCTCTCCCCCCCCACCCTCTCCCCCCCCACCCTCTCCCCCCCCACCCTCTCCCCCCCCACCCTCTCCCCCCCACCCTCTCCCCCCCCACCCTCTCTCCCCCCCACCCTCTCTCCCCCCCACCCTCTCTCCCCCCCACCCTCTCTCCCCCCCACCCTCTCTCCCCCCCACCCTCTCTCCCCCCCACACCCTCTCCCCCCCACCCTCTCCCCCCCACCCTCTCCCCCCCACCCTCTCTCCCCCACCCTCTCTCCCCCACCCTCTCTCCCCCACCCTCTCTCCCCCACCCTCTCTCCCCCACCCTCTCTCCCCCACCCTCTCCCTCCCTCCCTCCCCTCCCTCTCCCTCCCTCTCCCTCCCCCTCCCCCTCCCTCCCCCTCCCTCCCCCTCCCTCCCCCTCCCTCCCCCTCCCTCCCCTCCCTCCCCTCCCTCCCCTCTCCCTCTCCCTCCCCCCTCCCTCCCCTCCCTCTCCCTCCCTCCCCTCCCTCTCTCTCCCTCTCCCTCCCTCTCCCTCCCTCCCCTCTCTCTCCCTCCCTCCCCTTTCTCTCCCTCCCTCCCCTCCCTCCTGCCCTCTCCTCCTTCCTTTTCCTCTGGCTGGAACGCCTGGGTTTATAAGGAGTAGACTGGTGAGGTTCGGTGGGCCACTCCAATATCTGCTAACTGGACACATCCTCAATCATGCTGCATACATACAATTTACATACAATTTTCTCTTAATTTTGCCGTTTCACTAACATGTCACCCAGAGATGTAGGAAAAGTACGATCTGCTGAAGGTGGGACAATTGCACTGTGACAGTAACTGGCATATAAGTCACAGAAGGGCTGACAGCCACAGTACTACATGTTCACTCATATCTGGTTGCTTATAGTTGAAGCCTCTTATTTGTGAAATAGGTTGATTTGTAGGTTGGTTGTTCCTTGCTCATACCTCCTTGTTTACTTAGCATGCTTTTGCTGCCGTTGCCTAACAATCTTCAGCCCATAGCTTTTCAATAATAACTAACGTCAAGTGATCGTAACCCACAGTTATCATGCCATCAGATAGGCCTTTGTCTGTACTTAAAGTTCACATATGATGTAAAATGATACATTACGAAAAAAGAAAAACAAGTAAGTATTAAATTTTCCATCAAGTTTTTTCATGTCTATTCAGAAGTAAAAAATAGCATCACAAAATACATGGTAGTGTCTGTTTTCCTCGTAACCAGAGCGTAAACTACTATAGTAAATTCCAATAAAGCAGTATCTAATTGATTTGGAAATCCTGATCATTCAGCATCTAGCTCATCTGGTTTGGTCTCCCACGTTCCCTTCCAATAAACCCGGGCCCGTTTCCTGCACTTTCTTTAAATTCACTTTGCTTTGTTTCCGGGTTTTCTTTATACTCACCCAGTTCCCTGATAAAATTATACCACCCTGTAACCTATTTTAAAAAAAATGTGAATTATAAGTGTGCTGTGATATTCACAGGAGTAATATCCAATAGTCCAGATATCCAAGGATGCTGATTTATCAGCATTTTATTGTGCAGAACATGATCCATCTGGCTCATCTTGGGTGGTTGTATATTGGAACAGGAATGGCCTCGTTAAATCATCATAATGACTCATTTCATTACCTGGAGTATGTTTTGCCACCAAGTAGATTGGCTAAATCTATCTCGGCTTACTTCTGTGCCATTTGTTATCTCATATTTGTGGTGAACACAATACAGAGCTATATTTACATGACTGGTATGTGGCCAACTGTTAACACCATATGTCATTTTTGTGCCCATTCCCACTGTGTCTTCCTTCCTGTTTGGCCCATTGTTTGCATTTATACCTTGACAAGTGAACTGCAAATAAGAATAAACAAAAATGGACATGATGAATAATTAATATGCCACTTCATTCAAGGTAAATCAAAATGATCCAATCCCAGGTCTCCGTTCCTTCAACACTGGAGGCTTTTAAACATCATCCTTTTGATGGCAGTGAATTCACGTCAATGGACAATTTTTGTGTGCTCGCATGCGTGTGTGGCAGTGGTGTAAATGGCACTGGAGGGGATCGTATTGTCTGCAATGAAACTGATGCAGAACAGTTTTCATTTCACAGTGACAGGGAGGTAAAGACGGTTACAGAAAAAGCAGAGTGAGTTTAATTGGCATGGACGACAAATGATGTCCATTTGGCATTGAGATACTTTCACACTACAAGGATCATAAAGTCATAAGTAATAGGAGCAGAATTAGGCCATTCGGCCCATCAAGTCGACTCCGCCATTCAATTATATCTGATCTAACTCTCCCTCCTAACCCAACATGATCATATAAAATCTGATCAATAGGATTAATATGAAAAATGATTTTAGAAGAGTTACTTATGTTTAAATTAATTTTAAAATAAATTAAAATGAACATAAAATATTTAGGGCAATAGGAAAAAATTAATTCCATATCCACCATAAATTATTTTGTAATGCTCATTTGCAAATTCCAGGTTAATATTATTAATTGAAAATCATCCAAGCAGTGTGGCATGTGTAATTTAATGCAGATGGGAGCAATAATTAATGAAGCCCCCTCTATGATTAGCAATGTTTATGCTGTGCACTGCAGATGTCCTTGTTGAAACCCTAAGATTTCAAGATTTAAAACTAAATGCTCTTCTTCTGTTTCTAGTAATTTTCACCTTCCTTTCCGCCTTTTAAAAATTCATTTCTCCATTTATCGTAATATTGCAATTGGCCAATTACTTGGTCAACACTTATAATTTGTCCTGATTACTTGCTGAGCAGTAGCCACAGTGACTGATAGAAGAGAATGCCTTTCCACTGACGGTGATGACTACAATCCATGCACGTGACGGAACTAATAACTGGCAAAAATCCCTCTGTGGGCCAGATGATTGGTGATGACTACAATCCATGCACGTGACGGAACTAATAACTGGCAAAAATCCCTCTGTGGGCCAGATGATTCCTTTGGGTGATGCTCAGGAATAAAATCAAACCATTCTCTGTTACTCAGAGTCATGGTGCTTAGATTTCAAGGTGATGCCAGGCATATTTTGAAGAAGTGCAGAGAATTCTGCTATCCCATGAGGCAATCATTTCAATCACAGCTATTATATAGAAATCAACTGTTCAGTACTCTCTGCTGTATGTGGGAAACTGCAATATATAATTTAGTAGCAATATATTCTCAGGTAAGAATAATTAGTTTTTGATTGATCATCATTGCTCATGATTCTGAGCAATGTGTTAACCAGCTGTATAGATGCCAATCAGCTATTCTTTGAGAAGATTTAAACCTTTTATTTGGAAGAACAATCTTGAATGACACAGTGGTGACTGTGGTAAGATTTCCAGGATTTGACCGTTTAAGAAACAGTGTGACTGTTGACATATGTTAGCACTGGGCACATTCACCTGTACGATAGTTTGCACGAGGTTGGCTGTGGGTTTTTTGTGTGTCCTGAGATCACAGTGGATGTGAAATTTTTCTATGCTGTTTACAGCAATATATCAATGACTTTTAAAAAATTTCTTCTACCAGCTGAGCTTGGACGAGGAAGAGGATTCAAATCGCGTTGGGACATTGAACATCCATCCCAACGTGACAGCGGGGTGTTTGGACAATCACGGATACAACGAAAATTCCAACAGCAAGAAGAAAAAGGGCTTTTTTTCTAAAGGAAAGAAACTATTCAAAAGATTGGGATCCAGTAAAAGAGAATAATTCACCTGGAATCCATGAAAAGAGTGAAACTCCTACTTGTAATTCAGTCAGCATGACTAACTCTCATCTCGAATCCCGAAGAGAACAATCGGTGTTCCACCAAAAAGGATGAAGTTATACTTATGATATAAATAATAGTGCAAGTTGGATCCAACCACAGTGGAAGAATATATCAGATCTGGGATTTAGTGTGTGGGTGATTACCACTAAAAGTAACAACTCATAGTTGGATTCAGTAGAGGAAAAATCTCCACCCAACTTCCAGTAAATCAAAGGAGCTCTCATGTAAACCAGTGAAACAGAGTGAAACTCATCCAGATGATGATAAGCTTCTGATGTGCACTACACGCTTAGCAAATTGTCACCATTGAAGAGAGATTATATCCAAAAATGCAGAACATTGCTCCTGCTGTGAAACTCTGGAGAAACCTCCACCTTCCTTTCCGCCTTTTAAAAATTCATTTCTCCATTTATCGTAATATTGCAATTGGCCAATTACTTGGTCAACACTTATAATTTGTCCTGATTACTTGCTGAGCAGTAGCCACAGTGACTGATAGAAGAGAATGCCTTTCCACTGACGGTGATGACTACAATCCATGAATTTTTTAACCTGCTGGAAATATCCACATCTTCTCATCTATAACTGTGAGAAGCCAAGTGACTAATAACTTTCATGCATTGATGTAACTGTGACTGTTTAACAACCCAGAAAATTGTTTTCTTCAAGTAACTATGTGGCAGTATTGTTTAGCTTTGCAGTGGTATAAATCTCTCAGTTTGTTATAATACACTCAGGCAGGCTGTGGAGTCTCGAGCACATAACCAGAGATGTGGCAAAGCCCCACTGATTAGTTGTGTTAACAGTAACAACAGCAATGTACTTGGCTGGTAAGCTCATGTTGGTTATCAGAAAAGTCTTTGCTACTTAGCATCTCTCTGAATTTCATGCTGTGTTCAGTTTACTTATGTCCTTTCTTCAGTGTTCACATAATTAGGATTATTCTTGGCTTGCCACTATTTATCAAATCCAAACTGGAACAAGTGCAGCACAGGGGGTTTACAATCTGGACTGCAGTTCTAATGTTTGCTTTGTCGCTCAAGAAAACACATTTTAAAAAAATTAATCAGGAATGAACAGCAAAATGAGATGGACAAGCAAAATGAAAACTCGTTATTCTTCATCTGACACCAGATCCTGAAGTTCTGTGAGCATTGCAGAGGGCTGGGTGCAGAACGGGTAGATAACATCTATTGACGGAACTGCCCACACATTTGAGATCTGATCCATTACATGCCTATGCACAGGCAACAGGAAGGTTTATCCTCTGCCTTATTCAAGAAAGATATCTTACTGAGCGTGAAAACGGAAATTCAGATGCCAATCGCAATACCCTGCCAGTGTTGAGCTGACACCCTGATTTGGGAAACATACCTGCTTTGTGTTCCAGGCTTCTGAGCAGCTGTCAGACATAAAATAGAACTTATTTTCATACGTTAAAGATTAAGCCATCATGTTTAAATTCTAGCACATGGCTTTATAAGATACAATCAAACGATTTTGTAAAGAAGAGTTTATATGGTTGATTTTGACATTTGTAAATATTTCCACGTCTTGTTTTGCATGTATCATCGAGATTGTGTCTGACTGCTCTGCATGGAGTGTAGTGGTGAGCAGAGCCTAAGTTCTTACAGTCAAACCTTTACCTTTATTTCTATATAGAAATGTTTTTACTGAAATAAAGTCTATTTTCACAGTAACTGCCATTGTACAATGTCTTATTTTGTATTGCTGCAGATTTAGTCAGGTAAGGGTAGTGCAGGCAGCACAGTGAACAACTTGGGCAATGAGCTAGTAAGGATGAGTAGTAAGGATGTAGTGAGGATGTGCAGGCAGCACAGTGAACAACTTGGGCAATGAGCTAGTAAGGATGAGTAGTAAGGATGTAGTGAGGATGTGCAGGCAGCACAGTGAACAACTTGGGCAATGAGCTAAGACTATGGGAAGTACGAGGATGGTGGGGGTGACATGGTAAGTGGACCAGACATAGCTGGAGCAAGTTCACGTGGAATGCGAATAGGGACACAAACAAACGAATTAACAATTAGCAATGGAAATGTGACCTCAGGAAGTGACTAGAGAATGCAACGACAGGTAAGTAAGTGGTGAGACCTCAGGAGATGCAGCAAATTCAGGTATGAAGCCATAGAGGCTAGCAGCATTGGAGCTTTGGAAGCAGGAGGTCAAGTATATTAGCTATAGCAATGTCAATTGTGAACATAACATTGCTGTGCCCATTGATGTCACTTGCCATTTGCACCTACTAGGCTGTTAGAACATTTTTAATCAATTTAAAAGGAACAGATTCAAAAGCAAGAAGCAAAGCGATGATAACTCACAATCTGGAAAGGCAACAGCGAGACATGAGGAACTGTAGATGCTTGAATCGCGTATAGAACAAAATGTTAGGGCTCTTAGGGCTAACGGAATCAAGGGATATGGGGAGAAAGCAGGAACGTGGTACTGATTTTGGATGATCAGCTGTGATCATATTGCTGGCTTGAAGGGCCGAATGGCCTACTCCACTTATTTTCTATGTTTGTAAAAGGGCTGAGTAACTCAGTGGGTCAGGCAGCGCCTTTGGAGGACATGGGCAGCTGCCGTTTTGCATCAGCACCCTTCTTCAGACTTCTTCTGGGACAGGATTTGTGTTCTACTCTGCCTCTGCTTATGTTTCAATTCTTCAATGTAACTGCGTGCAACCTATCTCTCACCATAGAACTACTGGTTTATGACTGTTATCGTCACTTTGTGGGATGATTCCAACCAATTCTATCCCTCCAACTATAACTCTCCTTCCTACAGAAATGTCTTTAGGATTTTCCAGGTTCTTGTAAGAATAATCAATATCCTTTATGCATTCCATGGTGACAATATTACAACCATTTTTGATGCCTGTACTGAGCTGCATTGCATGAAGACTGACTACATTTTCATTATGTGGTTAGTGATAATATTTAATTAAGCAAGCAATTGCCTAAATTTACATCGCTACTTATGTTTACAGGCGGCCGCGGCAATTGAAATCTTCACAGGGTCATACAGCGTAGAAATAGGCCCTTCGGCCCAACTTGCCCATACCGACCAACATGTCCCATCTACACTGGTCCCACCTGCCTGAGTTTGGCCCATATCCACCTAAACCTGTCCTATCCATGTAGCTGTCTAATTGTTTCTTAATCGTTACAATAATGCCTGCCTCATATACCTCCTCTGGCAACTCGTTCCACACATCCACCACCCTTACTGTGTAGAAATTACCCCTCAGATTCCTATTAAATCTTTTCCCCTTCACCTTATATCTATGTCCTCAGGTTCTCGATTCCCCTATTCTGGGCAAGAGATTCTGTACATCTACCCAATTTATTCCTCTCATTCCTCTTCTGCAATCCTCACTTCTGAAAAATGTCATGCTCTTGACTTTATCTCACCAAAATCAGTATTTCAATCAACCTTCCAAAGAAGACATGCCTTGAAATCCTTGGTAATTTGGGTTTGTCCTGCTATTGTAATGGACCGGAGGGCAGTGAATTTATTTTTTCTCTATGGATTTTATTACTCTTCCTATGTTCCAAATAGTCCACCTTTCTTGGCTGGGTGGGCGAGGTGGGAATTTGTGCAGTGATTACACGATGTACTATAAGAGCTGCAGCTGGAACATGAAAACTTTTATAATCTGTGCTTGACTGACTCAAACTACAGGATGAATGAATTAATAAGTTTATTGGCCTTTGGTGCTTTGGTGCTCCGCTCACAAATGACAACCCAAACACACAGTTAACAATTAAGAATAAAGCATAAACACATCAAAACAATAAGGATACAACATTACAGTCTAAACATGTGGGTTAAAATAAACCGGAGCAAAAAAGAGACTACAGACTTTGGTTATTGAGTAGAACTACTACTCGTGGAAAAAAAGCTGCTTTTATGTCTGGCTGTGGCTGCTTTGACAGTCCGGAGGGAAGTGCTTCAAAGCCTTCCAGAGGGAAGTGCTTCAAAGCTTTTGTGGCCAGGGTGAGAAGGGTCAGAGATGATCTTGCCCGCTCGCTTCCTGGCCCTTGCAATGTACAGTTCTTCAATGGGGGGAAGGTTGCAGCCAACAACCTTCTCAGCTGATCGATCCGTTGCAGCCTCCGGATGTCGTGCTTGGTGGCTGAGCCAAGCCAGACCATGATGGAGAAGGTGAGGACGGACTCAATGATAGCAGTATAGAATTGGACTATCATTGCCTGTGGCTGATTGTGTTTCCTCAGTTGCCGCAGGAAGTACATCCTCTGTTGGGCGAGATGAGATCTAATACAATGACTAAGCAACAATTGATTTTACAATCCACAGAATTTCCCCGTTTTGCTTTACAATGATCAAAAACACAGCAGTTACAAGCCTTTTTGTTTCAACTTTTAAAGAAATGTTTGGCAACCAAGACATAACTTGCCATGAGCAAAGCAGCGCTGACTGACCCTAATTAGCCCATTCTCTTCCAATTGAGAGTAAACCCTAATCCTAGGAAGTCTCTCCAATAGTCTCCTTGCCACAGATATGAGGCTCGCCAGCCTATCATTACCTGGATTTTCCCTATTTCCCTTCTTAAATAAAGGAACAACTTTGGCTGCTTTGCAGTCCCTCGGGACCTCACCTGTGGCTAGAAAGGATGGAGGTCTTTTTTCAAGCCCTTTACAGTCTTCTCTTTTGCCTCTCTCAATAACCTGGGATAGATCCCATCAGGCATTTATTTGTGCTCTTCTAGAGCCACAACATCGCTTCTTTCTTGATCTCAAGCTGCCCTTGCATGTTAGTAATCCCCACACTGATCTCCAATATCTGTGCTGAACATGTTGCAAGGATAAAATAATCTCATCTGTCTGTACATGATCCATATCCCTCTATTCCCATATCCATGCACCTGTTTAAAAGCCTCTTAAATGCTACTATCAGCTCTGCCACCACTACCGCCCCTGGCAGCGCATTCCAGGCACCCGCCACCCTCTGTGTAAAAAGCCGTGTGAACTTTGCCCCTCTCACCTTAAAACTCTACCCCTTAGTCTTTGACATTTACACCCAGGTAAAAAGGTTCTGACTGAAGGTAAGGTTCTACCTTACCTTCATCCAAGCACAAATTCTCTCCATCCTTTGGCTGTCATACCTTCTCTCTGGTTATGCACATTTTAAAAAAACCCCTGGGCTTACAATGAACTCTTCCCATTTTTTATTGCCCATTTTATATTACGCGCTGTTCTTGAATCCCTTTTTCAAATGATATCTAGGTTAATAATAAATTTAATTACTGGCATTCTTCATAATCTAATAAATCATGCATCACTGCACGATTGCAAACATAATTTTCCCTTGTCTGACGTTCGTCAAATTTCAAAGCACGAGAACAACCTAATGCAATATGTGTATCGTATATCCAATTTAGTTTTTACTGGATTATAATCTGCTGGACCTGATTAATTCACGTTTAGATTCACTTATTTCTAGACCATTCAGCTCAGTTATATTCGCCATGGAAATGGGACCGATGACATATTCAGGTAAATGCTTCATAAAGATTTGCTGGATTGACCTTGATCCACGTGAGTTTATTCTAAAAATAAGGATCCCTCTATGAATGTGTGTTGAAGTGTTCTCAGAATTACATCTAGCGTTTGTTTTAGAGGTATGGTTCTTAGACAAATATCGTGTACTTGGTTTATATTCATAATTTATTTGAAGTCTTGCACTAGAGTGTTACATTTAGCAGAAGTATTCAGATCACATAACAGAACTCGTTTTCAGGCATAGAACTCTAGCTGTAGAAAGATTGCTTGTGAGAATGGGTTACACATTACCCTGGGTTGCTTATGATAGTGGGTTACACACTGCTCTGTCAACAAAGGGCCCATTTCACTAAAGAATTAAGTTGTCTAACCCTGTTGGCTGCAAGGTCAGTCAGTTAATGATCAATAAAATAATATCAACCAATAAAATATTTTCTAAATGTACCTATAATGATAAATTAACATAAAGGATAAAAGTTTGTCTTTTTTGTTTTTAATATAGAATTCTTACATCTTAAATTATACTAAATTATACTGCAAAAGAATGGTTCGGATTTTGTAACTTTAGATTCACCAGTTAATTAAAATTGCTAGTTTCAGAATAAACTGCCACAGAGTACTGATTATTTGTTCGGGCATTGGCGCTAATAATTGTAACTTGAACAAAGGTTCTGTGTCATTACCACAGCAACAGGCCCTTCCCATTGATATATTATACTAATGCCCAACATTGCAATGCCTCATTTTAAAATGTATTCCGTCTCTCCACTGACATCTCCCAATGTTTACAGCTTCCAAACATACTGGCCGAGGCAAGTAAGCAGTGTAGAAAATCCTGTGCATACATGTTGAGCTTAGACAGAATAATGCTTGGTCCATTGGGACATTGCAAGTACTCATTATATGAGCTCCTGCCTGAAAAATGGACGTGTGTAAGATACTGTGTTCATAATTCGGTCCAACAAGTCTCTTCAATCCTAGCTGATCTATCTCTCCCCCCTAACCCCATTCTCCTGCCATCTCCCCATATCCCTGACACCTGTACTAATCACGAATCAATCTATCTCTGCCTTAAAAATATCCATTGACTTGGTCTCCACAGCCTTCTGTGGCAATAAATTCCACAGATTTACCACCCTCTGACTAAAGAAATTCCTCCTCATCTCCTTCCCAAAGGAACATCCTTTAATTATTTAATAGCAGAAACATCATGTAGTGAATCAGTGGCTACGAAACAAGATCCAGAAAAATCATCAACTTGGGAAACTGGTAAACATTCATCTCAAATGTTGAAAGATATATGGAAAGCAAAAGGGTAAATGCCCGGGTTCTGCATGACACACAACCATTACCCCATGAATACGCTGTGAGGAACTCTGTGATTCTTCAGTGGACATGGTACAGTATTACTCCATGTGAATATTTAGGGTCCCATTTCCTTATTGCAGCTTTAGCTGATACCCCATAAATTGGGAGAGTAAACAGGAGTGAAGCAGTAGAATACTACATCAAATAACACTGGTGCCTTACTTTTCTCCAGAACATCGGAGATTGAGGGGTAACAGAATTTATGTTGTCCCTGAGGTCTTCCTCTAGACTGCCATGTATTTCATTGATAACAGTCTTAGGGAATCTTGGGCTTGTAAATACATTGCTCATCAGAGCGGTCTACATTGGATGTGGTGTCTTTAAAGAATCTGTGGGTATTAGCTATGCTGAGGTTAGCATATCTGTTCCTCGTAGCAAAGGGAAAAAAACTTTAATTTAATGTAGAAAGTGGCTGGATGTATTTTTTGGGGAATTCATGACCTGCAAGGCTGTCGACCCAATGCTGGAGTGGGGGAGGGGGTTGGTTAGGTTGGATTGAAGTCGGCACAGACAAGATGGGGTGATTAAATTTCTCCAGCGTCATAAATTTTATTTGAATTTTTATAGTCCTTTTATATGACATTTCCAGCAAAGAAATTAGCTTCATTTTGATAAAGAGCCACATTAGCAGAACTGAAGCCTTTGCAATAAAAAGGCTGGTGGCAGCATGGATATGAAATCAACTGTATATCAGACTAGAGGAAAGTCTGTACTTTGACCACTGCTGCTCTTGATATATTTTAATAATTTGGACCCTTTGGGTGTAAAACGTGCCAATTCAAAAATTGCCACAGAACAAAGAAGTGCGGTAATCTGTGGGGAAAATCGCAATAGATTACAAGGAAGGTTAGATAGACTGCTGAACAATGCAAAGCAATTGGAATTTAACAACGCCACAGAAAGAAGCAGAAGGAAAAACAATTGATGAAAAGGATGCAGTTCTAAAAGAATGCAAGAAAACCGGGAATATGTTTACACAAATTATTGGTTATGGTTGGACAATTGAGAAACAATTAAAAAAACATTCAGGATAATACACAGAGGCAGAGGTTACAAAGGCTTTATTGAATCTTTATAAAATGCTGATTTGGCCTCAGATACAAAGGATTGCATTCATTTCTTGTCAGTGCACAAAAAGAAATGTAGGCCTCAGAGAGGAAGCAGAAATATATAGTAGATTGTTCCTGGCAAGGAGGGATTTCAGTTACATGAATAAAGAAATTTGCAAATGTTTTCTTGGTGCAGAGATTAGAGTCATAGATTGATAGAGTGTGGAAACAGGCCCTTTGGCCCAACTTGCTCTCTGGCCAATATGTCCCAGCTACACTAGTCCCACCTGGCTGAGCTTAGTCCATATCCCTCCAAACCTGTCCTATCCATGTACCTGTCTAACTGTTTCTTAAATGTTGGGATAGTTCCAGCCTCAACTACCTCCTCTGGCAGCTTGTTCCATACACCACCCACCCTTTGTGTGAAAAAGTTATCCCTCAGATTCCTATTAAATCTTTTCCCCTTCACCTTGAACCTATGTCCTGTGGTCTGCGATTCTCCAACTCTGGGCAAGAGATTCTGTGCATCTTCCCGATCTATTCCTCTCATGATTTTATACACCTCTATAAGATCACCCCTCATCCTCCTGCGCTCCAAGGAATAGAGACCCAGCCTACTCAACCTTTCGCTATAGCTCAGACCCTCTAGTCCTGGCAACATCCTCGTAAATCTTCTCTGAACCCTTTCAAGCTTGACAATATCTTGACAATATCTTTCCTATAACATCAGATTGTTGAGAGATGATTATAATAGAGATGTTAAAAGTCATGAAGGGGCTAAAAAGTGATGGCCAAACAGTTAGCAGAAAGGTTGAAAACAAGAGGACATGAATTTAAAGGGCTTATCAAAAGCATTGGAAGACCAGGTAATAGTTTCTCATTCAATCCACCGTCATGATCTGGAATTCAATGGGCACATTGCCTCTCACTGTGCTGCAATGATTTAGTGAATGCTTTGCATAAAGGTTTGGTACGTAACTATGCTGAAAGTGTGTATTTAAATTAATGCTCTATTGTGAAGAGATACTGACAAGATTCTTAGCAGTTATTGCCATGCTCACCACCTGCATTCATGCACAATGCCTCATGAGGCACGTGCTTATATGGAAGTTAGTAAATTAGACCTAAATGTCCACTGGCCTAAATTACAAGCAAGTAAATGGCCAGGGAGTTGGAATAACATTGCAGCAATCCAAGTTCAAATCCACGGCAGCTGTGGAACTTAAATTCAGTTAATTATCTGGAATTTGGAAAAACAACAACTGGTCTTTCTTGTAATGATCCGAAAAAACTATCAGATTATCATAAGAAGCCCTCTGCTTCAGCAGTGACCTTCAGAGGAGGATGTTTCTCATCATGATTACTCTGGCCTATGTAAGACTCGAGATCAATATGGTTAACTTTTAAATGTTCTTGAGGCAGCTCCAGAAGTCAATCAGCTGGACCATTACAGCTGTGTTCAGAGAAAGATTAAAACCAGATGCACCATCTGGCATCCATCTACGCACTGAATGTAAGCACAGCAAAGTCAGTCCCAGCCCAGTCAATATATAGGAGAAGTCCTTCTCCTTAGCACGGTGTCCAGAGAGGGAGTTCTGTCCCACAGCTAATCCAGCAACATCCTGACATAAATATACTCACAGAATCATAATTTACAGAGAATGTGCCAGACGACTCCTCCATCACCAACACTGGTCCACCATAGGTAGCCACATAATGGTGTTCAGGGGGGAAGGGTTATTTATTGGAATTGTCAATGCTGTCTCCAGACCCCATGATGTTTTGTGGCAACAAGGCCAAAAATGGACAAGGAAACTTCCTACTGATTCCTACCTATCATCCACCTTCAGCTGATGAATCATTGTTGCCCCATTGTCAAAGAGTCAAGCAGCATGGAAACAGGCTCTTTAGCCAATCTCATCCATGCTGACCAAGATGCCCCATCTATGCTCGTCCCATTTGGTCAATATCCCTCTAAACCTTTCCTATCCATGTACCTATCCAAATGTCTTTTAAATGTTGCTATTGTACCTGCTTCAACTACTTCCCCTGGTAGTTTGTTCCATGCACTCATCACCCTCTGTGTAAAAACGTTGCCCCACAGGTTCTTATTAAATCTTTCCCCACTCACCTTAAGCCTATGCCCTCTAGTTCCTGATTCTCCCAACTTGGGTAAAAGATTTTGTGCATTTACCCTATCTATTCCCCTTATGATTTTATACACCTCTATAAGATCACCCCTCAGCCTCCTGCACTCCGAGGAACTACGTCTTAGTCTGCCCCAACCTCTCCCTATAGCCCAGGCCCTCAGGTCCTGGCAACATCCTATTTTTTTTCCCGCACCCTTTCCAGTTTAATGGCATCTTTCCTAAGGTAAGGTGACCAAAACTGAACACAATACTCCAAGGAGGGCCTTGCCAACGACCTGTACAACTGTATTCACAACCAATGGATTAGACTGAAACTGTGCAGCCCTACGACACCTAGTCATATATGAAAGTGGGCAATTAAACATCATTCGTGAATGAGACACAAGGAACATGCTCATCATACGTGATGGTGAGAGCCAACATGTGAGTGCTGAAGCAATCACATCTGTGTTCAACACAGATCTCACAATTCCTCATCTTGTCAAACTGATAATTGAAGTGCAACCTGATAATTTGAGCTCCTTCGGAGTAATGACATCCTCTGAGATAGCTTTTGAGGAGCTTTGGCATCATGTTAGGTGTAATAACCTGGATTGTGTGAATTTTTGAAGTAGATGCTTGGTGTTTTGCATGTCATAAGACTTTGCAACAAGGAATGTAAAGGTGAGGCAACACTGCTATGAAAGAAGTCCCATTTATCTTGAGGGAGTAATTTAGATTGCCATCAATTATTCATGCTTGGCAACAAGTTCCATAACAATCCAGCCAACTCTAATTAGAAAGCAGGGAACTATTCAAGCAGAAGTCAGTGCCAGATGAGAAGTACAAGCTTCTTTGACAAGATTGATCAAATAATGCTAAAGTTATGCATTGTGCTAATGAATTTTCTGTGTAATGAAAGGTATCAAAGATTCTTTGCTCCCTGTCAGGTAAGATAATGTTTCTGCCATGAAACCATCCAACCATTCTGCGACCTGCTTCAGTTGTTGATCTCCCATTATTAAAGAAATGCCTCTTGACACCTAGTCCAACCCAGTGTTCTCTGGTCTTGTTTCTTTAGTGTAGCCAAGTGGAACAATGAAGCCTATGTATAAAATGGCTCTGCCTTTAGAACTAGCTATAGAGTTTGCCCTCCTGATGGTTCGGAGTGACAACTTTGGCTCTCCTGATGCCGCTGCAATTACAGGTCTATCTCTCTGAACACATCAGCAGTTACAGCGTTAGTTCTTCATCTCTCTTCAATGGGGATCTAACATGTGTATATCTGCCAGGGGACTCCTGAAAATTGGAATGACTAAGCCTGTCATTTGGATAGGTGAGTAACATCTTTAATGTCCTGTTTCAATTGTTTGCATTTCACTTTCCATCTGCACCATTTACAGGTATTCCTGATGGAGGGATGTTTGAAGGCAAGTAGCTCTATTTTCTTACAAAGCTATGGACACCTTATTTGTAAGGTGGACAGATCCAACCAACTAACAGCAGGGAAGGTTATCAATGGGCCATGTTATCTGCTAGCAAATAGATTGGGCCAGAGCAACATTGGAACAGTTGTGCCCACATCCAGACACTCATAAACCCCACCACCCACAACCCCACCATCCTCCATAACTATTTATTATGTGATTTGAGCAAAAATCTCTTTTGGGACATTTGATCAAGAGGTGTCGATGGCCAACAATTTACAAATGTGAAACCCCTCATCCACAAACACTAGATCACCCAATCATCAACAAGCACAGACTCACCCAATAATCATTGGACATCAGTTCACTGAAGGATCTACGGAAGCCAATTCACGCAATGATCAAAACCCACCAGATCACCCTACGATCCTGATCACTGTTTCATACATGGATTCTGACACCAACTCAGCTAACAATTTACACATGCTGACTCACACAAGGATCCACAACCCTTTCACAGTAAACATGATGTTAAAAATGGCTGAGACCATTGATTAAAGCAAATGCTATAGCCTTGTAACTCCATACTGAGTACATAATGTTCAAGTGAAGGAAGCTTGACTCAGGGAGATCCTCTTCAGATTTTGTAACTAACCTGCTTTCCAAATATCCTCCATGACCTCCCAAAACCATGTCCACTCTTGAAATCAACGTCCAACAATGCCTGATCTCAGGATTCATATTCCCATTTCTGCAATCACCATCTCCCATCCTCTACCCCCCTAACTTTTGCCAATTCCACCAGACTTCCAACTCTGATGTGTGCCTGAGGAACAGCACCTTGTACTTTCACTTTAAAGTCATCACAACCCTCTAGAGAGCATTGAATTCAATAGAGCACTTTTGGTATTTCTAGTTCAACATTCACTTTGTTCCACCGCTAATTTCCGGTGATTCTTCTCGGTGTACTATGTTTACATATCTACAGGGCTGCTGCAATGTCCGTTTTGGGACATTGAGATTTGAGTGGAAACATATTGGAATAGATGTTGACTATGTGCAATAATGTTATGTATGTGACAATGAATGTGCAGCCTATTTGAAACCAAGAGAGATGCCGCACAGGCAATTGATTTTTCCTATTTTATACTGTTACACGATCCTTTTACCATATTGATATGGGCATGACCGCACCAGATTGGGCTCTGACCATTGATGAATTGAGTAGGAGAAAATACAGGCCATGGAATCCATTCAGTAATTATAGGCTTCAGGGCTGGTACTACCTCCACCATTTGGCTTTCACTCTTGATGTTTTGGCAACCTTTGGATGTGTTCACACTAAATACTAGATTAAAGTGAATCTGCCCCGCCTACATTGAGTAGATTTAACACCACTGCTACATTTGAAACTTGAGTGGCCACAGAAGGGGCATCCATCCATGATTTCTTTGGGAGTGGCCCTGCAATTAAATAGAGGGACGAGAGAGAGCAACACTCCCAGTGAGTCTGTAACTTGGACGAGGTGAGTAAGAATATTTTACCCCAGCATTATGTGTATTTTACTTGTGTGACTGCAGTATTTGAATTTTATAAATTGTCTAGTTATATTGACATTTCATGTGGACTTGTTTTGTTTAGCGTAATAGAACATTTATCTCTTTCCTTTAGTACTGCAATCTCTGATTTATAATAGGCAATTTATTTGCATAAGAAATTCTTTAAGCCCACTTCTTTATTTCCAAGTTGTGCGTCTCGGTAATCTCAGTAGCAGTGCGTTGCTGTTGTCACATGCCAGTTGGCTGTTCTTGTTGGATGCTCCCATGTAGTCTCCACATCAGAGCTACCACGTGGTCTCCCTGTCGCAGGTCCCACGTTGTCCCTGCGTGGGAACTCTCAAAACCTCTTCATGTCAGAACTCCCATCTCCCCAACTGAAGTCCTACTTCACACGTTCTCCCCATCGAACAGTAAATTTCCGCGTGCGCAGTAGCACTTCCGTTTCCGACTTACGTAACATTTGACTTACGCAAGGGTCCACGGGACATGACCCTGGCTTAAGACAGGGAAGGTCTGTATATCATTTAATACAATTGAAAAGAATGATCATCGCAGCTGAAATCAAGCTGCCAAATTCAGGCCATGAACCTGGATGGGAAAGGTAAATTGTTGAATTTGACTTTACTCTTCATTCCATGGCACTCTAAAGATATGGGAGTTAACACAGTGACTGGCAAGTGTGGACGCAGTCTCCATGTCTCCTCTGAAGTGGTGAAACATTGTCATGGTTAGTTTTAGTTTATATTTGGGTCTTTCAGTGCAGTGTCCCTTTATCTCGATTTTGCCAAATACGTTGCTTGCCTTCAGCGGCCTGAGCCCTGAGGTTTACCACAATGCTGTCTGCATTCGAAGGTATTAGCTATAGGGAGAAGTTGGACAAACTTGGATTGTTTTTTTCTGGAGTGTCGGATGTTGAGGAGAGACCTGATGGAAGTTTATAAAATCATGAGAGGGGCAGGTAGGGTAGACAATCAAAATGTTTTCCCAATGTCAAAGACTAAAGGGCATAGCCATAAGATAAGAGGGGTAAAGTTTAAAGGAGATGTGCTGGGCAGGGGGAGTGATGGATGACTGGAGTGTGCTGGCCGAAGTGGTTGTAGAGGCAGATACAAAAGGGGCATTTACCTTCAGGGCTTTTTTTTATAGGCACAAGGATATGCAGGGAATGGAGGGATATGATCACATGCAGGTAGAGGAGATTAGTTTAATTGGGTATCATCCTAGGTATGGATATTGTGGGCTGAAGGACTTGTTCCTGTGTTGTACTATTTACTATTGCCTCTGCCAGAGTACTTCATTAAGAACTAGCTGTTTTTGCATTATTACAGTTGCCTTTATCATTACAGCTAAAAGTGTTCTTGCAGGCATTTATATTTGCCCTGTGTTTTAATTTAACTAATATTCGACAAAGGGCAGTATGGTTGAGGGAGGGGTACTGGAATTGTGTTGTGACCGGACACCATTTTGATGTAGGTCGAGTATAGTTACAGGTTTTCTGGTCACGAATGAGATTGAAATCTAGAGTAAAAAAACAGACAGCTGGAGAAAGTCAGCGTGTCAGGCAGCATCTGTGGAGGGACATGTTCAGCACCATTTCGGGTTATCTGTCCATTTTCCTCCACAGATGCTGCCTGACTCACCAGCTTCCTCCAGCGGTTTGTTTTTCAGGTAAGATTCCAGCATCTGTAATGTTTTCTCTGGTGCATCCGTAGACATTGTGGAGAGTCATTGGAGCCATGTCAAATTTCCTTCATCTTGTGAGGAAGTAGAGGCGTGATGTGCTTCCTTGGCCACAGTGTCAGTGTGGTTGGCCCAGGGTAAATTGTTGAAGATATTTACGCCTAGGAACTTGAAACTCCTTATCCACTCCACTTCAGCACCATGCTGTCCACCATAAATGATCTGCAGGTCATCAATAAGTCCAAATGCACTCCACCATGCTTCCCACAGTCGATAACCAGCTCCTTCATGTTACTGACATTGACGGTTGTTGGCTTGACACCATGCTTCCTAACTCCTAAATCTCCTTCCTGTACTCTGTATTGTCATTTTTGTGATACAGTCCACTACAGTGCCATCTGCAAATGTGTAACTGGAATTAGAGCAGAATTTGACCACGCAGTCAAGAATGTACAGTAAGTACAATAAGAGGCAGAGAATACAGTCTTGAGGGGCATTGGTGTTGATTGAGAATTATTACGGAGAATGTTTTGTCACTTATCCTTACTCATCATGGTATATAGGTCCGGGGGTCAAGGAGTTTAGGACCAAGGAGATGATCTCTGCACCAGACCTGTTATAGTGGTGGGCGAATTGCAGTGGATCATGGCTGTCTGGGAGGCTGGAGATGATGTGCTCCATGGCAGCCTCTTGAAGCACTTCATGATGGTGGATATTATTGGACAGTAGTCACTAAGGCACACTACCTTGCTTGTTTACCTATGCCCCTCATAATCCCATAAACCTCTATAAGGTCACACCTCAGTCTCCTTTGCTGCAGGGAATAAAATGATTGCTTGCTCACTCTGTCAATAACTCAGACCCTCAAGTGCTGCCAACATTATTATAAATCTTCTTTGCACACTTTTTAAATTTAATTTTCTCCTGGAGCAGGATAGCAATATTTGTGCAGCCACCAACATCTTGTATAACTGCAACATAATGTCCCAACCCCTGTACTCAGTCCCATGCCCTGACTGATACAAAATTAATGTGCCAAATATCGTCTTAACCACTTGTACAACTCAGTTCCTTTGTTTTGTAACACATCCCCATCCCCCCCCCCCCCCCCCGGTCCCTAAAGTTCACCGTGAAAGTCACACCCTGTTTTGAATTTCCCAAATGCCTTGCATTTATCTGAAATGAATGCCAATTGCCATTTCCCAGCCGACTTACCCCAGTTGGTCAAGATCACGTTGTAACTTTTGACTACCTGCAATCAGGTTCAATAAAAAATCTTGCTTGCAGCAGCATCTGGGCTGATACTGTAATTAAATAACTTTTTCTTTTTCCATTTGCAGTAAAATGGATCACATGCATCTTCCACCATCTCTGCATTGACAGCTAGATTCATTTGCTGAATGTTTTCAGAATGGTGCCTTTGTGGATTCTGAACATGTTCCTGACTGCACTTTATGTGCTTCAGACCGATGAAGTAAATGCAGGTGAGAAATTGAATCTGAACCCTCCAATGTGATTGATAACACCAAAGACTCTTCTCTGAAATTATCTCTTGAAGCAAGCGTCTTAAATTTAATCCCCATGAAAATGCTCGCCTGGTACTAATGCCCACACAATGAAACCTGAGGAAGCAGCGATGTTGTACTTACAATTCAGCATTTGGACATTTTTATTGACGCTTTGATATATTGCACATCTATATACTAAAACTCTCGTTTGTTATCTTGTTTGTGACTGAACTTCAGCCAAAACGGTACACGATAGCGCGACAATTTTAGGCCCACCTTACTCACCATTGTCACTTTAGTGATAATGCAAGTAGTTTTATTGAAATCGGTCTTATAATTTTTAAGTTATTCACATTTTAAAGTTTAAAAGGAGGGGAGGGGGAGGGGAGGAGGGAGGGAGGGGGGAAGGGTGGAGTGGGGGAGAAGGGAGAGTGGAGGGGGGGGGTTGAGGAGAGAGGGGGTGGGGGAGAAATGGTGCTGCACCAATGTAGGAGAGGTTTGGGCCCAACAGGTCCACTTGGTCCAGTGGTATCTAGAGAGCACAAGTTCAAAGTGCAGTGTGGCTGCATTTAAAAACATACTACATTATCTTTGGATTGTTCTGTAATACCATGAAGTATTATATTTACTCACTTAGACTTGGCCTCTACATGATTAAAAATATAATCTGGAGGTCATTAACAAGACCATACCCCACCCAAGATGAAGGTCCCTAAACCTAGAGGATAAATTTATTTGGAAAGGCTGCCATTCTCCCTAGCAAAGAGATAGCAAAGAGGTAACTCAAAAAGTTCTCAGCATTTACAAAGTTGTTTGAAAGGGAGAAAGTAGAAAAATAATAAGCCATTAATATTAGTCACTCACTAATAAATTCAAAAGGGAATTCAAAAGAAATTAATTTAACAAAGTGTGGAACGAATGCACAGGAATATTCTCGCTCCCAATATCTGCTCCAGAAATAGTTTAATTGCTGATCCCAGCCTTTGTAATAGATAACATGGTGGCTGCTGCTGAACTGGCATCATTCACAGTCAGCAGTCCAGGAGTGGTACACTCTTGGTCTCCATCCCTGCTTTACACTGAGCCTTGCTCATCATATTTGCCAAAAACAGGGTGGCATGGTGGCGCAACGGTAGAGTTGCTGCCTCACAGCGGCAGAGACGCGGGTTCGATCCTGACTACAGGTGCTGTCTGTATGGAGTTTGTACGTTCAGTCCGTTACCTGTGTGGGTTTTCCCTGGGAACTCTGGTTTCCTCCCACACTCCAAAGTCGCACAAGATTGTAGGTTAATTGGCTTGGCTAAATTGTCCCTAGTGAGTGTAGGATAGTGTTAATGCACGCGGATCGGCACGGATTCAGTGGGCCGAAGGGCCTGTTTCCACGCTGGATCTCCAAACTATACTAAACTAAACTGGGAAAGAGTTCCTGATTGAACTGATGTATTATGTTCTGTTGCATCCTGCTTCACCTTTTATTTCACCCAACTGCTGTGGTGTGCCTCTGGGCTCCATTCCTTACTCACCTGCAATAGGAGGTCTACCACAATTTAGATCATCGCATTTCTCCATAACTTGTGCGGCTGATCTGATATCATATCATATCATATATCTACAGCCGGAAACAGGCCTTTTCGGCCCTCCAAGTCCGTGCCGCCCAGCGATCCCCGTACATTAACACTATCCTACACCCACTAGGGACAATTTTTACATTTACCCAGCCAATTAACCTACATATGTACTGAATTACTGCAGCACTCTGCCTTTCTCTATTCCTATTGTATGCACAGGTTCTGGGGAAGACCGAGGCAATTTGTTTGTTCACAATGCCGTACAGCAAGCCATCAAAATGGTGGACAGAGCATATAAAGAAAGCAGAGATGAGTAAGTAATTACCTCAAAAATAGACTTCATACAGGAGGCAGCTGCCCCACACACACACTGGTTTACTATCATCAGATAGATAATATGTATCAGATAAATCCAGATGAAAAAGGGAGTTTTGTAATGAGAATTATAGTAAGCCCGTGTTATTACGGACCTCTTTATAATGGATATAGGTTGTAGTGGATGGAGTGTCCCCACAGTAATTGGTCACCATTGTCTCTCTAAGAAGACAGGCTGCTAGTTACACTGTGGAGGCCATTGAAATTGACAAGCATTTCCTTCAATCAACACAGTCTTGGAGTAGGTCACTAGGTCAGGCAACATCTCGAGAATTTCTTTTGTGTATTAATTAACATCTGCAATTCTTTGTTTCTACTACTTGCGTAATGATACTCTATTACTTGTTACCCCTTACTCAGTTATAGTGGACAATTGGCGATTAAGGACCATATCTCGAGCCCTCCCCCCATATCCATAATAACGGTTTATTGTAAATGTTTGGCGCTGCATCTTTCTGTAAGGTGTGATAATTTGATACATTTTAGTGTTAAGCGAACTCCTGAATTCTTATTTACTGTACTGTGGAATTTTATGTAAGTCACTTAAACTCAAAGTATTAAGAGAAACACAAATGTGTATTGTGGCAATTGAAATGATTAGATGCAGAAAGGTAGTGCATACAATGTTGCAACAGTTAGAAACATAGAAACATAGAAAATAGGTGCGGGAGTAGGCCATTCGGCCCTTCAAGCCAGCATTGCCATTCAATATGGTCATGGCTGATCATCCAAAATCAGTACCCCGTTCCTGCTTTCTCCCCATATCCATTGATTCCTTTAGCCCTAAGAGCTATATCTAACTCTGTCTTAAATACATCCAGTGAATTGACTTCTACTGCCTTCTGTGGAAGAGAAAATCCACAGATTCACAACTCTCTGGGTGAAAACGCTTTTCCGAGTCCCCTAGTTCTGGACCCCCAACATTAGGAACATTTTTCCTGCATCTTGCCTGTCCGATCCCTTTAATTTATAAGACCCCCTCTCATTCTTCTAAATTCCAGTGAATACAGGCCCAGTCGACTCATTCTTTCATCGCATGTCAATAGACAATAGACAATAGGTGTAGGAGTAGGCCATTCGGCCCTTCGAGCCAGCACCACCATTCATTGAGATCATGGCTGATCATTCTCAATCAGTACCCCGTTCCTGCCTTCTCCCCACACCCCCTGACTCCGCTATCCTTAAGAGCTCTATCTAGTTCACCACGTGATACATTTCTTAAGGGTAATAGAGATCTCACCATGTTGAAAGTAACAGTAATACACAAACAATCTGCCAGTGTACATACATCAGTGGCACAACAAAATATTTAGATGTCTGTTTTGTTATTTGCTATTTGATATTCAGACTAGAAATTTAGTCTGAAGAAGGATCTCGACCCAAAACGTCACCCATTCCCTTTCTCCAGAGATGGCTGCCTGTCCCGCTGAGTTACTCCAACATTTTGTGTCTCCCCATAAATTTAGTCTGATTTCAGGAGAACTTTAACTCTGACATGGGTGTGCAAAAGGTATCAGAGCTAAACAAGAAGAAATCAGATAATACGGCTGGAAAACTGTGTGAGGAGGAAAAAGGCAACTTTGAAATGGTCATGGGTCAAGAGGATTTTTGGGATGCATGGCTTACGACCTGGAATCACCTGATGTGGATGAATCTTTACCAGTGTAATATTTCCTCGCCATTTCATTGCCTTTTGAATCTGTGATCATCTGGATCTGATCATCCGTATAATTTGGTGCTGGATCTGATTCCTCTGTCCGACATATTATTCCTTCTGTCCAGTTATTTCATTTCTGCAATTTTTAATTTGCTGAATTTCATCAGTTTATGGTCAGGCTGGAGTGAAACTTTCAACAGTGCAGCAGGAATTCAATGTTGGAAGCATTATTGTTCCCAAGTCACACCCAATATATAAACTTAATATAATTTTGTCAACTTTCTGAAGGGATCAAAGTTGACCAAATTGGGAAAAGTAGCTCAGTCATTATGGGATGAATTGTGAACTAATGTTACGCAGGTTCAAACTTATAAGTGGCAGCTGAAGGACTGATGTCTTCGTACTAAAACCATAGAATAAACTTAATATGTATTTCTTGGAATCATTTAATAAACAATTTGATACGGGCGGCACGGTGCCGCATTGGTAGAGTTGCTGCCTTGCAGCGCTTGCAGCGCCAGAGACCTGGGTTGGAACCCGACTGCGGGTGCTGTCTGAACGGAGTTTGTACGTTCTCCCCGTGACCACGTGGGTTTTCTCCAAGATCTTCGGTTTCCTCCCACACTCCAAAGACGTGCAGGTTTGAAGGTTAATAGGCTTGGTACAGGTGTAAATTGCCTCTAGTGTGTGGAGGGTGATTTTAAAGTGCGGGGATCGCTGGTTGGTGTGGACTCGGTTGGGGAGGTGATCGGACCTTTCTAATGTTGGGCCAAATGTCTTTCCTATTCATCTGCTGATTCTCATTCCCTTATCCTTTCATTTGTTCTTTGTGCCTATGTGAAATACCTTGGAAAGTTACTCTTCGTAAAAGAATCTTACAGAAATGAAGATTTCTGGTTATCTCTTGTACAATTTTGGTTTATATGGAAACTGTTACTTTATTCAGCCACAAGGTTAAACTGGCAAAAGGAGCCCTGACTTCAGCTGACCTGCTGGCCTATTTCAAGCAGCCTATGGGAGAGACGAGAACTGTGGTGCGATCTGCAGAGTACATGGAAGCTGCACTAAGGCTCATCCAGCACAATGTCAAGGGCATCTACAAACACAGGCTCAATATAACAGGTGAGTTTGAAAAGTGCCCGGCCCACAGGAGAGCATTGATGGGCTTGCACATGTTATTGCTCTGGGAGATAGTTCACAGTGCCAGGCATCCCTGACCTCATCTTCTAGTTGCTGCCTATAAATACTGCTGATATTTACAATAGCACACGTTATTTCATCGGGCGGCATGGTGGCGCAGCTGTAGAGTTACTGCCTTACAGCGCCAGACACCCAGGTTCGATCCTGACTACGGGTGTTGTTTGTACGGAGTTTGTACGTTCTCCCCGTGATCTGCATGGGTTTTCTCTGGGTGCTCCAGTTTCCTCCCACACTCCAAAGATGTACAGGCGTGTAGGTATTTCATAAATTTCGTTAAAATTGTAAGTTGTTCCTTGTATGTGTGATAGTGTTAGTGTGCAGGGTGATCGCTGGTCGGTGTGGACTCGGTAGGCTCAAGGGCCAGTTTCCACACTTTATCTCTAAACTAAAAGTAGCAACTACCCCCTGGTCAGGAAAACTACCTTCTCTTTTCAGACTTTTTAAGAAATTATCTTCGAAAGTCATTTAAGGTTGAAAAAGGCCGAATAAATGTGAATTAATAGGGTCAGACAAGTGCAGCCCAGTTTTGTGAAGGGTATTCTGGCAGGGACATGCTACCAAGCATGAACAAAAAGACATTGTGTGTCCTGTGTGAGTAAATGATTCCAGAACAAGGGGTCACAGTTCCAGAACAAGGGGTCACAGTTTAAGGATAAGGGGGAAGTCTTTTAGGACCGAGATGAGAAAGTTTTTTTTCACACAGAGAGTGGTGAATCTGTGGAATTCTCTGCCACAGAAGGTAGTTGAGGCCAGTTCATTGGCTACATTTAAGAGGGAGTTAGATGTGGCCCTTGTGGCTAAAGGGATCAGGGGGTATGGAGAGAAGGCAGGTACAGGATACTGAGTTGGATGATCAGCCATGATCATATTGAATGGCGGTGCAGGCTCGAAGGGCCGAATGGCCTATTCCTGCACCTATTTTCTATGTTTCTATGTTTCTAAATATGCCTTGCCTCCACTAGCTCCACATCGGAGAAGAACTAGCATCAGACGATGCGATGCTGAGGGATGAGTGGTTCAGAAGTTCACAAGTTATAGGAGTAGAATTAGGCCATTCAGCCCATCGAGTCCACCTCGCCATTCAATCATGGCTGATCTCTGCCTCCTAATCCCATTTTCCTGCCTTCCCCCCCCTAACCCTTGACACCCATTGTAATCAAGAATTTGTCTCTCCCTGCATTTAAAATATCCACTGACTTGGCCTCCACAACCTTCTGTGGCAATAATTGTATGGGAGAGGGTATCAGGAGCCCAAATGTGATTCAGTTGGTAGGCACAATTAATCACACAGTCATGGGGGGCATGAGAGACTGGCAAATAATCTGAGTTTGGGTGGGATGGCAGAGTTTATAGAAGAGGCCGAAAAGACACTATCAGTGATGTCAGGATGTGGTAGTGAAGTAGTGATGGGAGTGTATATCAAGGAAAATATTTTAAAAAGAACTCAACTGCATGAATATTGACACAATGAAACTGGTAAGCACAGTCTCGTTTAATTAATGAACCTGCAGTCTTCTGCTTTCCAGTTAAATTTTAATTCAGTCAGCGACTTGAAATTTTATGAGTTTGTAATCGGTGCTGCATAGTATAAAAATGTTTCACTCATTGAATTTGTCCCCTGCAACTATTCTACTTGCATAAAAGACAATCTCCAAACCTAGCTCGATAAAGATCTCAACTGAAACTTTGTTTGGAAATAAATTTACTATCTTGTACATATTTGCCACAGAAGGCTGTGGAGGCAAATTTAGTGGATATATATTTAAGGCAGAGACATTCTTGATGAGTATGGGTGTCAGAGGTTATGGAGAGGAGGCAGGAGAATGGGGTTAGGAGGGAGAGAGAGATCAGCCATGTTTGAATGGCGGGGTAGACTTGATGGGCCGAAAGGCCTATTTCTACTCCTATCGCTTATGGTCTTATGATTTTACACAGTATTTGACACACATGATGAAACTGCACCATTTGGCGCATTGGGACCTTGAAGTGGACCATCTTTCAGAGGTTACAGTGTTCTCCCTTGTGTGTTGTGCAGATCTATTAACGCAGACAGATCTGGACACCATCTCGAGGATCACTGGCTGCTCAGCTCCATCCCTGCCCACAGTCTGTGGGGGTGACTGTTGGTCAAACAGATATAGGACCATCAACTCTCAGTGCAACAACAGGTAGGCACTAAGAAAGCTTGCAAAGTACATGTGCTCGCTGAGTTCTTATCCTCCAGCAAAGTCTGTTCTTGAATTATACCTGAATCACAAGCAGAATGATCAAAACACCTGGTTGATTCCATGGATTGTCACACATTTTTTCTGAAATTTATGCAAACATTACAGTCTAGATAGCAGTCGGTCGCATTACACAACCCTTAAATTGGTGGCCATATTGATGAGGTGGCACAACTGTGCAAGAGTGGCACAGCTGGTGGAGTTGCAGCATCCTAGCACCAGAGACCTGGGTTCGATCCTGACTATGGGCGCTGAATGTGTGGGGTTTGCATGTTCTCCCTGTGACTGTATGGGTTTCCTCCGGGTACTCCGGTTGCCTCCGCATCCCAAAGACGAGGAGGATGTAGATTAATTGGCCTCTGTGAATTGCTCCCAACGTGTAGGGAGCAGATGGAAAAGTGGGATAACATGGAACTTGTGTGAACAAGTTATTGATAGGCGACGTGGACTCAGTGGACTTCAGAGCCTCTTTCTATGCTGTATCTTTCAATCAATTCAATCAATTATTAAATAGAATTGTTGTTCACAGCCAGAAAGTATGAACAATTGTTCACAGCCAGTAAATACAATACAAAGTTGATGAATTTTTCATTAGGGACAAGATTCAAAGCCAAAACTCATTAATCAATGAAATATCAAAAATGTAGTTGAACACAACCATTGCATTTGATGGAGATATCCTTTTGTTGGATTAATTTCAGAATATTGGATATCCTACATAAAATGATAAGTATGGTAAGTGATCTGGAGCGAAACTACAATCACTCTCACGCACACCCCTGTTTGACACTGCACTCAGCACTGAACCCATCATTAGGCTGCACTTCTCTCTGGGCCTGGAGTGCATTCTCACCTGGTACTGAACAGGATCCCTACCTGGCTCTGGGACAAACTCTGGCCTGGTAATGGAGCTCAATCCCACGTGATACAGGACAGTATTATCACTTGGTATCATGCCACACTCCCACCTGGAGTTAGTCTGATGAGGAATAGCAAGACGTTTGTTCACATGGAGGTACAATGAAGAGGCAACTATGTGTTGAACTCTTAAGGCTTTTGATATAAATATGTGTTTTACACAACTGTGGTACCATCCACGTGTGTAAAACTACCGGACACACTGAGATTTGGCAAGGGCATATGGTAGTCATTTATACCAGCACAGCCCTGTGGCTCATTGTCAGCACTGAATTTGGTGCACAATTGTAAACTTGTCTGAGTTGTAATCTCTTTGTATTGCCGGTTTCCTGGCATTCACTGAGGAAGAGGGTCTTTCCCTGAGGCAGGAACTGATAAAACTGCATGTGAAAGAGCCAGCATCAGATGATGCAGGATGGTGAGTGCGTGATCCCATGCTGGGCGTGAGGTCAGTGGGAATTAGAAGGGTAATCCTAAAAAAAATATGTTGGGTCATTAGCACTTGGAAGAACAGGTCTCCATCTATATCATGGGAGTGGAAGATAGTCCAATGTCAGAATGGGGATAGGTAGAGAGTTAGAAAGTCAGCCCTGAGGGACTGTAGAGTTTGGAGAATAGTATTATTGGGCCATCAATAATAGATTGGAAAGACAGACAGTCCTGTACCAATTGGATAGAGTGGATGCGGAGAGGATATTTCCACTAGTGGGAGAGCCTAGGACAAGAGGCCCATAACCTCAGAATAAAAAGACGTTCCTTTAGGAAGGAGGAGGAGGAATTTTTTTAGTCAGACGCTGTCGAATCTGTGGAATTCATTGCCGCAGGAGTCTGTGGAGGCCGTCAATGGATATTTTAAAGTTAGAGATAGATAGATTCTTGATTAGTATGAGTGTCAGGGGCTACAGGGAGAAGGCAGGAAAATGGGGTTGAGAGGGAGGGATATTTCAGTCATGACTGAATGGCGGAGTAGACGTGATGGGCCAAATGTCCCAATTCTGCTCCTATCACTTATAAATCATGGAGGCAGAAAGAATTTGGAAAAATAACATTCACCTGTTTTATTTTGTCAATTTTCTAGGAGGAATCCTCGTCTGGGAGCGGCTAATGTTGCGTTTGCCCGCTGGCTCCCAGCTCAATACGAGGATGGGTTTTCACTTCCAAAGGGCTGGAGCAGAAGGACGTTATATTCAGGATTTCGTTTGCCGCTGGTAAGCAAGTTATTCTTCAGAGGGATAATTAGGGACAGCTCAGAATTTCTTTTCACCCACGCTCTCTCACAATATCACTCTCAGCAATCGAAGGAAAAACCTTTTCCCACATTTCCAGTTTCGGAGAGCCGAGTGGCACAATATATAAAAAGAGGCTTAAGTTAAGCAATTGAAAACAAGAATCCCTACTGAATGAAACCTCTTCCTTGTGTAGGAAGGAACTGCAGATGCTGGAATATACTGGGACGGTAGACTTCTTCCTTTCCAGGTTTCAGTCCCACCACTGCATCCAGTTCTGGGGAACGTAACTGTCATATGTATTTCCTCTGGCTTTTGTTCTCCAATAGCATATCTGAAACATACTCGTATCACTGATACGTTGAAGAGGAAAATCTATAACATGTGAAGAAGAAGTCAGCATGAGTGTTAATAGTGCGTTCCTGTCACAAGTAAGATAAAGATGTGACCGAAGGCCCATGAATCAGACTAGGACGCAGCAGATCAAGCACCCAGCGTCTCCAGTTATCGTGCTCTTTGAATGGGGAAGAATCACTGTCAACCCCGAAAGAGATTCATACACTAAATGCGGCATTGGGAGGGGTGGGAGCAAGGTAATAGGGCTCTCAATCTCAAAATTGTCCTTCACTTCAGTTTAGCATCTTCTGCACAGGTAATCCATGAAGAACACTGGCCTTGTGACAACAGTGTAAGAATGGTTAATGATTGTGTTCTGATGTGGATCACTAAAGACTGGGTCTGCCCTGTCTGGCCTGTGCTATTTTTCTCCTAGCCTTATATTAATAACAAAAGCCCTCATGACTCTAGATACAGTATTGAAGATTTTATATTGGTAAATTCCGATACTCTCTAAGGAGCCAAGAATCATGTTTCCAAACACAAGCTCTAACATCGTTGCATATTTTATTTCCATTTTTATTTTTCAGGTGCGAAGAGTATCGAATAAAATTCTGCAGGTGGCCAATCAGAAGATACCCTTGGACCAGGACCATGCTCACATCTTTGTGCAATGGGGCCAATGGCTTGATCATGACCTGGACCTAGCCCCTCAATCAGGCAGCATCCAAACTTTCAATGAAGGCATTCATTGTGATAAAACATGGGCACGGAGAAGTCCATGTTTTCCCATCAGGGTCAGAATACTTTGTTCTTGATATATAGAGGTAGAATAGAGTTTCAGCTAGTTCCTTAGATATTGACAAAGAAATGATTTAAAAAAAGCCTAACTTTCAGCAATAAAGCAATACATTTCTATTAGCTTGAAGATAGCTGACATATCAAAACCTTTGAGAAATTATTTTCTCCTCCGTTCTTTTAAAGTCAACGCCAATGTTTCTCCTCAACAAATAGACAATAGACAATAGGTGCAGGAGGAGGCCATTCGGTCCTTCACGCCAGCACCGCCACTCAATGTGATCATGGCTGATCATTCTCAATCAGTACCCCATTCCTGCCTTCTCCCCATACCCCCTGACTCCGCTATCCTTAAGAGATCTATCTAGCTCTCTCTTGAATGCATTCAGAGAATTGGCCTCTACTGCCTTCTGAGGCAGAGAATTCCACAGAATCACAACTCTCTGACTGAAAAAGTTTTTCCTGATCTCAGTTCTAAATGGCCTACCCCTTATTCTTAAACTGTGGCCCCTTGTTCTGGACTACCCCAACATTGGGAACATGTTTCCTGCCTCTAACGTGTCCAACCCCTTAATAATAGTTCCATGTTATTATCATGTGGTGTGGCTTCACCCCACACAAATGCTGGTGTGGGGTGCCTGCAACTTCAACTTTCCTGTGTTCAAATTCTTTCGTGTCATTGCAACCTCCTTTATCTTTTCAATACCCCAACCCATGATTTCCGCATTCCTCGAGCTTCTTCTGTAAGCTCCTTCCCTTCATCTAACCATAAAAGACCAAACCTTTCATTGATTAGCTCCTATGCACTGGAATTTCCATCCAAAGGCCCACTATTTCCCACAAAGCTATTCTCCTTAAAATCCATTCTGAACATTTGCCTCTTTTATCTAACTTTTTTGTCACCACTACTTTCATCTTTGATCATGTATCCATTTTGTTCTATCATATCATCATATCATATATATACGGCCGGAAACAGGCCTTTTCGGCCCTCCAAGTCCGTGCCGCCCAGTGATCCCCGTACATTAACACTATCCTACACCCACTAGGGACAATTGCTTCTCAGTGCTCTGTATAAACGTGAGTTGTTTCTGCTGACGTAAGGACATTGCTAATATTGAGGATTAACCCTTAAGGTCTCGTTTGGTAATTGAAATATACATGGTAAACACCCACAGGTTTAAATTGGATGTTTGATATAACATTCACTTTAATGATTTAGGTCAGTAGTTCTTTCTGTGTTTCTGAAAGAACTAGTGACTACAGATGGTCATGAGGGATACTGTCTCAAAATATATTGGCCTCATCTGTCAATGATAAGGATTAGCTGGTATATCCTCTATGTTTTTGCTAATGTCATTTTGTGTTAGAAGATAGAATCAGAACAAACTTGAATATAAACTGACATAAATTGGCTGACCCCATTTAACTAGTTGCTGAGAATTTGACCATTAATGTCCATAGTTAAATATGTCTATAGATAATTTAGTCATCTAAAATGATTGCATTGTTATTGTTACTGGCAGTCCTTGTTGAACATAATACCACCCTGTTCCTTGTCCCCTTTAAGATTTTCAGTGATTCCTGACAGGAGAGCTATCCACAGATACCAATGAAGCAGCAAACTTTAGATCGCTGTCCTGAACTTTGCCCCGTATCTCCTCATGATTGTAAAGATTTCCATTTTTTCAATATTTCCATTTTTATTTTTCAGGTGTAGTTCTATCCTTGAACTATTTTTAGTTATATCCTTGAAGAATTGAACACAGAAACCCTCTAAAACCTCATTGCCTCGTGCTCCACAAGTAATTATCCAGCCTGTCTCCCATCTTCTGGATTTTTATTACTAATACACAAAATTGATCTTTTTTTTAAAGCAAGACTTTATTTTAAGTCACAGTGCTTTTTGTCCTGATGGCATGCAGGCAGTTTTTAAGAGATTAATCTCAAATTCACAGGGATTCTTGGACAGACTTGCAAATGTAATGCACCAGGAGGTTAGGTTAAATGTCCACTGATAGCAACATCGACTTTTTGGAAAGTTAATTTTTATTTCAGTTGAAGTGCGCGCATGTGTGCGAGTGTTTCTGAGTGAGGAAACTTTATCTGTCAGAGATGCTGATTTATCTTGTGAATTAGCATGTGTATGCTCAGATACCTGAAATTGGTTTCATTGCCGTCATTAATAGATACCTAGGAATGACTTCAGGTTCAATAGCAGTGTAGGCTGCATGCCTTTCCTGCGATCAGCTCCTGTATGTGGCATCGGTGATGTGGGCTCAATCTTTGGACACGTTCACGTTCGGGAACAACTAAATGCTGTAACAGCTTTTATCGATTCCAGTATGGTATACGGGAGCGTCAGATCTGTTGCAAATCGAATCCGAAACCATACCACTGATCTGGGATTGCTGAAGATTAACCTAAACTACTCGGACAATGGGCTGGAGTACTTACCGTTCAGCAGTGGTGAGCTAGAGAACCCGTGTGCCATGAATCCCAACAGCACTGGAGTTCCTTGCTTCATGGCAGGTGAGACTTCCAATGTACATCATGCTGTTGAAAGTAGAACACACCTTCTTTGTGGATCATTTTATATTTGTAATTAAAATGGTCTCAGCACAGAGTTTGCATGTTCTCCCCGTGATCATGTAGGTTTCCTCCCACATCCCCGAAAGGTACAAACTGGATACGTTTTTCTTGAAAGTGGGAGATTTCCAAGGAACTGACCAGCTTCTTTCCATGTTGTATCATTGTGGGAATCTATGGCTTCAAGTAAACACCCAGAGATCACACGATAAATTCTTCCATTAATAAAGAATTGCTTCTTTCATGCATACAAATTGCTTCTTTCAGTGACATACAAAACTCAAAAGGGAAATAAATGAAGCAGAATTAATTTGTCAATATAAATCAGTGAAGTCCTATACAGAGGCTCAAAATAAATACATTCCCAGCAATAGACGGAAGCCAATGCTCATTTATGTTGGGAGCGAGAGGTCAGAAGATTTGCCTGGAATCAGTGTGAAGGAGACAGTGGATCCTGAGGAGTTATCAGCAAGTTGGAAACTGATTAATATGGTCCTGATTTCCCCAAAAAAACTTCATTCAACGAGGCTTATCTTCGGCACTAGATAAAATAATGGAATTCATTACCAGGAATAAACAATTATCCACATATAAACTTAATGAGGAACCAGTTAAAATTCTTGAATGCATAGCCATGCAGTATATAGCAAAGCTGCTCCTTTTTACTCTTGCACTTTATTTTTCTGTTTTTAAAGTATAATGGGTTTTTTAATCATCTGCTGTGTATTGTGATATACCATGTGCGAGCAAAGCACCAAGTCATATTCCTTGTATGTGCACATACTTGGCCAATCTGATTCTGTTCAACTTCCTATCTGGATCCAACGATTGACCAGTCAGTTATTTTCAGCAAGCAGAGCTGAGTCCAATGACATTATTACAGTATTAATATGTGGCTTGAGTGAGCAACGGTTTTCTCCAGAGCTGATGCAGGAAAGATGTGAGGAGGCCATATAAGTTAATTTGGAAAGTCTTTTGGTATGAACCAGAGGGGTCGTGATGTTCCACAAGAAATGTTTGTACATCCTCTGATTGAAATGATCACACCTATCTTATCAGGAAACACTTTCCTAAGAGTCCCTCCTCAACATTTAGCCAAACTATGGCAATTTTATTAAAAAATATTCTCATCCAATTCAATCTCGGCAAGAAACTGTTAAAAGAACCTCTGGTTAAAATTGTATTGTCCCTTGCTGCCAACAGGTAAATCAGAAGCAAAGTGACTGCTGTGAATTCCTACAGGAAGCTTTAAAAAAACTCCTGACTTTTTCATCAGGTTTACTTATTGAGAATACCTTGTCATGAATTCGATACACTTTCCAATTCGATTATTCCCAATTGATGAAACTCATTCAGCACTATTCCTGAATATGCTTGATCCTTCTGGTGTTGGGGAGGGTCAATATACGTAACTCTGATATTGACTTTTTGTAGACCAAGTTGTGTTGGTTCATCTCACAGGAGTTTTTAGTTTATTTAAAATAAACTTTTTTTTTAATATCACAAAATACTTTATTCAAGTAATAAATATTTACAAAACATCTTCTTTCAACAACCCCATTTGACATTTCCGGAGGTTACACGTTCAATACAGATTCATTTCCAAATTTACACAGAAATCTAGAAGAAACTTGGGCAGGTATAAGGACAGGAAAGGTTTAGAGGGATATGGGCGCCAAACGCAGGCAAATGGGACTAGCTTAGAAGGGGCATCTTGGTCAGCAAGGATGAGTTGGGCCGAAGGGCCTGTTTCCATGCTGCATGGATCTATGACTCTATTTCAGATGAAGGAGGAAGTGAACATCAGAATGAAAACTTGTGCAAGGATGATGAGAAACAATTACAAACTGGGGCTGAAATGTAACTGAGAGAATTTTGATGTTTTCATCCATAATGCAAAATTGCTATCAATGTAATATTTATCTTGGGCCTACAGGAGACGGGCGTGTGAATGAGCACCTGGGGCTCCTATCTTTTCATGTATTGTTTCTACGGGAACATAATCGCTTGGCAAGAAAGCTGAAGAGACTGAACCCACACTGGAGTGGTGAAACAACGTACCAGGAGGCCAGGAAAATCATGGGCGCATTTCATCAAGTAAAATATCATTCTACTAAGAGATGCATGCAATAAGAATCGAATCATGGAGTCATAGAGAGATTGAGGACAGAAACATATACTTTAGCCCACCAAGTCACCTAGGACAGCACAGTGACATAGCGGTAGAGCTGCTGCCTTACAGCGATAGAGACCCGGGTTCGCCCCTGACTACGGTGCTGCCTGTATGGAGTTTGTACGTTCTCCCTGTGAAGGCGTGGGTTTTCACCGAGTGCTTTGGTTTCCTTCGACACTCCAAAAACGTACAGGTTTGTAGGTTAATTGGCTTTGGTAAGTTGTAGAAATTGTCCCTGGAGTGATAGCGTTAGTGTACGGGGTGATCATTGGTCGGTACAGACTCAGTGGGCCGAAAGGTCTGTTTTCTCGCTGCTTCACTAAAGTCTAAAGAGTCCACACCGACCATTTACACTAATTCTTGGTTCTTGGTTCTTAGTCCTCCAAAATATTCCAAATGGAATTTAAACTGGAGGTGGCAGAGTATGGACTTAAGCAAGAAGGGCTTCTAGGAGAAGAGCTGCCTTAATTCCTCATTAATCCTATTTTTTTGTAATCTGCCCTACATTGTTGTCAACTCTCCCCAGATTTTACCACTCACCTACACACTTGGGGTCATTTCTAATGACCAATTAACCTACCAACTTGCACCCCTTTGGGATCTGGGAAGAAACTGGGGCACTCTGATAAAACCCATGCAGTCTCAGGGAGAAGGTCCAAACTACACACAGATAGCACCCTAGGTCAGGATTGAACCCGGGTCTCTGGCACTATGAGGCAGCAACTCTATAAACTACACCAGAGTTTTACCTGATTGGGCACGGCTGGAAAATAAGGTGAATATTTCTTATATTGTATTCGGCCTCATTTTAGCATCCACCTAACATTCCAACTCATTTGTGTCAACTGATAGAACGGGTTAAAATGGACATGCATAGTGAAAATGACGGTGATAATCCACTTACTTCAGAGGCAAGAGACATTGAAGTTAAAATCCCAACCTTTTCACTTATAACTTTCACAGAGAGATACCTTAGATCTACCTGACCGACCTCCTCCACAGGCACACTCCCACCTGCACCCTCCGCTCTGCTGCTGCCAATCTCCTATCCCCCCACATCTGGACCAAACTCAGATCCTGGGGGGACAGGGCTTTCTCCATCGCTGCTCCCACCCTATGGAACTCACTACCTCAAACCGTCAGAGACTCCTCCACACTCACCACATTCAAAACATCACTGAAGTCTCACCTGTTCAGTACTGCCTTCAACCACTGAAGGTCACCCCACCTTCTGTCTCCTTTCTCTGTTCGTTTACTTATTTATCTACTTTATTCACTTCCCTATGTTCTCTAAATCCCTGTAAAGCGTCTTTGAGTATATGAAAAGCGCTATATAAATGTAATGTATTATTATTATTATTATAATGGGACAGAAAGAAGCCTTACAGTTCTCAGAGGAGCATTCCTATTAGGCTCATTCTCTTTGTCCTTATTTCACTGCATCTTATTCCCTCTCACAAATGCCCTTCAGCTCCCCTTTGATTCTTTTTACCACACTAAGAGGTAATTTACAAAAATCAATGCATCTACCGGCACATCTTTAGCATATGGAGGAAACTGAAGCACCTGGAGAAGTCCAGCTGGTCAGGGTGAGAATGTACAGATTCCACACAGATTGCACTGAGGTCAAGATTGAATCCCAATCCCTGGAGCTGTGAATCATTAACCGATTCACCCTCTGTGGACACATATTACTTTGTGGGTTAGTAAGTTCCAGGAAAAAGGCAGAATGTTGTGAAAAAAACGGTAAAGTGCAGACATTCTAAAACCTTGGAGAATTCTAATTTTCCATTGATTTAAAAATAAAAGATGTTTTACCATTGGCCTTTCCTGGACTGTTGTCACCAATGATCTTTGCTTTAATAAACAATAGGTGCAGGAGTTGGCCTTTCAGCCCTTCGAGCCGTCACGGCCATTCACCGTGATCATGGCTGATCATCCACAAATCAGTACCCCATTCCTGCCTTCTCCCCATATCCCTTGACTCCACTATCATTAATTTAAAAGCAAAAAACCTTCAAGTACTACAAATGACAAATATAAACAGTAATATTAGCTTGTCAGGTGGCAGCTAAAGAGGAAGAATCAGGGTTAACATTTCAGGTAGAAGACCTTTGTGGTGATTGTTTGTAATATCAAATACAACAAGTTGTTATTAACTTTGCATAAATTCAGTGTTCTGCTATTGTCTGAGATCATGTCAGCCATGATCACATTGAATGGCGGTGCGGGCTCGAAGGGCCGAATGGCCTACTCCTGCACCTATTGTCTATTGTCTATTGAAATCCAAAATTCTCTGAACATCCTTTCCATTTCTCCCACCATCTTGTCTCTGGCAGATTGTAACCTTTCGAGACTACATCCCTAAACTTATTGGTCCTGCAGCAATGCGGAAATTTCTCCCACCTTATGCTGGTTACAATGATTCCATTGATCCCAGAATTGCCAACGTTTTTGCCACAGCTTGTTTTCGGTATGCACACGTCACCATTCAGCCACTGGTCCATCGTTTCAACGAAAGCTATCAAGAACATCCACAGTATCCAAACATACCTCTGCGCAGTTCCTTCTTCTCTCCCTGGAGAATCGTGGATCAGGGTAAGTAATATTTCAATATCAACATAAATTCTCTCCAGGGTATTTATTCACAAAATGCTGGAGTAACTCAGCAGGTCAGGCAGCATCTCAGGAGAGAAGGAATGGGTGACGTTTCGGGTCGAGACCCTTCTGAAGGACCCTTCTGAAGAAGGGTCTCGACTCGAAACGTCACCCATTCCTTCTCTCCTGAGATGCTGCCTGACCTGCTGAGTTACTCCAGCATTTTGTGAATAAATACCTTCCATTTGTACCAACATCTGCAGTTATTTTCTTATAAATTCTCTCCAGATTTTTACACGTGTGCTTTGATTCATCACTATATAAATGTAACACTCTGGCCAAGGACGACACTTTCATGTTACTGTCCATCTCAGAGCATCAATGTACGTGAAGCAATTGACGATGCATTTGAGATGTGATGAGCCCTACACACATGCAAGGCTTATATTTGTAGCATTAGTGAGATGGAGAGTTGATCGCAGATGAGTCATGTCATAATCAGATCAGCCATCATCTCTTTGAATGGGCTTGAAGGGCCAAGTGGTCAACTCCACCTCTCAACTCGTATGTTCATATGTTCATAGTCATATTTTATTCTGCCAGGTGGAATTGAACCAATTCTTCGCGGATTATTGGCCAATCCAGCTAAAAGGCAGAAGCAAAACCGAATGATAGTGGACGAACTGCGCCAACATCTGTTTGAGTTGACCAATCAGCTGCCACTGGACCTGGCCTCATTAAACCTGCAACGTTCCCGCGATCATGGGCTCCCAGGTACTGAGAGCTGAGGAACTTGTCCACATGCACATGGGAACACATAGTCTGCTCAGATATACCTACATACATGGAGGCAATGCTGATGCCTCACAACTACAGCGACCTAATAATTCTGACCTAGTCCTGTCTGTGTAGAGTTTGGATGTATGCTTCTCCCAATTGCTCCAGTTTCCACCCACTTCCCAAAATTGTGCTGGTTGGAAGGTTGACACAAAATCAGTGGGACAGGCAGCGTCTCTGGAGAGATGGAATGGCTGATGTTTTGAGCCGAAACATCACCCATTCCTTCTCTCCACAGATGCTGCCTGTCCCGCTGAGTTCCTCCAGCATTTTGTGTCTACCTTCGATTTAAACCAGCATTCGCAGTTCTTTCCTGCACACTGGTTGGAAGGTTAATTGGTTACTATAAATTACCCCTAGTGTAGGTGGTTGTGAGAGAATCTGGGTGGAGCATAGCCTTTCAAATCTTTAATCGTAAGATAATCCATCTATTCGTAGTTTAGTGAGCCTCTCTAAACTGCTTCCAATGTAGTTACATCTTTGCTGAAGTAAGGAAACAATGGTGCGCACACAATACTCCAGAGGTGGAATTACCAATCCCCAAATAACTGAAGCAGAAACTTCATATGTTTATGTGTAGAAAGGACATAAACCTGTTGGTTTATGGTTTGTTCTGGCCTTTTCCTACCTTCAGTTCCATCCCCTTTACTTTCAGTCTGAAGAAGAATTCTGACCCGAAAAGTCACCCATCTTTTTTCTTCAGAGTTGCTGCCTGACCCATTGAGTTACTCCACCACTTTGTGTCCACCTTCTCCATGTGTTTATATTAATATCCCCTCACAATAAATGAGATATTCTTCAATGCCATGTAACTGTACAGTCACATATCAGATCTAATCCTCAGTCTGCTGCTTTTTCAGTAGTGCTCTGGACTACTGTGGCAGTGGGAGTGGTAATGGACATGTCATTAATCATGAAGTACAGAGGGAACACTTCTGTTGCTGACCATGGTGCAAACTAGAAGTTTCTCTGGCAAGATCGAATGGTCATTGAGCAGCCAATCTGCAAGGACTCGTTCATTTTTGGACCCTGGAGTGAGAGTGTTAGGAGCCTGGCATGGAAGGAGTAGTCAGGAGAAAAAGACAGCAGGCAAAACCCAAATAATACTCTTTGTTTCCCCTCCTCACCAACAAACACAGGTTATAATGCTTGGAGGAGGTTCTGTGGTCTCGCTGAGCCCAGGAATGTAAAGCATCTCACAGCAATCCTCAGAAATTCTCGTCTGGCAAGGGACCTGTTCAAGCTGTACAGAACTGCAGATAACATCGAGCCATGGCTAGGGGGAGTGTCAGAGCCTTCAGTGAGAGGTGGACGGTTGGGTCCATTGCTTGCCTGCGTGGCAGGGCAGCAGTTCAAAAACCTGAGGGATGGAGACAGGTAAGAGATTACAGTTCATGACACGACCAAAGTTTGAATCATGTAAATCATTTCTTCACTGGTGCAAAGGGGATATCGATCCCTGGTGTGAATTATTGAGCTCAATGTTGAAGTCTTAAAACTCTTCTAGTTTAAGATAGTTTAGTTTAGTTTAATTTATTGTCATGTGTACCGAAGTACAGTGAAAAGCTTTTGTAGCGTGCTAACCAGTCGGCGGAAAGAATATACATGATTGCCATCGAGCCATCTACAGTGTACAGCAGAGTAAAGAGTTGAGCGATTGTAATACATGATTGCAGATCCACATCTGTGACTAGCACAGAGTTGCCTGCCTTGGGCATCATCTTCTGCTGTTTCAAATCATTTTTGACAATTTTTGATTGAATTAAATTTAATGTTATTTGGAAGAGGAGGAGGAGGAGGAGGAGGAGATGTTATTGAGCAACCGTACATTTTGCTGCAATTTCTCTGGCATTCAACTGAAACTGCCCATTGGGCATCGCTGAGAACTGTCTCCCCATAGACTGTGTAGACATATGAATCTCAGAAATGCCTGCCAATGTATTCGTTCTTTGTTTTTTAGATTCTGGTGGAAACACCAAGGAGTTTTTACCATCGATCAGCAAAAAGCTCTGAAGCAAGTCTCACTCTCCAGAGTCATCTGTGATAACACCAGGATTGAAGAAGTCCCTCGAGATCCATTTAGGTTTAGGTCCTATCCAAAAGGATATGTAAGTTGCAGGCAGATTGCAAGGGTAGATCTGAGTGCCTGGAAGGAGAATGTGGAAGGTACAGTATTTCTGGGGTAGATCAATGTTTTTCTGAGCTAAACCTGTGCTGTGCTGTATTTATGCCAATTAGGTGCGCAGCTGCGGCTTGCCTGCAGTCCGTCTGTCTTTTGTGTTTTTTGTTGTTTTTGTATGAATTTGTATGAATTGTAGTTTTAATATGGTGTAGTGTTTGTATGTTATGTGGGGGGGAGGGGGTGGGAGGGAACGGGAACTGTAAAAAATTCTCTCTCCCGAACGGAGACATGAACTTTGTTTCTGTGTCGTGTCTCCGTTCCCAATGCGGCCTACCACCGGCCATGCACCTGGGACCGGCGGGCTCCACCTACCACCGGCCATGCACCTGGGACCGGCGGGCTCCACCTACCACCGGCCATGCACCTGGGACCGGCGGGCTCCACCTACCACCGGCCATGCACCTGGGACCGGCGGGCTCCACCTACCACCGGCCATGCACCTGGGACCGGCGGGCTCCACCTACCACCGGCCATGCACCTGGGACCGGCGGGCTCCACCTACCACCGGCCATGCACCTGGGACCGGCGGGCTCCACCTACCACCGGCCATGCACCTGGGACCGGCGGGCTCCACCTACCACCGGCCATGCACCTGGGACCGGCGGGCTCCACCTACCACCGGCCATGCACCTGGGACCGGCGGGCTCCACCTACCACCGGCCATGCACCTGGGACCGGCGGGCTCCAAATACCACCGGCCATGCACCTGGGACCGGCGGGCTCCACCTACCACCGGCCATGCACCTGGGACCGGCGGGCTCCACCTACCACCGGCCATGCACCTGGGACCGGCGGGCTCCACCTACCACCGGCCATGCACCTGGGACCGGCGGGCTCCACCTACCACCGGCCATGCACCTGGGACCGGCGGGCTCCACCTACCACCGGCCATGCACCTGGGACCGGCGGGCTCCCCCTACCACCGGCCATGCACCTGGGACCGGCGGGCTCCACCTACCACCGGCCATGCACCTGGGACCGGCGGGCTCCCTCTACCACCGGCCATGCACCTGGGACCGGCGGGCTCCCTCTACCACCGGCCATGCACCTGGGACCACCTGGGGCCCACGGCCCAGACTCACCACCTGCGGCGCTGGCTGCCTGCGGATGCTACGGGAGCGGCTGCGACTCGTCTCCGGAGGCTCCGGCACGGGCTGCGTGGATGTCGGAAGCCCACAGGCCCCTGGGTGGGGGCCGACATTGGGAGCACCGGCAGCGGCAGCGTGTTCGCCCGCCCCGAATCGCGGGGCTTGGGTCGGCCCGCCATGGACCTTTCACCGTCCGGCATGGCCTGGAGTAGGCCGTGGACCTTTCACCGTCCAGCGGGCGCTCCAATGTCGGGAGCCCCGACGTGGCAAGTTCAACAGCCTGACCACGGGAGAAGACGGCAGGGGAAGAGAAAAGACATTGTGGCCTTCCATCACAGTGAGGAGGGACTGGAGGAAACTCACTGTGATGGATGTTTCTTTTGTTTGGTGTTAGTGTATGATTGTATGTGTTATTGCATTTTTATTGATTATTCTTATTGGTCTTAGTGTTTCAACTGTGGGTAATGTTTCATTTCACTACACATTTATGTGTATGTGACAAATAAACGACTATTGACTATTGAGGGAACTTTGGAGAAGTCTTGCTGGGCAGCGTGACTTGAGTGCTGGGTTAAAGAACCTTGCCAAGGACATCCGAAAATAGAGAAATACATTGATTCAGATGATAATTAGGCGGCATCAAATGGAACGATGAAGCAAAGGTGATCAATATAAAATGTGCAGGAAGGAACTGCAGATGCTGGTTTAAACCAAAGATAGACACAAAATGCTGGAGTAACTCAGGCAGCATCTCTGGAGAGAAAGAATGGGTGACGTTTTGGGTCGAGAATGAGGTCTGAAGAAGGGTCTCGACCCGAAATGTCACCCATTTTGTGTCTATGCCCAATATATAAATTGGGTTACTGTTGGGGCTGACTAGATATTTGATGGAAATTAGACGAGGTGTAGAGATGCAGCTTTGAAGTCAACAATACACTAAGCTTAAGAGTATTTTCATAGTGCATGGAAATTATTGGAGTAATCCTTAGGCCCAATGCTGCCTCCGGCACCAGTGATGCTGTTTTATTTCTCCTGATCAAACAGGTTGACCATTAGGTGAAGATAGACACAAAGTGCTGCAGTAACTCACCAGGTCAGGCAGCATCTCTGGAGAAAATGGAGAGGTGACATTTCGGGTCAGGACCCTACTTCAGACCTTCGGGTGTGTATCAATCTGAAGGTAATGAGCTAAAGCCAAGTGCGGCTCAGAACTCACCATGGATCTGGTAACAGGGCCCACTCTTAAAATGGAGCAAGCTTTCTTACTGAGATGTAAGCATAAGGGGGAAGTCTTTTAGGACCGAAATGAGAAAGTTTTTTTTCACACAGAGAGTGGTGAATCTGTGGAATTCTCTGCCACAGAAGGTAGTTGAGGCCAGTTCATTGGCTATGTTTAAGAGGGAGTTAGATGTGGCCCTTGTGGCTAAAGGGATCAGGGGGTATGGAGAGAAGGCAGGTATGGGATACTGAGTTGGATGATCAGCCATGATCATATTGAATGGCGGTGCAGGCTCGAAGGGCCGAATGGCCTACTCCTGCACCTATTTTCTATGTTTCTATGATCAGAGGTGCCTGCCATCTGTCAGCTGCTTGACAATTATGTTATTCTCCCACACAATCCAGCAAGTTACAGCTCATTTCCATTAACACTCTTTCTCAAATTTGATCACAATCCTCTTGAACCTGTTGGCAATATAAATTATTATTTTAGTGAATAAGTTGCAATTTAAGCATCATGCCAATTCTGGGCATCACACCTTTGGAAGGAAGTCAAGCCCTGAGTGAGAGAGCAAATAAAAATATTTGGTAGAGCGGCCCCAGAGATATAGAACCTGGGCGGCATTCCTGAGCTAACAGGGACGTAAAGTACTAAAGATGTGTCGGAATGCCAAAGGAAGCACAATTACTGGTGCCGGGAGAGATAATTGTCAAACGAACCAGATACGGGAAGCGATTTTTGTTGATGAGTTGTCACCTGGGATGCACTGGTTGAAAGGATGGTAGAAGCAGATACAATAAATGGTATCCAGGTCGATGAAAGGGAGAAAATTGCAGCACTATCAGGACAGAGCAGGAGAGTGAGATTAATTGGATAGTCTGTTTCCAAGAGCAAGTGAGATATGATGAGCTGAATAGTCTCTCACTCTCCTGTCCCTTAATACATTTTTTCTTCATTCATTTTGTGGGCGAAATTCGATTTTGTCTTTCCTCGTTGTTCAAAACCACTCAAAGCCTAGAATCTCAGTCCCTTGGTGTTATTGTCGTAAAGGTAAAAATGGCATTTTCTTCTTGTAGTGATTCCCTGTGGATCCATCCCCATTGTGGCTCATGCCCATTTCTCCATCTGTAAATCCTCGATCAGATACACCTGTGAGTGTGGATACATGCTGGTGGGAGCGGATACAATAACGTGTGTGAGCAATGGGCAGTGGGACCCTGCTCCACCCAGCTGTACAGGTAGGGCTGGATCCCAGGCATCAGTCGGATGCTAACCATGGGATGTTGTCTTAGGTGTTTACTTAAATGACTTTTGACATCCGATGTTTAAAATGTCAGAAATACAACATATCTGCTCGGCAGCTTCATATATTTAATTGTCTTCAAAGATTTACTCCAATCACTGCAGCTTCCTCACTGTGGGTGGTATTAAGATACAGACACAACAAAATAAAACAAGTATCAGCAAAGCATTTATTTACACATTTTATTTGTTAAATATTGGTATGTCCTCCGCCTTTTTAGTTCTGTTCCTTGGCACATATATCATCACACAGTGTTGCCATGTCAGACTATTGATCAGCCACAGGGCAAAACTCTATCCTTATTCCTTCAAGCTCTTCTTGATATTCCTTATACTCTCTGTGGAGATGCTATATCTCCATTATCAAGAGAGAGCTAGATAGAGCTCTTAAGGATAGCAGAGTCAGGGGGTATGGGGAGAAGGCAGGAACGGGGTACTGATGGAGAATGATCAGCCATGATCACATTGAATGGCGGTGCTGGCTCGAAGGGCCGAATGGCCTCCTCCTGCACCTATTGTCTATTGTCTATTACTCTCCTGTCTACAACCAGGAAAGTACTCTGCCTGAGTAAATGAACAGGTACATGGGATAGGAATGGTACAGAAGGATATAGCCAAACGCAGAATAATGCAATCAGCTCAGATAGACATCTATGTTAACATTGATGAGTTAGGCCAAAGGGCATATTTCTGTGCTGTATAACTCTAATGCTCACATTCACATTCCCAATGATCCGCATTCAGTCCTGACCTCCGGTGAAGTATTTGTGGAGTTTGCATGTTCTCCTTGGCAATGTGTGGGTTTCTCTCAGGTAATCAGATTCTTCCCACATCCTAAAGATGAGTAAGAGATATGTCTATGAAGGAACTGCAGATGCTGGTTTAAACTAAAGATAGACACAAAAAGCTGGAGTAACTCAGTGGGTCAGACAGCATCTCTAGAGAAAAGGAACAGGTGACATTTCGGGTCAAGACCCTTCTTCAGACTGTGAAGAAGGGTCTCGACCTGAAACGTCACCTATTCCTTTTCTCCAGAGATGCTGCCTGACCCGCTGAGTAACTCCAGCTTTTTGTGTCTATCTAAAGATGAGCAGGTTGGTTGGTTAATTGGGTATGTTAAACTGCTCCTCGTGCTTGAAAATTTGCAGCAGAATAAGTGGGGATTTAATTTACGTGTTATAGAGAATAGATTACAGGGAAATATGTGGGGGAATATGATCGATGGGTTAGTTTAATAGCTGGCATGGGGTTGATGGGCTGAATAGCCTCCTTCAATGTTGTAAGTGAATATGAGAAAGTAAGCGAGAAGCCAACTCTTTTGTGACAACTACATGGTTACAGTTCATTCTAACTTGCTTTAAATTATTTTATCCTGCAGGCTCATTGGCAAATGAAATATGATACTTCTTTGGTTAGAAGAATTCTCAAAAGAATACATTTCTAATTAAGAACAGCAAGACCTCCTGTGCCCATTCCCTGTGAATATGATTAGGTTTGGAGGACAATGTCACACAACCAATCCAAATACATCCAACCCCTACCTTATGACGTTTTAGTACAACTTCAACTTAAGCATTGCTGGCGCACATAGGCTTTAGGTGGAAATAAATTGAAATGATTATTAATGTGAACAGAATTGTAAAATTCTAGAATATATGAATGTTCTCACTGATACTGAATCAAGAATGAACAAATTAATTCACATCTGATTATGCTTCTGAGATGCAATGTAATTCTGTTGTAGAATTAACCCAATAAAAATGCTGTCTTCACTGATCGTATGAATGGTTTGACTTTGAAAAGTTCCCACAGAATGAGTCTGAAGAAGGGTCTCGACCCGAAACGTCACCCATTCCTTCTCTCCTGAGATGCTGCCTGACCAGCTGAGTTACTCCAGCATTTTGTGAATAAATACCACTGAATGAGACTGTTGGTGTGGAGAAGGATGAGGGTCAGGGGTTAAGGGTTAGATTAAGGCTAAGGGTGAAGTCAAGGGTTTAATGGTAGAGGTTGCAGGTTTGAGAGGTGCTTTCAGAGTAGCCAGGGCAAATAACTGCATAGCATTTTGTAGATGATGCACCCTGCAGCCCCAACAAGGGGTAAATGAAATATGATACTTTGCGTGGATGTGAAATTAATACATTACTAACTAACAGCAACTTCAGCTCCAGTGTTCATTCCCTATGTCTCTGATCAGATTTGGAGGATAATATCCCACAACCAGCCCAATTACATCCAACCCCACCTGATGATGTTTTTGCTCATTTTAAGGGAAGGAAGGGTTTTGGATAGAGAATGGCATAAACACTTAACTGAGCTGCTTTGTCCCAAACATTGTCGCTGGAGCATGCAGGTAGGGCACTCATCCTGGCAATAGGAGAAGATTCTGGCAATAGACAATAGACAATAGACAATAGGTGCAGGAGTAGGCCATTCAGCCCTTCGAGCCAGCACCGCCATTCAATGCGATCATGGCTGATCACTCTCAATCAGTACCCCGTTCCTGCCTTCTCCCCATACCCCCTCACTCCGCTATCCTTAAGAGCTCTATCCAGCTCTCTCTTGAAAGCATCCAACGAACTGGCCTCCACTGCCTTCTGAGGCAGAGAATTCCACACCTTCACCACTCTCTGACTGAAAAAGTTCTTCCTCATCTCCGTTCTAAATGGCCTACCCCTTATTCTTAAACTGTGGCCCCTTGTTCTGGACTTCCCCAACATTGGGAACATGTTTCCTGCCTCTAATGTGTCCAATCCCCTAATTATCTTATATGTTTCAATAAGATCCCCCCTCATCCTTCTAAATTCCAGTGTATACAAGCCTAATTGCTCCAGCCTTTCAACATACGACAGTCCCGCCATTCCGGGAATTAACCTAGTGACCTATGCTGCATGCATAAGTAGGCCTCAGAGATGATGAAAAGCCTGGTGTATCACCAGCGAAGTGACTGAACATAGGATACATAGCTTCCGACCTGCTCTTGTAGCCAAAGTGTTTGTGAGGCTGGTGCAGTTGAATTTTTGGTTTACAGTGACTCCCAGATATTAATGGAGAAGGGGGGGGGGGGGGGGGAAGATATAGTAGACTTTTAGACCATAAGATGTCGGAACAGAATTATGCCATTCAGCCCATTGAGTCTGCTCTGCGATTCAATCATGGCTGATCTATTTTTCCCTCTCAACCCCATTCTCCTGCCTTCTCCCCATAACTCTTGACGCCTTAATTAATCACAAGCGTATCAATTTCCGCTTTAAAAATACCCAATGACGGCCTTCAAGTCTGTCTGTGCCAATCGATTCCACAGATTCACCACCCTCTGGCTGAAATAATTCCTTCTCATGTCCAATGTAAAGGTACATCATTTTATTCTGGCCTCTGGTCCTTTACTCTCCCACTACTGGAAACATCCTCTCCTCATCCCCTCTATCTTGGCCTTTCCATGGTTAGGTAGTAATGTAATTCAATGCCAAGGATTGGTTTTTGGACGCTCTCTTGTTGGAAATGTTATTGCCTAACTCTTCTGTTACTTTCCACTACCAACCTCTGTCTGAATGTTGTTTTGCTCTTGCTGCATGCAGGCAGAGGGAGCTTCATTTGCCAAGATTTGTAAATGGAATTGAATATTATGCAATCATCAATGAACATCTTCACATCTGTCCTTAAGATGAAGCAGCTGAAGGTAGTTGGGCCTAAATTCACTGCAACGAGGAACTCGTGAGGCTAGGATGACTGCCTTCCTAATGGAGGGAACTCCGTTAGTGTGAGGTTTGACTCCGAACATCGGAGTGTTTTCTCTATGATGCCCATTGACCCCAATTTCATCAGGCCATCTTCACACCAGGCAAGACTGAATGTTACATCGGCGTCAAGTGCAATCACTCTCATCACATCTTAGGAATTCAGCTCTTTGGTCCATGTTTGGACTAAGGCTGTGACAATATCTGGAGCCAAGAGATTTGGGTGAAACCTAAAATGAGCATCGATTAGCAGACATTTTGTGAGGAAGTGCGACCTGACAGCAGCTCTGATAATAGCTTCCATCATTCACTGATGATTGAGATACAATTGATTGGGTGGTATTATTCTGGAATAAAGGATAATTGTTGGTTCTGTTAAGCATGATTCTAGATATTGAATGATTTATTGCTCACGAAACTGACCATTTAACATTAGTAATAAATAAAACTAAAATTCAGAACATTGAAGTGATATACTCAGACAATTTCCAAAAAATTCAAGTAGTTTTTGAATTTCGAATTTTACAATACTTTAGCATCATTAAATCCAAGACAATGAAAGCATTTTTCTTACTAATTGTGCAGTGCTCTTTCTGCTTGGTTGGACTTTCTTGCATCTCTGCCTTTCTCTCCCGCCAAATCTCATCTCCCTGTTCGTTACTCCCACTACATAAACTCATTGACTGCCAGTAAGTTCTCCGAGGCTCTCATAGCTTCCCCCAACATCTGCACTATTGAGGTTTCTCCCCCCCATCTCAGCACTGAGGATCTCATCTCTTTATTTAATACCACTTGCTCTTCCATCCTGGATTCTGTTGCTCCTCTTAAAATGAAAAAGCCTAAACCCAAAGGTCAGCCTTGGCTCAATGACACCACCAAAGCCCTAAGAAGGGAGTGCCGAAAATCAGAACGGAGGTGGAAATCTGATAAGCTTCAAATTTCCTTCGAAATTCTGAGAAACAATCTTCTCAAATACCAGGAAACAGTAAAGTCTGAGAGAGCACAATACTTTTCTGACCTTATCTCCAAAAACTCTCAAAATTCCAAGATCCTATTTAGCACTATTACCTCTGTCATATGTCCCGCCCCCAGTATCAGATTAGTTGGGTCCCCTGCTAAGTGCGAAGAAATCTCTAAATTTTTCACCGGCAAAGTTGAGAACATTAGAATGAATATTTCCCCTCCCACCAGTGACCTAGCTGTCTCACTGGTCTGTTCATCTAAATTGGACTGTTTCCAACCCATCACTTTATCCTCCCTTGCAAAGCTTGTCTCCACCATGAAACCTGCAACCTGCCCCCTTGACGCTGTCCCCACTGCCCTTCTGAAGGATGTCATTGTAATAGCCGGTCCCAGCATCCTCTCTATCATCAACAGTTCTCTGGCCACTGGCACTGTTCCAACCTGTTTCAAGCACGCGGTGGTCCAGCCCCTCCTGAAAAAACCTAACTTAGACCCCACCTTACCTAACAACTACAGGCCCATTTCCAAACTGCCATTCCTGTCAAAAGTCCTTGAAAAGGCAATTCTAAATCAATTACTGCCTTACCTACACCAAAATACAATACTGGAAGGTTTCCAGTCAGGTTTCAGGGCCCACCACAGCACAGAGTCTGCCTTGTTGAAGGTACACAACGACCTGCTTCTCGCCATCGACACCGGCGACTGTGCTATCTTGCTCCTTCTCGACCTCAGCGCAGCGTTTGATACAGTGGATCACACCATCCTTATTGACCGTCTCCGGTACGGGGCTGGCGTTGATGGCACTGCCCTGAGTTGGTTAATTTCCTACCTCAAAAATAGGAGTTTCTCCATAAACATAGGCAATTATTCCTCTTCCCCAGCTAGCCTCTCCTGCGGGGTTCCACAAGGCTCCATCCTAGGCCCCATTCTCTTCTCTCTATACATGCTCCCCCTCGGCCAAATCATTCAAAGGCACAGCATTTCTTTCCACTGCTATGCGGATGACACACAACTTTATCTCCCCCTGAAACCCAACAACCGGTCAAATTTAATCAGCCTCATGCACTGCCTTGAGGACATAAAATGTTGGATGGCACAGAACTTCTTTCAACTAAACGAGAGCAAGTCTGCGGTCATCCTATTCGGCCCTCCCGACTCCATCAAAACGATAACAGGCAGCCTTGGAAGCCTATCCCCCCCTGGTCAAACCGCACGTCAAAAACCTGGGCGTGATATTTGACTCGGCATTAAAATTTGACAGGCAAGTCAACGCTGTGGTAAAGGCCAGCTTCTTCCAGCTTCGTACCATAGCGAAAATCAAACCATTCCTCAAATCTGACGACACTGAAAAAATCATTCATGCATTCATTTCCTCCCGCTTAGACTACTGCAACTCCCTATACACTGGGATCAGTCAATCATCCCTGTCCCGCCTACAATTGGTCCAAAACGCCGCAGCGAGACTCCTGACGCGTACCCGTAAAAGGGACCACATCACCCTGATTCTGGCCTCTCTCCACTGGCTCCCAGTAAGGTACAGAATCAATTTCAAGCTCCTCCTAATCACATATAAAGCCCTAAATGGGCTTGCCCCCCATATCAAAAATCTTCTATCCCACCTCTCTATCTCCAGGTCCCTCAGGTCGGCCGATATGGGGCTACTCACTATCCCGCGGTCTAGGCTTAAGCTCAGGGGTGACCGCGCTTTTGCGGTTGCAGCTCCGAGACTGTGGAACAGCATCCCTCTCCCCATCAGAACTGCCCCCTCCATCGACTCCTTTAAGTCCAGGCTCAAAACCTATTTCTACTCCCTAGCGTTTGAGGCCCTCTGAGGGGGCGCTGTGAACTGTTTATGTATGTGCTGTTATGTTTGTGTGCCATTGTATGTTCGTTTATTAGTACCTGAACTGATGTACAGCACTTTGGTCAACGTGGGTTGTGTTTAAATGTGCTATACAAATAAAATTGACTTGACTTGACTTCTTAAAAAAACAAAAACAATAGCTTTAACTTCCATTAAACAAGCTTCTCATTAAACACTGCATCAAGTCAGCATGTGAAGCAATCCAGAATCATTGCAACTAATGTTCATTTAATTGAATGCTTTACATGGTGCCAAAACCCTTTTGGGAAATTGTAAGGTGTGGCACCTTACAATTTGTGAAATGAAGAAAGGACTGAAAGGGAGTATGCTACCTTTGCTATCAGAATGAGGGCAAGTCGTCACTGCCAGGAACAGCACTCCCACTCCATCGTTCAATATTGTTTAATGCTGCTTCAATTTTTAGCGTTGACAAGCAGAGATAATCACATTAGAATTTTATTGGGATAGTTAAAAAGGCAGAGCATTAGCTTGGAACAACTTTAATGCAGAGTAACAGTAGATTAATTAATCAAATTACAAATACGATTACATGCATTAGACAACAGCAGACTGCATGTCATTGAACTGGTGTCATTACTATGAGGGCAAATGAGGCAGGCAAGTCTCGTTGAGCCAGTTCTCACAAACAGCAGGTGTTTCATTGATGGAGGAGGGAACACGGGATAGGAGACACGAGAACAGAGCTCAGTTTTAATTAGAATGATGTCGCTTCAGTTTGATGTATCATCAACATAGAAACAACTGAAAATGCTGCATTTATGGTTATTCCGTGACGTGCTTAGCTTCAGATCATCTATCCTGCTCTAACTGAGTTTGATGCCTCATGAGTCGCATCATCTTGTTTAAAGTGTTCTTGTTGAGTTCAGGGGTTAATTTCATAGAGGAGGTAACCACCTTCAGAGAAGATATTTTATACAGCACTCTGTACTGGGCACTCTAAATGTTTGGAATCAACTCTCTGCAAGTGTTGGAGTATTAGGATGGGAAGAACAGTCTTTGTAGTGAAATTCCTGGGAACAGGCAACCAACATGTCCCGGAAAGCTATCAGCAGCATTACCTTGAGATCACCACAACTCCAATCTCCCATTTAATCATACAGCACGCTGGCGTGAACAATCTCTTCAATAACCCTGGTTGAAAATCATGAGAGTAACCAAACTTATGATTGGGTGATTGGTAGCGCACCGTAGTTGGCAGAGGTTCCAGAAAGCCCAACTATCTTCTCCCAGCAACTACCATGCACAATATTTGCTGCCTTGTCAGTGTTACTCATATCACTGGATCAAATGAACATAAAATACCAGGTCTGGAATCAAAAGATCTTGAACTGGTGACTGAGTGCACTGCTAATGATCAACCTACTACAGGTAGAGTGTGGGAAGTTCCTGTCTTTCTAGCCACGTACTTTTCCCGCATCTCAGCAGAATGCACAAAGTGGCTGTGCTCTTATTTGCAATCACGAGTGATAAATTTCATCTTCATCCAAGAAACCCTGAGCCTTAATCCAGTTTCCACCTCCTTTATTTCATTTCTGTCAGGTTGAATATATTTGGCGTTAGACTGCAGCCCAATGACGATCTCCTGAACCGTCAACAAAGTCTGTAACCGTGTCCAATTCTGCTGAGCCAAGTTCATTTCCATCTTCTTTTTGTATTTTGTCCAAGTTTCCAGGAAGTTCTGAAAATGTTTTTTAAAATTTGACAGTGGTTACGCCCATCAGATTTGGTGCGTGCTAAAGAAACAACTTTTATCGTGATGTAACAGAGACTTTATTGCACAATGCAAGATTAAATATATTTTATTCCCCAATGGGTTTTTGTTCTTACCAGCACAAGTAGGTGGTGCAGAATTCCACAGGCCATTTCTCAGGCATTTTATTGTGACTCTTCCCACCAGTTTGAATCCAGATCGGCAGGTGTATGTGACAAAGGATTCACAGACTGAAAAATGGGCATGAGAGACCATAGGGATGTCCCCACAAGAGGTCCCTGTAAAGAAAAGAAACAGAAGCTGTTATTAAAGACAGGTTTAGAGTTACAAGGAATAGCTGAACAAGCATTTGTCAAATTATAAGCACTGACCTCATCAATATAATCTGAACTGCTGTTGAATATTTAAGAGGAACTCTTTCCTTTGGCTATTAATAGGACTGACTGAAATGAAATAGTTGGTTTTTTCCAGTTTAGATGTAGGTGATTTTGGAACATAAGTGTAGGTGGCTGTCAGTGCAAAGGCAGCCACTGATGATGAATTCCACAATTGCCTCACAGTGCCTTAATACAACCATGAGCTACTTGAGAAGACCCAACAGAACTGTCTCAAACCCAGTCTCAAACCAAACAGAAGTCTCCCGAGCTGCAGGGCAGCTGTGCCTTCCTCTATGTTTCTGAGACATAAAACACACCAGATACTTCAAAGCACTGGAAGAATCACTGAGTATAAGAAAATAACTGCAGATGCTGGTACAGATCGATTTATTCACAAAATGCTGGAGTAACTCAGCAGGTCAGGCAGCATCTCGGGAGAGAAGGAATGGGTGACGTTTCGGGTCGAGACCCTTCTTCACTGCCTCAGCAAAATCTTACAAATCTACTGGCAAGCCATGTGAGCAAAGGGTTGTGTCCCTGAGGCTTAATTACACTCGGCTGGGTCTCTTGGACAGGCCATCTTATTTGTATGACTGACGCCAGACTCCCAAAACAGACATCTGCGAGATTATGAAGTGGATCGAAGAAATTACTGAAGTATAATCCCATAACTTCCTTGGAAAAACTGTGATATTATCACTGACTGTGATATTGACCCGTGGCTATTTAAAGTGGAGAAGAGTCTATCTTGGTGGCTCTGAGAACTTCAACCTTTCACCCTGAGCACATAGGCACCCGACATAGATGGTTGAACATTACGCCATCTCCAAAATTATCTCCAACTCACTCTGTTACACATTTGCTGCACCACAGACTGCAGGTCACAAAATGTATTCATTGGGCACTGAGAAATACAGAGAATAAAGTGGAAGTAATATATCCTTAATCCCATGGAGCTGCCTAAGAAGGCAGAGATATAAAGAAGACAAGTAAAGACAGATTACCTCATACTTGAGAAGATGTTTACATACAGAGTGAAAAGGAACAGGAATAAAGTTAAATACTACTGATAATTTATAAAGTAGATTAAAATGCGGATCCTGTTTTTTTTCACAGTACTTAGCTAGATCATATCTGAGAACCTAATCCATTTAACTGATTTTGTCAGCATTGTTGTTCGAATCATCTGAAGTATAAAATTGAACAGTAGTTTAAAGTATTTCAGTTACATATCAATCACTTAAATTAAAGTTTTGAAAAGTAATCTGGAAAGGACTGAATGTTCTAAATGTAAGAAAGAACACTTCAGAAAAGTTAAGTGTAAATATTGACGTTGAACAAGTGAGTTTAACAAAGTGAAAGACAGAAGATTAGCAAAGGAAATAATTGGACGGCTAGGCAAATGGTTGGTCAAAGAAGTTGATTTAAAGGAGTGTTTATAGGAGGAAAGAGAGATAAAACCGAAAGCCTCATCAGATTTCAACGCTGAGTCTGAACTGGCGAGGAACAATTTTGCAGTGAAACACCGCAAATGAACACAACATAGAGCCCTGCCATAGGTCTCCACATAGAGTCCAGTGGCATTGTAAACTTGACAGAATAAACTCTGCCAAATCTATCAATGAGCGCCAGACACAATGCATGCGCACTGTCTAATGTCTGGGGGCATAAAGAGGGTTTATTTCTACCTTTATATTTACTTATTTATTTTTTAATATGTTTTTTTAAATTTATGTGTCGGGCGTAAATAGGGTGAACACGAGGTTCCACTACCAGATTCAAACCAAACATCTGAACTTACTGAAGGTTTACTAGCGACATACCGTTAACCATTTCTCTCCAGGCACTCAAGTCTACCCGTGGTATGTGATCACACCTGACAAAAGCTTCCGGGTATAGTCTGAATGTAAGCACGTCCCTAGGAAGATTTTCAATCCTGGTATTATCACAGATGAAGGCAGAGAACGAGACCTGTTGAAGAGCCTGCTGTTGCTTAGCTGTAAAAACCCCTTTGTTTTGCCACCAGAACCTAGAAAACAAAAGAAATACCGAGACCGATATTAGGAAGAGTGAGAATATTTGGGCCAACATTCATCCCTTATGGATCCCAATGCAGCTGATATTTGGCTTAGTGGAGCTCTGTCTACTGTGCCTCCCTAAATAATGAACCAACCTATGTAATTCACACGTGCAAGACTTCTGAGACATTACTGTTTGTCTTTCTTAAGTTAAGGATAATATTGAGAACTGGTCTTCTCCATTCTGGTGCATGGACACAAAATGGCATTTATGTGGACTAAAAATAAATATATTGTGTTATATGTACTTAAAAGAAATTTCTACGGTTAAAATATTCCAAATGTCCACACATACGTCGGACCTTGAAATAGCTGAGCCATTGTGCGACAGGTTTTCTGGAATGTGCCGGGATAACAAGTAACTGATACCTGGCTTTGCTGGGGCTTGGCTTCATCAGGGTTGGCCTTTCAACTACATGTGACATAAGGGACGGGACGAAGGAATCTCCGAATCATTTCACATTCTCCACTTCTCAGGCTGATCTAAATTAGGATCAGTGCACATGTGGAAAAACAAAACAAAGCTGCAAATGCTGGGGTTTGAAATAAAAATAGAGAATGCTTGAAATGCCCAACAGGTCAGGCAGCATCTGTGGGGAGAGGTACAGAGTTAGCATTTCGGGTCAAAGACAATTCATAAAAATCAATGTCATTATTTAATCTATCAATGGTGAAGGATTATCGATCTGAAATGTTAACTCCATAAACGCTGCTTGACATGTTGACTATTTCCAGCACATTGAGTTTTTAATATTGGTTCCCATGCATTTGTTAATACTTTTCAAAAAGGTGAAATTATGCCAATTACTGGGGTTATGGTTTACTGGGGTTATGGTCCTGAACCTATCCTGATGCTTGGGACTGATTTTTTTTGGTGAAATTGTTTAAAGCAGCTCCTCAATACTGACACATGGCCCACAACTTTCAGACTTAAAAGGGCCAGGAATGGGACCACAGTTGAAGTTTTCCTCAGGTCAACAAATTTCTGGATGCATTACTGACATCTTCTGCAGGGGCTGGAGCAATATTGACCTGTGGCGCAAATATCATATGATAAACATGGTGGGGACAACTTCCAGAGGTGGAATTAGATATTAATTCTGGTGATGTTAATAATGGGTAATTGGTAGTGGTGTACAATGTGATGTTCAACAATGGAGGGGATGTTGCTCGCCTCACCAATGTTCTTCCGAGTTTACTCATAAATAATCGAGATGCAGAGTTTATAGTCTTGGAAGGTTTTAATAATTTAGAAGGGAACAGGAGGAGGTATTTTGATCTTTCTGAGCCTGCACTATCATTCAGTAATAACATGGCTGACTTTCTAGTTCAATTCTTTCCCATCCTCTCCCCATATTCTTGAGTTGTCTTAAATTCAGAAATCAATTGATTCGAGCTTTTGAGTGCAATTGATGATTGATACTCGCCCAAAGTAGAGAATACCAATGATTCATGGCCCTTTGAGTGAAGACATTTCTCTTCATCTGGCCCATTCTTGCTTTGTAAGTGTGACCCATAATTCTAGATGGTGCGGTCACAGTAAACATCTTCTCTGTTCCCACACAGTCTCTGTGAAAATTGTGTATGCTTCAATGAGGCCACATCACATTCTTCTCAACTCTAAAGCTTACATAAGTCAACTCAGATTATTGGATCATGTTTTAGTGGATCAGCTTCCAGAAAAATGGTGAGGGAGCAGCCAAGAGTTGATAGTTAGTGACATGCTGTTGGCAAGACAGCCCTAGAACCTGCCTCATTGATTGAGGCAGGAAACCGAAAAGGAGTGCAGTTGGCAGAGATCCACCTTGATCTTTGAAAAAGGTGCACACAAATGGTGGAGGTGGTCAAAGGTTAGGGAGGAAAGTAGTTCTAGAAACTAGCCGCAAAAGATTTACTGGATTGGTGGTGATCCATTAGCACGAAAGAGAGCCAAGCGACACATAACAAATCAAGTAGTTCATTGGAATAAAATAGAGGGCTGTTGATTTGAATCCACCACACCAAGATAAAAAGATTAGAACAGAGCTGTAAGAAAACCTATATGAAACAGAGCAAATGATTCACAACGCTAGACCAAGATGAGAGGAGACCTTATCGAAACGTATAAGATTATTAAGGGGTTGGACATGTTAGAGGCAGGAAACATGTTCCCAATGTTGGGGGAGTCCAGAACAAGGGGCCACAGTTTAAGAATAAGGGGTAGGCCATTTAGAACTGAGATGAGGAAAAACTTTTTCAGTCAGAGAGTTGTGAATCTGTGGAATTCTCTGCCTCAGAAGGCAGTGGAGGCCAATTCTCTGAATGCATTCAAGAGAGAGCTAGATAGAGCTCTTAAGGATAGGGGGTATGGGGAGAAGGCAGGGGGTATGGGGAGATTGATCAGCCTTGATCACATTGAATGGCGGTGCTCGCTCGAAGGGCCGAATGGCCTCCTCCTGCACCTATTGTCTATTGTCTATTGTCTAAGATCTAGGAGTCCTCCTCCTGTGGTTGCATGTCTACAGCTGTCCTTTCATAGCCCTAGAGGTTGGTTCAGTGGAGTCAACAAGTCAAAATCTAGCTGATGAAAGATGTTTTCAGTGGAAAACATTACAGAATGCCATAGGAGCACTGCACTGTATAGATATGGGCAACAAATGTAAATTAGAAAGCCTAGAATCATCAGGATTATATGGGGAAGACAAGTGGCTCCTGTTTCTATTATCATTACAGACTGCAAGCTGCTACAAATAAACAATGATGATACTTAACCAAATAAACAATGATGATCTCCCGGTGGCACAGCACTTCAACTTCCCCTCCCACTCCCAGTCTGACCTTTCTGTCATGGGTCTCCTCCATTGTCATAGTGAGGACCACTGCAAATTGGAGGAACAGCATCTCATATTTCGCTTGGGCAGCTTACACCCCAGCGGTATGAACATTGATTTCTCTAACTTCATATAGCTCCTCTGTCCCTCTCTTTCCCCTCCCCCTCCCCAGTTCTCCCACTGTCTTCCTGTCTCCAACTACACCCTGTCTTTGCCCCGCCCCCTCCCCTGACATCAGACTGAAGAAGGGTCTCGACCCGAAACGCCACCCATTCCTTCTCTCCTGAGATACTGCCTGACCCACTGAGTTACTCCAGCATTTTGTGATACCTTCGATTTGTACCAGCATCTGCAGTTATTTTCCTATACTATAAATTGAGATGACATGGGCAGGGAGCTGGCTTGTTGCAATTATCCAGGTTGCGTCAATAACGAGCTTTCGCAAATCAGGAAAGGAAATGCTGACCAAACTTACTCATGCAACCCAGAGATAAAGTCACATGTTGAAAATACAGACTTGTTTAATGCTTGAAGCAAAAAGGGGAGAAGAGTTGTTTTTGTAAAGTGTATCCAATTACAAGGAAGAGCCAGTATTCTCGCAGGACTAAGATGGATCGTTTCCTCCCACACTCCAAAGACGTACAGGTATGTAGGTTAATTGGCTGGGTAAAAATGTTTTTTTTTAAATTGTCCCTAGTGGGTGTAGGATAGTGTTAATGTACGGGGATCGCTGGGCGGCACGGACTTGGTGGGCCGAAAAGGCCTGTTTCCGGCTGTATATATATGATATGATATGATATGATATGATCCAACACATTCACATGCCAATTTCCCTAGTTGATCTGTAAAGAAACCAAATTAAACTTGGTGGTCTTCCATTGATTGCTGTAAGCCAAACTCCCCCATGTATCCACCTATTGCACAAGGAATTGGAGCATTGTATCCCAGATGTTGACGGGCACCCAATGCTTCAACACCCTTGGAACTTGCAGTGGGTTTTGAGGTAAAATGTTCCCAATGTTGGGCGAGTTCAGAACCAGGGGCCACTGTCTTAGAATAAAGGGGAAGCCATTTAAAACTGAGGTGAGAAGAAACTTTTTCACCCAGAGTTGTGAATTTGAGGAATTCTCTGCCACAGAGGGCAGTGGAAGCCAAATCACTGGATGGTTTTAAGAGAGAGTTAGATGGAGCTCCAGGGGCTAGTGGAATCAAAGGATATGGGGAGAAGGCAGGCACATGTTATTAATTGTGGACGATCAGCCATGATCACAATGAATGGCAGTGCTGGCTCGAAGGGCCAAATGGCCTCCTCCTGCACCTATTTTCTATGTTTCTATGTTTCTCTATTTGGAAAGAAGTACCAATTTGCCTCTACACAAGATCTATGTTAGGAATTCCAACATGCCTTTTTTACAAACAAATGGCAAAGGTATTAAAGATTTTCAAATCAGGGTTTGTTTCAATATGTGGACAATCTTTCCCCAATGTGGACAATCTTTCCCCGACTATGAATCTTAGGACGGCATATCTTTAGGTAATTAATGAGTTGCCTGAGTTCTTAACTGAATCATTCTGAAGGCCAGCTAGTCGGCAGAAATGCCACATTCAGACCACAAACACCTGGTTAAGTGGAGCCGCTTAACAACCAAGTGCCTTGGTTGGCTTCAACTAAACCAAGGCACTAATTGTTGCCTTCAGGGGAAAGTCAGGAGACCTCATTCCAGTTTTCGTTGGTGGTGAAGAGATTTGTCACCTTCAAACTGCTGGGCGTTAACATCTCGGGTGACCTGCCCTGGGCCCAGCACATTAATGTAATCATGAAGAAGGTGTGGCAGCATCTCCATTTTCTTGGAAGTTTAAAGAAATTTGGCACTGTGGAGAATATATCCTGACTGGATGTACAATGGCCTGCTACACCATTTCCAATGCACTGGAATGCAAGAAGCTGCAGAGAGGGTTGCGTTCAACCTGGTCCATCATGGGTACATCTCACCCAACCATCAAAAGCATCCAGAGGCACTGCCTCGAAAAGGCGGCATCGATCATCAATGATTCCCACCATCTGGGTCACACCTTTCCTTGCTGCCACTCTTGGGCAGGAGATAGAGAGTTCTGAAGTTTAATACCATCAGGTTCAGAAACAGCTCCTTTCCTACAAACATCAGGTTTTGAAAACTGACCTGCACAACCCCATTGCTAACTCAGGAGCCCTGAAGCAGAACCCTATGCATCAATACAATACAATTCAATACAATATCTCTTATTGTCATTGTACAAGTTAAACGAGATTGAGAATGTCACTTCCATATCGATGCTATCAAATATATAAATAAAATGGCGAAAATGAAAGCACCAAAAAAGGGGGGGGGAAAGAAAAAAAAGGGGGAACAAGGTAAAGTGCAAAAAAAAAGAAAGGTTCATGCAGGGGTCAGTTGTGCCAGATGACCCTGGGGGCAGAGACAGATCATGGCTGGCTCACATCTTGCTTTGCTATGTACTTGTTTTCTACAGATTAGAACATGGAACCTCTTTCTCCTAGAAAAAGGGTATGGGGAAAGCCTTGCGAGCAAGGACTTATGTCGCCGAAGAACAGTGAAGAAAGAGGAAGAGATATCCCCATAATGACCTTTCAGCCTTGGGCCTCCTCCATTGCCAGGGTGAGGCCACACGCAAACGGGGGGAACGAGACCATTCATGACCCAAAACGTCACCCATTCCTTCTCTCCAGAGATGCTGCCAGTCCTGCTGAGTTACTCCAGCTTTTTGTGTCTATCTTCGGTTTAAACTAGCATCTGCAGCTCCTTCTTCCAAACCAATGGTGAGAACATTAAATTCTCCAATTTTAAGTAACACCCTCCCTACTCCCTCTTAATGTTCTGTAGTGTCTTCTATCATGCAGACTTTCTTTGCCTACTGCAAAGAGTGACCTGTATGGTGTAAAACACTGTATTGTGATCATCTTTATTGTGAATAAGATAAGTGAAATAAAATTGCCACCGATTTTCCAGCAATGTGGCAATTTTCCAGCAATTTTCCAGCACCTCCTTTAATCCGGATAAAAGGATAAAAGAGTGCACGTTAAAACGCCCTCCCTCGAAGTCACCCTGATTATGTGGCACCTAGGCTGGGTGAGGTAACTGATCTCAACCTCATCGGGACTTCCACGGGCAATCGGTGGGTCGGATTTCCCCACCCCCCTGCTGCTGGGGCTCTGGAACCAAGGGAGCCGGAAAATCAGTGGTGGACCTGCATAACCGATCGAGTCATTGGGATGGGATATATTCAGGTGAGCCAGTTTCCACAACAGGTTTGCAAAGAGAGTCTCAATGCATCTGTTACCTGTCTCCATCGCGGAGGTTCTTGAACTGTCGTCCTATCAAGCAGCCAAACAATGGGCCCACCCTGCCACCTTCCACAAAGGGTTCAGAGATTCCCCCGACCCACACGTCAATGTTCTCTGGCGTTCCATATAGTTCGAGGAGATTCGACGCAAGTTCCATATTCTTGAGGATGAATGAGAGATCAAAGAGACCATGGGGTTCAGATAGTCCACAGAACTTTCGCCAAGCATTGTAACCTGGATTTGGGGTTGGGAGATGGTGGTTAATTTTTTCCTCATAAAAAAGATAATAAATGCAAGAAAATAAAAAGCATCAACAAATATGCAATCTAAGGATTTCAGAATTTGCAAATCGAGTCTGTGTAATAGAGCATCCTGTGCCATACATCATCTATTTTTTTAAACAAATGGATTGCATAAGTCACAGAGTGGCAAAATAATCATAGACACCTCATGACCGATTGGGCTGAGAGAGCTGAATCAGTAAGTCAGCACCTTCACAGAAATCATCTTCTATTACCTTGGAGCCCATGGTCCCTGGAACGCTGTATGTTAATGGCAGATAGGTCCAGATTCATCTGATGCTCTGATAAAACCAGCTTCTCCCTCAGCTCATCTGTCATCATTGCGTCTTGGGTCTGCAATTTGGCCGGGGAACCAAATAAGCCGCGGATGATTGGATCAATTCCTCCTAAACAATAACGCACAGTTATTTTTGTTTACATTTAATGCCCGATTAAATTTAAATGGAAATGGGATTGTAAACCAGATTCATAAAAAAAAATGGCACAGAGTTATTAGAAAAATGGAAATAACTCATTGTATGTAAGTGTCCAAGAGAGTATGGGAGGCTTCCTAGGATATTGAGTTGAAGTGCAGAAGGAAATCAAGTGGGTACTAATTAAACCTTTGTGTGATTTTTGGATAGTTTGTGGTGCCAGGGAATAGCAAATGTTACCCCCTTGTTCAAAATAGGAATAAGGATATATTTAAGTTTATAGACCAATCATTTAAATTCAGTGGGAGAAATGCTTTAAGAACTATTGATCTAGGACAGGATTAATAGTCCCCCAGGGATATTTGAAGGGACTTTGATAGACATGGTAGATGTGGTGACCCCAAGGCTGTGGAGGTCGAGTCAATGGGATAATTTTAAGGCAGATATAGGTAGATTTTTGATTAGTATGGGTGTCAGGTGTTATGGGGAGAAGGCAGGAGCATGGAGTTAGGAGGGAGAGACAGATCAGCCACGATTGAATGGTGGAGTAGACTTTTATGGGCTAAATGGCCTAATTCTGATCCTATCACTTATAAACCTTTGAGATAGCACCAACGAGAATGATAAAGTCGAGGTGATATGCGTTGGCTTTCAGAAGCTGTTGATAAGGTGGCACATAATAGGTGGAGCAACAAAATTCAGAACTCGTCATCCGGTCGGATTAAATAGTAGGATAATGGATAGGTGGAGCAATTGTGGATTTGGAGTTACATGAATAAATTAAAGGGGAAAAAATAATGAATACCATTTTAATGCAGTGCATGGTTGAAATCTGGAATGCACTGCCAGTGGATGTGATGGAGACAGATTTATTGTGCTTTTTAAGAAAAAAATAGATAAAGGTATGATGGAGAAAAATGTATAAAGCTGTGGAGAAAGTACTGGATGGAACAGGGTACATGTTCCGTTGAAGACGAGTGTGTACCATGATGGGCCAAATTGCCTTTCCTAAGCTGTAACTTTCCTATGATTCTATGAGATGGGTGTACACTCAACATTTCCTTAACTTCCCATTGCAGCCTAGAGCTCAAGGGACTTCCTGCAATAACGTCATCATTAGGCTGTGTTAAAAATCAAATATTCTCCATCTGATTTCAAGGGTATTAGATATCAAATATGAAAATACGTTCAAAATATCCACTTACGTTAAATTTAGGGGATTGTTCTTAAGCTTACAGGACAAACAATAAAGAAATGTAATTACTTGCTACAGAAGTTGTGTGTGTAAAGTACATTTAGATATTAAGCCAAAAATAGTCGTTTGATGTAGTTCGTAAGAGAATGCCACTAAGTCAGTGCATGTGAAGGAAATGTACATTTGAATGTGTTCCTAACCATGTTGTGCATAGTTATAACTATAACTATACAAGGTGTATTCTACTAAAATTAGAGCAAACATCTATTATGACACAGTATAAGAAAATAACTGCAGATGCTGGTACAAATCGATTTATTCACAAAATGCTGGAGTAACTCAGCAGGTCAGGCAGCATCTCGGGAGAGAAGGAATGGGTGACGTTTCGGGTCGAGACCCTTAAATATACCTGGACTATCTCTGACATCTCCCTCCCGTTTCTGGACCTCACCATCTCCATCACAGGAGAAAAACTAGTGACGGACATTTATTACAAGCCCACCGACTCGCACAGCTATCTGGACTACACTTCTTCCCACCCGGTCCCCTGCAAAAAGTCTATCCCCTACTCCCAATTCCTCCGTCTACGCCGCATCTGCGCCCGGGATGAGGTGTTTCACACTAGGGCTTCCGAGATGTCCTCGTTTTTCAGAAAACGGGGCTTCCCCTCCTCCATTATAGATGAGGCTCTCACTAGGGTCTCTTCTACATCCCGCAGCTCCGCTCTTGCTCCCCATCCCCACACTCGCAACAAGGACAGGATCCCCCTCGTTCTCACCTACCACCCCACCAGCCAGCGGATCCAACATATTATCCACCAACATTTCCGTCACCTACAACAGGACCCCACCACTGGCCATATCTTCCCATCCCCTCCCCTCTCTGCGTTCCGCAGAGACCGTTCCCTCCGCAACTCCCTGGTCCACTCGTCCCTTCCTACCCAAACCACCCTAACCCCGGGCACTTTCCCTTGCAACCGCACGAGATGCAACACCTGTCCCTTTACCTCCCCCCTCAACTCCATCAAAGGACCCAAACATTCTTTCCAGGTGAGACAGAGGTTCACCTGCACCTCCTCCAACCTCATCTATTGCATCCGCTGCTCTAGATGTCAACTTATCTATATCGGCGAAACCAAGCGCAGGCTCGGCGATCGCTTCGCTGAACACCTGCGCTCGGTCCGCATTAACGCAACTGATCTCCCGGTGGCCCAGCACTTTAACTCCCCCTCCCATTCCCAGTCTGACCTCTCTGTCATGGGCCTCCTCCAGTGCCATGGTGAGGCCCGCCGGAAGTTGGAGGAGCAGCACCTCATATTTCGCCTGGGCAGTTTGCGGCCCGGTGGTATGAACGTCGACTTCTCCAACTTCAGATAGCTCCTCTGTCCCTCCCTTCCCCTCCTCCTTCCCAGATCTCCCTCTATCTTCCTGTCTCCACCTATATCCTTCCTTTGTCCCACCCCCGACATCAGTCTGAAGAAGGGTCTCGACCCGAAACGTCACCCATTCCTTCTCTCCCGAGATGCTGCCTGACCTGCTGAGTTACTCCAGCATTTTGTGAATAAATCTATTATGACACAGACTTGTTCTTGATCTTGCACTTTGCTACAGACATTTCAGATTCATTAGTTTAGGGGTTGCAGTGCGAAAACAGGCCCTATGGCCCACCTGTACACTACCACTATCCTACACACGAGGAACAATTTACAATCTTTACCGAAGCCAATTAACCTACAAACCTGAACGCCTTTGGAGTGTGGGAAGAAACCGGAGCGCCCGGGGAAAACCCACTTGGTCACGGGGAGAACATACAAACTCTGTACACACAACACCCATAGTCAGGATCGAACCCGGGTGTCTGGCACTGTGAGGCAGCCACTGTGCCACATGCCAACGTTACGGCCGCCCTTATTCATTCTTTATCTCAATAACGAGTATTTGATGGGACATTGTGGAAACAACCTCTACACATATCCCCTGGTAGACCTAGGCGATTGATGTGAAAGTATAGAAAGTATAGAACTCATTGTTCCTGTAGTTAATCTTATTTATACTTGTTTGGGAATGCTCTAAGTTAATTCTGGAAGCATAACTTAGAAAGCTGTTCTGTGACCCCACTCTGACACAATTACTGAACACAAAAATGCAGCCATATTTTAACTTGGCTGCTGTTATTTGCAAGTGGAATAATAATATTAAAGACCTTCCTCGATTAGATTCCTCGGAGTAAATAAAGTATTGTGCAGGAATTTGCTGGGATATTTTGGGTCCTCCTGGTACATTTCATTGAAACGTTTCACCACTGGTTGCACAGTAACATGTCCAAAGCGCATGGCAGCTGTAGCAAAAACATTAGCAAGCCTGGGATCGGCAGACTCATTGTAGCCACGATATTCGGATAGGTACTTCTTTGTTGCATGCTTTCCAATTACTCGTGGAATATAATCCCTGTAGGTTATAATCTGTTGGAGGGAAAGCAGAAAGTGATTCTTAAACATTTGTAATATATTGTTTTAATCGTTGATTCACACTCCTTAATTCTCCTCCACTATTTAGTCATGGAGTCAGACAGCATAGAAACAGGCCTTTGGCCCAACTTGCCCACACCAACCAAGATGCCCCATCTACGCTACTCCTACCCTCCATATCTCTCAAAACATTTCCTATACATGTATCTGCCCAAATGGCTTTTAAAATATTTCTCTCACTTTCTTTTCCGATTGTCATTCCATTATTCTACTTTCTGAGTTCGACTTCCACTGCTGGAGCATGGACTGGCTACAGGGATGTAACAGGCTGTCTCCTGCTTTTCTTTCAGCTAATCCAAACAATCTTCTTTGAACCCATCACAAACCTGCCACAGGTTCCATTCTCCGTCACAGTTACTGGCTCAGATGAAAGAAAATCAGTAATATGTATATCTTAACCAGGACTTGATTTTGGATTCCACATTCTGCCATTTATAAGGAGAGGTTATATTTCACAGTCTGCCTCTGCCCTTGCCTCATCCACCCAATCATGGAATCTTCATTCATGCTTTTGTTGTCACCTCCAGCCAGAGTTAGTTCAATGCCCCCCAAGCCAATCTCCCAGCCTCCATAAAGCTACTTCATTCTATCATTTGGATGCAGTCACTATTGAAAGGTGTGATAAGGAACTGCTGAGACACGTGCAAAGAGGTGCAGATGGACACACGTGTACAGTCCCACATTTACAATCACGCAGGAAATACAGGAATACAGAAACTGTTGGATGGATAAAGGTTTGCTTTTTCTCTTTCTCCATCCTGGTGGTTACATGATACAACAGGAATGATCCTGGAAGTCAATCTTTATCAAGTAATCTACGGTAGCTCCAGACAGGATAGAAAGGTCCAGAACTGAATGAACTTTGGAAACGTGGTTGACAAAACCTCTTATCATTTCCAGTTATGCTCCAGTTTGCCTTCACCTGATGAAAAGTTCCAATGATTTTCCTCGCCTCCTGATAGATGGTTTCTCCACTCCAGTGTGGATTCAGTCTCTTCAGCTCCCTGGCTAAACGATTATGTTCCCGTAGAAATATCGTATGGAATGCCAACAGTCCCAAATTTTCATTTGCTCGGCCATCGCCTAGGATTGACGAGATCATTGCATTATTTACACAAGGATAAAAACATGAGGATCACCCAAAATGTATGGGTGAGATTGAATTTATGCTATGATTAAAAGTCCGAGGATCTGAAATTACCAAATAAGAGTGAACAAATAAAGCCAAAATGAATGAGCTCCAAATAACTAGTTAGAGCAAAGGTGGTTCGAGGAATGTATACCAGGTAAATGGCCTGATTGATCAGAAAGGCAGAGGTTCTCAGATTTGATCCAGTGGTCTAAATGTGCATTATTCACATTAGCAGGCTTAATGATGGCTCAGGGAACAGTGTGCATGATATTAGATAGCTTGACCTGAACACCGCGCTCTTATATTTATTCTATATCACTATCAACAAATTCTTACCAGCTTGCATACAGGGAATATTAATACTGGGACATAAGGAGTGGTTGTAGGCCATTGGACAAACATTTGTCTGGCCAGCGTTTCTGAAAGGCAAATATTGCAGGTTGCGGTCTGAAAAGGTAGGGTTGACTTTCAACAAGCCTAGATGATTGGTGAGATTTCTGAGTTTCTTTGCCTGGTTTTCTGTGCTGCCGTAAACATTGCCGGCGTCGATGTAGGCTGCCTGTACATTGATCTGCTCACATCCATTCCTGTTCCCATATCCCAAGCTGCATGTGAGAGCCGAGCGGGTGAATGGAAGGCACTGTCGAGTGTTTGTAGCCTGTAGGTCATCACAAGTTACCTGCAGATGAACAACAAGGGAAGTGATGATAGATCGGGATAGAGGGGCAGTTTAATGAATACATGAATACATGGCACTTCAAATACCATTGAAGTGTCTCTGGAATAGTTTTAATGTACAATTTTTATTTTAAACAGAAAATGCTGGAATACTAAGTAGGTCAGGTGCATCTGTGGGAAGAAAATTAGAGTTAATTATAGGACAGAGTTCTAGGCCCGGAAATTATTCACATTTACATTAAATCGGACAACTTTTAAAAACAGCATCTTACCACTGTAACACTGTTTAAGATGGGTGGTTCTCGCATGTGTTGCTAGAATTTGTGCTTGTCATCTGACTCCTATCAGTGTATACCTGCATTAATTTGCAGCCCTTCTGATTATTAGATCTCAAAGTGGCCACAGTGCAAATTGAATTACCGTCTGTGGATGGTGGTGAATATGTGGAGGGGTCTTGCCCTGGGACAGAGAGTATATTAACGTTTAAGAAATTTCACAATGTTTGAGGGAGCAGTAAAAGAGGGGAATGGATGCGAGAAGGAGGAAATTAACTGCATAATCTTGCCAGGCACTGTTCACTCAAGGTCCAAGGCAGCAGGTGCAAGATGAGACAGCATTAAATACACAATAGACAATAGACAATAGGTGCAGGAGGAGACCATTCGGCCCTTCGAGCCAGCACCGCCATTCAATGTGATCATGGCTGATCATTCTCAATCAGTACCCCGTTCCTGCCTTCTCCCCATACGCCCTGACTCCGCTATCCTTAAGAGCTCTATCAAGTTCTCTCTTGAATGCATTCAGAGAATTGGCCTCCACCGCCTTCTGAGGCAGAGAATTCCACAGATTTACAACTCTCTGACTGAAAAAGTTTTTCCTCATCTCAGTTCTAAATGGCCTACCCCTTATTCTTAAACTGTGGCCCCTTGTTCTGGACTCCCCCAACATTGGGAACATGTATCCTGCCTCTAACGTGTCCAACCCCTTAATAATCTTATACGTTTCGATAAGATCTCCTCTAATCCTTCTAAATTCCAGTGTATACAAGCCTAGTCGATCCAGTCTTTCAACATACCACAGTCCCACCATTCCGGGAATTAACCTAGTAAATCTACGCTGCACGCCCTCAATAGCAAGAATATCTTTCCTCAAATTTGGAGACCAAAACTGCACACAGTACTCCAGGTGCGGTCTCACTAGGGCCCTGTACAACTGCAGAAGGACTTCTTTGCTCCTACAACTGCAGAAGGACCTCTTTGCTCCTACACGTGCAAGTTAAAATGACATATGACTTTGCACTTTAGGTATTGCCCTTAAGATCACTCTATATTTTACATTGTCATTCATTCCTTCCATTGCCAATATCAAGAGCAACTGGGCATCTCCAGTTCCTTCCTATATATTCCTGCAAAGGTTTAGTCTAAATGTCTAGGCTCAGTTATTCAGCTGAGCTTTTTTTTTAAATTGCCTCCAGGTTTATGGGATTGCTTCACATTAGGTGGCCTGCAAGCAAAACTCAGGATCAATAGACTGAGCATTGTCCATATCTATGATATTTAATATACAGGGGCATATAAAATTATGAGAGGCACAGATGGAGTAGACAGTCAGAACCCTTTTTCTGGGGTGGAAATGTCAAAGACTAGAGGTCATAGGTTGAAGGTGAAGGGGGCAAAGCTTAAAGGAGATGTGCGGGGAAAAGTTTTATTTTACACAGACGGTGGTGGGTGCTTCGAACGTGCTGCCAGGGGTGCTAGTGGAGGTAGATGCGATCGTGGCATCTAAGAGGCTTTCAGATAGGCACCTGGATACACACCGGGGATATGGATCATGTGCAGACAGAGGATATAGTTTAACTTGGCATCATGTATGGCACAGACATTGTGGGCTGAAGGGCCTGTTCCTGAGCTTTTCCTATTCTGTTCTACGCTTTAAGGACATTTTACAGTATGATTTTTGCCAATCTGTCAATTGAATGCAAACCACCATTGCTGAAGTACTTTCTCAGAGTTTTGTGATGCTTCTCCCAGGCATGGTTGTGCGCAGGGCTTCACTCAACCACCTGTTGGGAGATTGTGCCTGGGAGCATGCTGGGAGAAACCGCGCACTTCCGAAGACATGCGGTCACCCGGAACTCAGCAGCAACTCGCCAGTGTTTGGAAGATCCAACCAACTTGTGTGGTAAGCAGAACAAAGGATGATGTACCGAGCAGCTGTGGAATTTGACTTGTCGTGCATTCAGGAACAGATCACAGCTTGCTTTGTTCAATGCTGGCACGCCTGCCAATTCAGTAGGTAAACATACCAACACCAGCAGCGTTAAATGCACGCAGATTAATATTACATGAATCAATGGGAAATGCACGCCATTCAGGTTGTGGTTAACATTCTCACTTGCTCTGCCTTCCCCAACCCGGTTCCATCTGCTCAGATTCCCTCCCTTAACTTGTTCCACCTAACAACAACCAACCAACATCTCAAGATCCCCACTCCCCCACTGGCTCCATCTAGCTGTTATCTCTCCTCCTCCCCCACTTTCCCACCTCAGTTGATTCCACTGATCATCCTCCAGTCTCTGCTTCACCCCTCCCTCTCACTTCTATATACTGTACTGGCAATCTCCCCTCTACGTTCCTGATGTAGGGATCTTGACGTGAAACTACAATCACCCCTTGGCCTCTATTGATGCCGCTTGACCCATTGAGTTCTTCCATCTGTCTGTTTTTTTTTCATTCATGTTCTAGCACGGCACACTCTTGTATAATCTTTCAACATGCTCACTTCTTCAACATAAAGAATAAACTGGAGAAGAAGACAAGAAAATGGATGCAAGAGACTAACATGACTAGCTTGTCCAAGGGTGGGCTTGAATTCTGCACTAGGAGCTACCAGGATCTTTCTAATTGCTGCTGCTAATTATTTGGGCACATTGTAACATTTTATTTTTGTAAAAATTAGGACAGCTAACGTTAATTAGACTGGAAAGCAGTCATGTTACCAGTGGTGGAACTAAATGAAATTCCGACAGGTCCCACATAAGGACATGTTTGTTTAGCTAAGTTTAGAGGTACAGCATGCAACCAGGCCCTCCGACCCACCAAGTCCACGCTGATCATCGATCACCTGTACATTATTTCTAAGGTAGCTCACTTTCGCATCCACTCCATTCACAACAGGGGCAAGTTATAAAAGCCAATTCACCTACAAACGCGCACGTCTTTGGAACGTGGGAGGAAGCAGGAGCACCCGGAAAAGACCCACATGGTCACGGGGAGAATGTACAAACCCCACACAGACGGCACCTGTAGTCAGGATCGAACCCGAGTCTCTGGCGCTGTAGGGCAGCAGCTCTACCACTGCGTCACTGTGCGCCTGTTTGGATTGAGCATGACCCAAGCTATCAATAATGGAAAATAAATTCTGTACCTTAATGGGGAAACAAGGAGCTTTCTGAACACAAGACGTCGCACAGTTGATGCCATTGCTGAAGGCCTGGATATTGTTGGATGGTTGAGTTAAACTTATGTCGTGACTAATCCACTGGCCCCACTGTACAAATAATCGACTTCTTTCAGAGTCTGAAACGATGCTTTCAAAGGATGCTTTCAGGATCTTGTTGGAAACTTCTCTGGCCTGAAGATGAATCAGAATAATTAACAATTTTGAGTCAGTATTTGATATATAAATCCTCTTATTCATTCAGAGTGCCCAAACCCAGTGCTGGGTGAGCAGAGATTTTCATGAAATCATCAAAAGATTCCTTCAACGTTCACTAATATTCTTAAGCCAGCAATATTCAGCAAAGGATTATTTGGGAATGGATTTATATTATTAGTTTTAACATTTCCTTCGGTTTTTATTGTTGTATCTTTGTTTTGATTTCTGATCAATTCCCAGTTTCTCTAACATGCATTAAAGGAATTTCTCTGTAGAGGGAAAAGCTAATAGTATTGTGATCCAAATAACCACATCAACATCCTATCTCTCAGTGCACTGTCCGTAGACATAGTGGATTCATCGCATACATACTCTTACACTTGTTTGTGTGCTCAAGGTTGCCATCTGTGGGCTATACTTCCTGCTAAGTCTTTAATTTCTGTTCACAAAGCTACTGGGGTAATGTTTAGGAAGGAACTACAGATGCTGGTTCACAAACAAAATGCTGGAGGAACTCAGGACAGGCAGCCATTCCTTCTCTCCAGAGATGCTGCCTGTTCCGCTGAGTTATTCCAGCACTTTGTGTCTATCTTCATTGGGATAATGTTTTTCTGCGTGGGTCAGTCCCTGTTAAAACGTATCATTTTGCCCCTTGATTTTAATTTTTTTTAATTTTATTTATTTGACCAGGTTTATAACGCCAAATTCCCATGTTAATTTTCCATTCTATTTATATCTTTCCACCAGTGGTGTCATTACACTGCCACATCCCTCTCCCAAATCAGGGATGATAATTACTGGTCACCCAAACAATTAATTTACAGATGAAAAGCACTGACATTAAATGCATACTGACCTAGATTATTTTCTATATTTATTGATTTGATTAACAATACCACATGAGGATAAACCACCAACCTGAAATTGATTTTAGAAAATAATCACTTGGTAATATTGAGTTTAACATAGTTTCAGATTTCTGACTGAGAGTCAGATTCATAGAGCAATATAGCAGTGTAAAATGCTCTTTGGCTTAGCGTGTTCATGCCAACCATGTTGGCATTCTGGGCTAGTCCCATTTATCTGCATTTGCTGCATATCCCTCCAAACCCCTCCTATCCGTAGATCTGTCCAAATGTTTTTGAAAGTCGTAATTGTTTCCGCTTCTACAGCTTCCTCTGGCAGCTCCTTAGATGAAAGAAACACATTTCTGTTCTTGCATGGGTTGTAAAGGCCACTTCCGGGTTACAGACACAATTAGACCTTTAACCTCACAGTTGCACTGGCACTGTTTTAGTTCATTTGAAGAATAACTTGGAGCCGTCTTTGTAGCAATGGCCCTCTGTGGAGAGCAAGCATAAGGGTTAGAGGTAAATATCTGGACTTCTGTTTGACTAATGACTGAAAAACCTGGAGTGTTTACAAATTTCTTCAACCTCACAAGATTTCCTTTTTGTAACTTTTGGCGAACTGGTCCAACAGTGAAAAGCACAGTGGCTGACATTTCCCTTGGCTTCAGAGGCACAGTTAATAACACCAGAGATTGAGCATCGATCAGTCCCTCTGGTGTTGCAGAATTGATTTTTAGGTGCAACCTACAATATTATTTGGTCACAAATAGATAAAACACTAAAGCCCCTGTCCCAGTTCGGCGATTTTTTTAGGCGACTACGGGCGACAAGACTGTCGCCGCACGGTCGCCGGGGTGTCGCGGGCATGGTCGTGAGTAGTCTCCAACGGGTCGTAGCGTTTTTCTGGTCGTCGCTGGATTTTGTGAAGGCTTGAAATTTTTCGCCGACTGTTGGTTTGACGCCAATGAGCGTAGCTTGACATCTCCTGACGAGGGCGCTGTCCTAGGTTATCGCCAGGTTGTCGCCGGTGCTGACTTCGGCGAATTCCAAGTGAGGACTTGATCTGATCATCCATCAGTGTAATGTGTCCATAAATGATGGTAGGTTTTGTATGTTTTTGCACTAGCATTCTGTTTAAAGTTTGAATTTTAAAGTTTGAAGTTTATTGAAATTTATTGAAGTTTATTACAATATTTTTGTATGCACTGTGTTGTATGTTCATATCAACCTTTTAAAAAATTTCGTTTGAATATCAATAAAGGAAATTCTTGGCATTTTGACGGAAAATTGATGAACGAAGTATGTACACAGTCTTTTATCCTGAGTGGGAAAATAGAGAACTAGGGGGCATAGGTTAAATGGAAGAGTGGAAAGTGTTTGGATGACCCCAAGGAACAGATTATTCACAAAGAGGATGGTGGGTACATGGAACAAACTACCAGAGGACTTCAGGTGGTCCCTGCTTCCCCTCTCTATCCCCTTCCCCTTCCCACTTCTCCCACTAGTCTTCTTGTCTCCGACTACATCCTATCTTTGTCCCGCCCCCTCCCCTGACATCAGTCTCGACCCGAAACGTCACCCATTCCTTCTCTCCAGAGATGCTGCCCGACCCGCTGAGTTGCTCCAGCATTTTGTGTCAAACGACCAGAGGAAGTAATTGAGCACCAATAATTACCGGTGGCAGAGGGAATCCCAGGTAAAGCTTTCCCTGTATCCAGCCTTTTGGAAGGGAAAATCCGTCTTCATATTCAGCTGGAAGCCAGCGAGTAAATGGCATATTGGGTATTCCCAGATACGGAGTCCTCCTGGAAGTGAGCAGATGGAAAATATAATTTTGACTGCAATTTCTCCATCTGCAGTCATTATAAATGTAAAATGAAGTCAGAAATTATTTTCATGTCTCGTTAAATTAATTTCTAAAGATTTCATTGCGAATACTTCCCGTTGGACTTTTCTCTTTCTTGTAAATGGAGTCAGAGGGTAATGGATATCGTAGAACTGCAAAGAACTCCTTCATTTAATTATCACAAGTTAACTTGAGCTCCTGTCAGACTCTTTCAGCAAGAAAGGAAGTCCCAACAGATTTATAATCTGATTTTGAAAACCACAGGCATTTCCTTGAAGTTCCAGGCGGCTTGGTGTACCTTGCCAATTGTAGATTGTATGGCCTTTGGAAAATATGGCAACTTGCCCACCACATGGGCTGACTTGTGCATCAGGATTTCATTATAATATCTGGAGATTTACAATAGACAATAGACAATAGACAATAGACAATAGACAATAGATGCAGGAGTAGGCCATTCAGCCTTTCGAGCCAGCACCGCCATTCAATGTGATCATGGCTGATCACTCTCAATCAGTACCCCGTTCCTGCCTTCTCCCCATACCCCCTCACTCCGCTATCCTTAAGAGCTCTATCCAGTAGCAGGGATGGCTAGCAAGTATGTTTTATAGTAATCTAATTGTTCAGTGATGTTCGGGTGATTCTCGGGTGATATTTTTGAGACTGCAGTTCCATTAAACCTTGGAGGTTCAGCCCTGTACATTGCTGGATTCTACTTTGGAGGATGGGAGGTTGGGCAAATGGGTGAGATTTCTCTGTTGCTGAAAGAGTATCTTAGAGAGATTCCGCTAAAGCTGTCTTGGCTGACTTCTGCTTGATCAGGGTTCAATTTAATCTTATTTTCCACTCCCTTTAACAGCTTCACCCTCTGTGGTCCAATTCTGGATACCTGTGGAAATGTCAGGGGGGGGGGGGGATGTCCTCTCCCCCTCCCCCCCCCCCCCCCCCCCTCCTCCCCATCACCAGTACCTGCAGCTGCTTTTGTTGCCTCCCACTCTTCCTGAAGGTTTAGTTCCTTGACCAAGTCTTTGGTTACATCTTACTATCTCCTTAAAAGCCTGGGTATCAAAGCTTGTTTGGTAATTTGGTACCTTCTGAGAGGCACCTTGGAACATATTACAATACTAACGGAGCAATATGAATGCAGGTTGTCATTGGGTGCAGAAGTATTATGGTTACTAGCCATGCAGTTTCTGTAGATTATGTAACTAAAGGATTAGAAATAGTTTATTTCATTTGAATCCATTTTAATGGAGCCTACATAATTGTACAATTCGTATACGTAGCGGCTTTCCTCGTTTCTTTAGAAAGATGTCATTATCTCAGTCCATAATTGAGTGAAGATCACATTAACGTTACCTGTTGTTGCACATGGAATTGATAGCTCTGTATCGGTTGGACCAGCAGCCAGTTTCACAGACAGAAGGCTGGACAAGTGTTGAGTACTTTGCTGCATGCATCATCCTGTCCAGCTCACTCACAGTTAGACGATCTAAGGAATAAATTCTCATGAGTGGAAGAGTCTGGAAATATAAACTTTTTATTGAGACTGATAATGGATTTATATTCACCATAAGTGTCAATGCTGAGTGACATATTTAGTGAATTCATGACAGATTCATCACATTTCCCTGAAGGTAAGGTTGCAAATTGGTTCTGGTTGTGTAGATATTATTTTGTTGCTTGGCCATCATAATACTAGCAAATGTACTTATAATGGGACCATCATTGCTGACTTTCATGCTGAGATTAACCCTTTCCTTGGGATATTTATCTTTTGAAATTTGTTTCTAGGTTTAATCACCCAATCTACATAACCCAAACTAATGCCTGATTTAATTCCCATTCTATCATTTTTTCTGAGCTCAACGGTATGGATTTAATCTACGATCTCAGATTTAGAATAACAGAATATACAGTACTACCGGAAGAAAGGAAATCTTCTTTCCTGGGTTCAATTGGCAGGTAATTGGGCTAACATGTAGAGAAAGGAAGATTGTGCTGTTGCTATTGTAGTGGGTTTAAACTAGTCTGACAGCCAACGGAAACGTCACAGGGTATTGAGAAAGGATAAAGATAAACCAGAAGTTGAAGTTAGAAAAGTAGTAAGTAAAATTAATAGGTGTCAAAAATAAAGTTGAACAGCACAACCAGATTACAGTAGAGAAAAATGAAAAATTACAGGTCATTAAAGGCATATTGTACCTGAATGTTCACGGCATTTACAACAAGGCGAATGAATTTCCTCCACAAATAGGAGGAATTGTAAATTATTCAAGACATGTGTCAACAAAGCTGAGCACTAAATATTCCAGGGTATTTTATAGTTTGGAAGAAAAGACAAAAATGATAGAAACAGGGAAGCAATGTTTTGCAGTACAATTACCAAAAGAGAAGATTAATGCAGTGGTGAGGAATGATCATGGCAAGAGTTATCATGATGTAGGATTAGATAAATTTGGGTCAAACTAAGATGTAGCAAAGGTCAGAAAATATAGGTAGGTGTTATTTATAGGCTTCTAAATAGTAACTGTAATATTGGGCACGGTATAAATCAGGAGATTAAAGCTGGCTGGTAATACAATGATCATGGATGAATGACAACACACAGATTGAACAAATCAAATTTTATGGAATACGGTGGAAGATGAATTCATGCAATGTATTTGAGGCACATTTCAAAATCAATATTTGAGGCATCAACTAGGATAAAGGCTATTTTATATCTTGTTTTGTGCAATGAAAATGGTTGATTGATAATCTTGTTATCAAGAGACCTTTGGTGGAGAGTGACAACAATGTGATAGAATTTTACATTGAGTTTGAAAGTAATATAGTGTCTTAAATCTAAACAGTGGACTATATGAGAAGTGTCGGGTATGTTTAATAGAGAGGATGCATTAAAAGGCATGACAGAAAATTACTCATATTTAAAGAAACAATTCATACATTGAAAAGAAAATCCTTTGAGGCATAACTGATTATCCATGGCTTATCAGAGAAATTAAGGTTATTCTAACTCAAAATATGGTTTTAAAGTTTCCAGAAAAAGCAGTAGGCCTGAGAAAGAACCCGAAATTGATAAAGGTAGAAAATGAGCAGAAACTGGAGAGAAACATTTAAAACAGACTGCTAGACCTTTAATAGGCGGTAGGAAGAAAAAGTTTAGTGAGGGTAAATGTGGGACCATTGTTTAAGGGTCCTGACTCGAAACATCACCTAGGGATCTTCTCCAGAGATGCTGCCTGACCCGCTGAGTTACTTTAGCACTTTGTGCTCTTTTCAATTAAAGAGTTACTTTGTTTTGTCTTTACAGAGGAAACCACACAAAACCCGCTGGGCAACATTGCAGATCCAAAGGAAATAGATAAAAATCTGAAAAAAAACATCAGAGAAGTTGGCTACATTTGAAAACTGATAAATCTGAAGGACCTACCAGTGGTTTGGGAAAATACTGGAATTTATAACAAAAGGTGAGGTGTTCTTAGTTTCCTGGAAGTCTTTCAATAATATTCTGACCTGGTTAACTAGATTTGGGGTAATGTTCTGACTTGGAGTGAGGTTTCGGTTATTGGACAGAAAGCAAGAATAGGAATAAACAAATCCTTCTTAAGTTGGTAGCCTTTGATTAGAGGAGTGCCGCAGAGGTCAGTGGCTGGACCTCAGCCATTTCATTTTGGTTCACATAACAAAAATAAGAAAGGTTTCCATTAAATGGTGAGAGGGATTGGTTAGTGTAAATTTTTAATGGCACTTGGATGTGCTTGTACACAAATCACAGAATACCAATGTGCATGAGTAGCAATGTCATTAGGAGGGCAAGTTGTATACTAGCCTTTACAATGAGACAATTGGAACACCAGGAGAGTAAGGAGGTCTTATTGCAATTGTACTCATCATGGTGAGACCAGACCTGGAATACTGCCTCAGTCCCCTTATCTGGGAAAAGATGTACTTGCCATGAGGAGTGCATTTCCAAAGACGGTGCATTTTCCACATGAGGATCGATTGATAAGACTGGGATTGTATCATGTATAGCTTAGAAGAGTTTGAGATCTCATTGAAGCTCGTGGGGTTCTTAAAGGGCTCAACTATCCAGATACGTGGTGACTGTTTCCCCTGACTGAGGAATCTATGACCAGTGGGCACTGTTTGAGAATAATTAGGCTACGTAGAACTGACATGAGGGGAAATGTCTTCACTGAGACGATATTGATTCAGCTGAGGAGCCTCAGTCATTGTGTTCTTTGAAAATGCTGAAGGGATAGGTGGCCCATTGATGCTCCTATTTGTTACATACAGTACTGGAGTCATTTTTAAACTGACCTGTTATATTGATTGGCCATTGACTGTGCACGTGAACCCAGTGTTGCTTGGGCCTCAGTGGAATCTCCACGTTCTCAGCATTTTGCACCTCATTCTTGTTCTTTGCTGTAAATTGCTTGAAGAAAGCCAGAAGATGTGAAGGTGCTGGCGATGTGTTAGTATTGCTTCTTCTGCTACTAAAATAGAAAAGAACAACAATCGGATGGATTGCAGGACAGCTATGGATACACTGAACAACCTTGTGCTTTGTGATTACTCAATGCTTTCAAAAGCCCTCTGTCTCTGCGAGATTATCGTGATTGATCAGAATGAACAAAGCTGTTTCACAACAATGTTATTATTTAGTAAAATTTCAAATAATTCTGGCATTCTCGGGACTTTAGTGGTGCCGAACTGCCAGATTTTTAGACTATATTTTGAATTCACTTTGTAAGGTTACAATGTTATATAATACATTTCTCAGTGAACTCAGCAAGTTTTCAAGGACCCTGATTAGTTTGAAAAGAACTTGGAAAATGGGGCCCCAGAGAGTCGAATGTAGCATGGCAACTGGCACCTCGGTGAGTCAGTAGGACGTGCTGGAAGCAGGGGCCTGGCGAGTCAGAAGAACATGACAAATATTACCTGGTGAGCCAAATCATCTGGATTTCCAAATGGTTGGGTACTGGATTATCTGAATTTAACTGTACTAGGAACACATCTTGTAAAATGGCTTCTACTGGAATCATTTTTCAATCTTCACTCTCTCCCTAGTTTTTACTTAGAGCCACAGACCATTGGGTTACACAGCAGGGAAACAAGCCCTTTGGCCCATTTCTTCTGACCAAGATGCCTCATCTAAGCTAATGCCATTTGCCCACATTTGGCAAATATCCCTCTAAACCTTTCCGATCTGTGTATCTGTCCAAGTGTCTTTTAAATGCTGTTATAGTATCTTCCTGAACTACTTACGGTAGCGCAGCGGTAGAGTTGCTGCTTTACAGCGAATGCAGCGCCGGAGACTCAGGTTCGATCCTGACTAGGGGTGCTGCACTGTAAGGAGTTTGTACGTTCTCCCCGTGACCTGCGTGGGTTTTCTCCGAGATCTTCGGTTTCCTCCCACACTCCAAAGACGTACAGGTATGTAGGTTAATTGGCTGGGTAAATGTAAAAATTGTCCCTAGTGGGTGTAGGATAGTGTTAATGCACGGGGATCGCTGGGTGGCACGGACTTGGTGGGCCGAAAAGGCCTGTTTCCGGCTGTATATATATGATATGATATGATATGATATGATACTTACTCTTCTGAGGTACTTTGACAAATTGGGGCTTAACAACCATGAATATCCACATAGTTTGTCCTACTCACTTGTTGCAACATCTATATACTAAAACTCTCATTTGTTTGTTTGTTTGTTCCTGAACTACAGCCAAATCGGTACACGATAGCGTGACAATTTTAGGCCCTCCTTACTCACCGTCGTCCCTTTGGTGCTAATGGAAGAAGTTTCATAGAAATCGGTGTTATATTTTTTGTTATTCACATTTTAAAGTTTAAATCTATCTCCTAGGGAGGGAGGGGGAGGGAGGGAGGGAGGGGGTGGAGGGAGGGGGGGAGGAAAGGAGGCAGGATAAGGGGGATGGAGTGGGGGGAGGGGAAAGGGAGGGGGGAGGGGAGGGAGGAGGGAGAGGGGAGAGGAGGGGGGGAGAGGGTGCTGCACCAATGCAGGAGAGTGGACTGTGGGTGACTAAATTTCATCCATAAATCTTGTTTTTTGGGTGACAAATAAAGATATCTTGAATCTTGAATCTTGAGAGGTTTGTAGCCCAATGGGTCCACTTGGTCTTATTCATTAAATCCCTCCACCCAAGACTTTCAACCCATGATGTCTAGATGAGTTCTTGTTATCTAGCCTGCTGACCTTTGAGGCTCCAAACATTGAGGATTTCAAATTCGCTGAGATTTAACAAGGACAGAAAGTTTCTTAATTGGTGTACTGAGATCTATAAAAATATGGAATCGGCAAAGAAGTGGCTTCTGGGCACAGGAATGGCACATGGGCCATTGTGGAAATTACTGTGGAAAGAGTCCAGGTCTGTTTTTTGAAATTAATTGAGTTCCATGCTTAATTGGATCTCTGATGTACAGAGCAGAGCACAAATGTTTGGTTTGTGTGGAAGTGAGACTGCTAAAGGAGATTAGAGCCCATGGTATTAGAGGGAAGATACTAGCACGGATAGCATGACGGAAGGCCAAGAGTGGCAATAAAGGGGGCGCTTTCTAGTTGGCTGCCTGCGACCAGCAGTGTTCCACAGAGACCGCTGCTGGGGCCGCTACTCTTCACGGTATACACGTATCAACGATTTGGATGAGGGAATTGAACGTTTTGTGGCCATGTTTGCAGATGATATTAAGATAGATGGAGGGGCAGTTAATGTACAGAAAGCAGGGACTCTGCAGAAGGACTTAGACAGGTTAGGAGAGTGGGCTGAGAAATGGCAGATGGAATACAGCATAGCAAAGTGCGGTGTCATGCATTTTGGTAGTAGGAATAAAGGCGTACACTATTTTCTAAATGGGGAGAGAATTCAGAAATTGGAGGTGCAAAGGGACATGGGAGTGCTGATGCAGGATTCCCAAAAAGTTAATTTGCAAGTCGAATTGGTAGTAAGGAAGTTGAATGCAATGCTAGCATTTATTTTGAGAGAGTAAAGGCCCTGTCCCACTTAGGCGATTATTTAGGCGACTGCTGGCCACTGTCAAAGTCGTAGCAGATCGTCAACATTTTCTTTTACCCGACGACAATGACCACAACAATGCCGAGTCAGGTCGAGATTACACCGTCTTCGGAAACCGTGAAATTCCCACGCTGTCAATGCTTCTCCGGCGTCCTAATTTTCGCTGAAATCACTGACAAGTCGGTAAGTATTTGAGAGTTTTGAACTGTAACATCTTGTATGGGTTACTTAAAAAACAAGCTTCACGGTAACAAGGCATAAACTGGATTGACTTCCAGTTTACTAATGGCAGTATTAAGCAATTTAATTTTAAAAGTGGTTAAATGGATTTTTGTGAAAAGTGTGTGGGCATTCTTTGACAATGTACGGGAGATGCATATCTGGTTTCTGGGTTGCATATCTGGGTTGGGAGCCTACTTTAAATATGATCGTTGATGGCCATAAACATCGCGAAAATTCCCACGCTTACCTGACCGTCAAACTGTCGCCTCCAATCTACCTGTCAAATGTCCTGACGGTAAATAAATTGGTTAAACACAAGTATTTTATGGTATCTTGAAATGACTTTACTTATTTTAATATTATGTGCTTCTAAATGCATCTAAGAGAACCTAGCAAACCTGGGGACAGCATGAGGCAGCGCCCGCAATAAGCCACGATACCTAGCGACAAGCCAGCTGTCGCCGAGAAATTTCGCTCCGGATGATTTTGCAGCGACGCGCTGGGATCCACTACGATTCTTGGAAGACTCCTCGTGATCATGCCCGCGACACCCCAGCGAACTGTTGGCTTTATAAGGCACTGGTCAGACCTCATTGGGAGTATTATGAGCAGTTTTGGGCCCCATATCTGAGGAAGGATGTGCTGGCGTTGGAGAGGATCCAGATGAGGTTTACGAGAATGATCCCAGGAATGAGGGGAGGATCTCACTGAAACTTCCCGAATTGTGAAATGCCTGGATAGAGTGAAAGTGGAGAGGATGTTTCCACTAGTGGGAGAGTCTAGGACCAGAGGCCTTAATCTCAGAATAAAAGGATGTACCTTTAGAAAGGGGATGAGGAGGAATTTCTTTAGTCAGAGGGTGGTGAATGTAGAATTCATTGCCACAGACAGTTGTGGAGGCCAAGTCAATGAATATTTTAAAGGTGGAGATTGACAGATTCTTGATTAGTATGGGTGTCAGGGTTTAAGGGGAGAAGGCAGGATAATGGGGTTGAGAGGGAACGATAGATCAGCCATGGTTGAATGGCGGAGTGAACTTGATGTGTTGAATGGCTTAATTCTGCTCCTAGTATTTACGAACTTATGAAGTGACAGAACAAAGTACGAGTGTAATCTTATTTAATAGATTAGAAATTTTATTATCTGACACGGACATGTTTCAAAAAAAGCAATTTACTTTCTTTATATTTGAAACGAGTAGTTATGAAACAATATTGATTTCACGGCTATTTAATTAATGATTAATAAATAAGTCTGCAACCAGGGAGAAACCACCAGGGGATTTGCTTGAGGTTTCATGTTCTTCAAATCTTTAACAAATGATGCAAACTATCATAATTCTTATAATTTTAATAAATGCGCCGATGGCTTCAAGATAAGTATCACATAATTAATACAGAGGAAAGTGAAAGGCCCACGAGAGGGTGGAAGTGGTGAAGCAAATGAGCCAGGAAATTGTAAATTTCTTGTAATTAAGAGCAGATTAAGGAAAGACAAAAACACTGAATTATATTTTAATAACCTTGAGGATTGATAAGCAAAGTTGAAAAAAAAATGGGAATGATTTGCTTCTGATTATTAACAGTTCACTTTAGGTTTAGGTTTAGGTTTATTATTGTGACATATACCGAGTACAGTAAGAAGCTTCATCATGCATGCCATCCAATTCAATGAAATAAATACAATCAAGCTAAAGTTAACCCGCCCCCCCCTTCTCACTCTCTCTTTCTTGCCCCCTTCTCTGCCCTGTGCACCACCTGAATACACACCCATTTCTCCCCTTCCGCCTTTATTCCTTCCTCCAGCTTCACAATTCATACCTCTTCCATCCTTGTCTCGCACCTTTTGTCTTGCATCTCGGGTCCTGACCAGAAACATCACCTTTTCATGTTCACCAGGAATGCTACCTGACTTGCTGAGTTTATCCAGCAATTTGTGTCTTTTCTTTAAACCTGCATCTGCAGTTCCTTGTATCTGCTCAAGTAGAATAGATAGAGCAAAGGGGGTGATACAGAGTGCAGAATGTGATTCTCTGCATTGTAATGCACCAGTTCCATGGACAAAGTCCAACGGCAGCGATGGGGAAGAGGTGAATCGGACATTACCCTAGCTTATGGAAGGACCGTTCAGAAGCCTGATAACAGAGGGAACAAAGTTGTTCCTGAGCCTGAGGGTGCATACTTTCAAGCTTCTGTGTCTTCTGCCACTCAATCCCTATGATCAATAATATTAAATCTGAGCTGATTGTTGATTAAGGGAGTCCGAGCAAAACCATGATGACTACTCACTTTTCTCTTGTCTCCTTATACACTCTGTCCATTCTTTTGATAGCATCCAGTGTAGCATTTTGCTTGAACCGATTGCCCAGAGCTTCCTGAGAATCTGTAAAGGAAGGTGGTGCACTCACTATCATATCATATCATATCATATATATACAGCCGGAAACAGGCCTTTTCGGCCCTCCAAGTCCGTGCCGCCCAGTGATCCCCGTACATTAACACTATCCTACACCCACTAGGGACAATTTTTACATTTACCCAGCCAATTAACCTACATACCTGTACGTCTTTGGAGTGTGGGAGGAAACCGAAGATCTCGGAGAAAACCCACGCAGGTCACGGGGGAGAACGTACAAACTCCTTACAGTGCAGCACCCGTAGTCAGGATCGAACCTGAGTCTCCGGCGCTGCATTCGCTGTAAAGCAGCAACTCTACCGCTGCGCTACCGTGCCGCCACTAAACTCACAAAAGATCCCAATACATTTGATTATTAGGTTAATTTAATCATTTAATCATTTAGAGAATTTGACAACATTATTAATATAAGGAGTGTTGCTGGAATTAGTGCTCCCTGTAAACAGGATGTTGTTCTGGGTTCGAGATGTTGACCTGCAAACACTCTTTTCCTTCGATGGCCAAGGGCATTGCTGGCACTCTGAAAGCAGATGTAAATATCATCATCAATGTCTCCTTTGCCGAAAGCTCCTGAGAAAAACATGGTGACTCAAGTTTTACATGTGACGAATGTAGTTGTGGATCTTTATTGTTGGATGTATTATAATGCAGTGGGTGCTTGTTGGTAAATGATCTTTGTCTAACGGATGTTTAGTGTGAGGCCCATTCTCAAACATCTTAGTGAGTGAGTCAGTGGTAACAATAAGGTCGGCCTCTGAATGTACAAGCTTTGTGCTCTGGAGATTGATAATGGAGTTTGGGGTGATGATGGTAAGGGTGGTGAATCTGTCGAATTCTTTGCCACAGAAGGCTGTGGAGGCCAAGAAAATGGATATTTGTAAGGCAGAGATAGATAGATTCTTGATTAGTACGGGTGTCAGGGATTATGGGGAGAAGGCAGGAGAATGGGGGTTCGGAAGGGAAGATAGATTAACCATGATTGAATGGCGGAGTAGACTTGATGGGCCGAATGGCCTAAATATGCTCCTATCACTTCTGACTTTATGACTTTGCTCCCAGAGTGGAGGTAGTCACTAATGCATTTTTCCCTAGAGTATCTCCCCCTCCCTCTCCTACTGCGAAAATTAATGGAGCCCTCAGTACCAGCTTCCAGATTATTTAGCAATTTATCACATCAGCTAAATGTATTTCAAAATGTATTCATTATTTACGAGCTGGCTGTCACAGGCAAGCCCAGCATGTATTGCCCATCCCTGATACTAATTGGGCCGTTTAAGAGTCTGCCACATGTCAGACCAGGTAAAATTGGCAGATTTCCAACCTGAAGGACAATATGTTTCAACCACACAAGGATGTTTTGTTGCCAACATTACTACTTGTCAGATATTTGTGTTGTGACACATCCTCATGCTGGTTTGATGCCAGCTTTAGACAAAGAACTTTAAAGGTAAGCATCAACCAACCTTAGGTTTGGGCTGAACCTAACCTAAGTGTCACCACTGGGTATTCCTATCATGGTCTCTCTAGTTCCCACCTAGTCCAAATTCAGAGGACTTATCTCACTTATCTTAAGACTCTTTAGCCTCCAGTCTCATGTCCGGGAATGAAGCTCCCATGGCCAAAATGCCCGGAAAGATTTAACAACCGACAAATGCTTTGCTACAGCTTTAAGGATAATTTTGAAATGTTCAGGAGCAGTCTGCCAACTGATCACCTGTTTACATTAATTCTATGTTATCCCATTTTCTCATCCATTCGGGCCAATTTTACAGGGGCCAATTAACCTATAAACTCGCACGTCTTTGAGGTGTGGGAGGAAACTGGAGCACCTGGAGGAAACGCACTCAGTCACAGGGAGACTGTGGAAATTCCACACAAAACAGCACCCAAGGTCAGGATCAAACCTGTATCCCTTGCACTGTTAGGCAGCAACTCTATCAGCTACGCCACTGTGCTGACCCCAATTGTGAATATGTTGCTATTGGTGTTGTTTTTAGATGCTCATTTGATGTTTGATCAGTCCCTGTGTGGAGATCTTCCTGATCTTTGTCGACTGTATATTTTAAACTAAATTGTGAAGGGAACACACAGGGACATTGGTGCACATTAGAATTTCCACATTGACATATTCCATTCCTTACACTCTGACGTAACTCTATAAAATCATTTCCAGTAGCATCCCCACTGGGCCAATAAAGCCTCTAAGTACCATTTTAGAATGCGATGCAAAGTGGATGCCTAAACTAAGCTACATATTTAACTCAAGGCAACTTGAATTGCTCTAGCAGTTCACAAAACTCATGCTTTATTTAATTATTATGATCTCAAGGGCTCAAACCCAAATGCCACAGGCTTTTATACACTGCTGTTCAACTGTGAAATGTTTTAATTTTGTATGTTATTAGTATGCCATAAATATGGTCTGGGTTGTTGATTTCCTGTTGATTTCTATTTAAAAAACAGGACTGTGCTTGAATGGGAATTGGAATAGTGATTATTGGTTGGAAGCTTGGCTAGAAAGAAGGCCTTTACATTGCCTCCACTCTTCACTCCCAGTATTTCCTTTTGGTCCTTCTTTCTCTGCTCTGCACCTATTCTCCTACTTAATAGTAAGGCCTAAGCATTCATGATAACAATGTAAGAGTGGCATTCTGTTGCGAGCCTTGAGCCCCTACTGTTGTTGGCTGCCAAGTTTCCCTGAGCAGCCCGGGTGGCAGAATGGTTCAAACATGCCATATGTCTGTGTCATCTGTGTGTTGCATCCATTGGAACACATCTTGATTAATCTGTGAGGGCTATGCAACAGAATGAAGGACCATGGTTTATCACCATGGGTTTGCCATTCAATTGCCGCCTTCTCATTTCCCATGGAGCATTAAATGCAGGTGCCACAATGGTCTCCCACAGAATGAGGGCATTGTGTCTGCTTTCGGAGTACTGGGAGCCATTCAGTATTAAGGATGTTGGAGTAACTCTGCAGATCAGGCAGCATCTCTAGACAAAATGAATAGGTGCAGTTTTGGGTCGAGACCCTTCCCCAATTCTCGACCTGAAAAGTCACCCATTCCTTTTCTCCAGAGATGCTACCTGACCCGCTGAGTTACTCCAGCATTTTGTGTCTATCTTTGGTGTAAACCAGCATTTGCTGTTCCTTCCTACACATTAAGTACTACATGTGATTGGGGAAACTCCGATATGCAGATGGTATTTCCAACTACTCCTTGAAGAAGCATTTATTCACAGTCCTCTGTGAAGCTCAGTCACGGAGCTATTACTGAATTGCAGTCATCCAGCCAGGTGTGCATGGGTGAATGGTTCTGCAACATTCCTTAATGGATACGTTTCATCATCATCATCATCATCATCATCCTCCTCCTCCTCCTCCTCCTCCTCCTCCTCCTCCACCTCCTCCTCCTCCTCCTCCTCCTCCTCCTCCTCCTCCTCCTCCTCCTCCTCCTCCTCCTCCTCCTCCTCCTCCTCCTCCTCCTCCTCCTCCTCCTCCTCCTCCTCCTCCTCCTCCTCCTCCTCCTCCTCCTCTTCCTCTTCCTCCTCCTCCTCCTCCTCCTCTTCCTCTTCCTCTTCCTCTTCCTCTTCCTCTTCCTCTTCCTCTTCCTCTTCCTCTTCCTCTTCCTCCTCCTCCTGTTCCTCCTCCTCCTCCTCCTGTTCTTCCTCCTGTTCTTCCTCCTGTTCTTCCTCCTCCTCCTCCTGTTCTTCGTGCCTGTTGCTCAGTCTCCCAGACATGTTGCAATTCTAGAAAAATGGCCGCAAAAGCATTTGTGTCTGGGAGCAACTGATTCCTGGAGTAAGCTTGAATTCAAGCCAAACCCCTCAACTCCCTATAAATCCCAGTGACACAAAAGAAGCACCAGACAATTAGCCCGTCACCCAAATGTACCAAATACTAGAGTTAGGAGACTGAATGCTGAATGCCTGATTGCCAATGCACATTAAACCTTTGTGTAGGAAGGAACTGCAGATGCTGGCTTACACCAAAGATATACACAAAAAGGTGAAGTAACTCAGCGGGTCAGGCAGCATCGTTGAAGAAAATAGGTGATGTTTTGGGTCGAGACCCTTCTTCAGACTGACTCTCACTGATTGCTGTTGGTTCTTGCTGGCTAGATTGACAATTAAGGTATGAACTGATTAGAGCATGATATAATTTGATCACGACTTCCATTGACATGAAAGGTAGATTCCTACCTGAGTGCCATAATGCAGGGGTAATAAACAGACTGCTGGAGAGACTGGGAGTGGGGTGGGATTGGCCAAGTTGCATCTATAGAAGGAAAGGGACAATTGCCGAATGAGGTTGAAACACTTCATCTGGGCGTTCCCTTCACAGATGCTGGCTGATCTGTTGAGTTCCTCAAGCAGTCTGTTTTTTGCTCCAGATTCCAGCATCTTCAGTCTATTGTGACTCCATTATGGCAGAGTTGATTGCCTGCTCATCATAGCATCCACCCGTGCAGCATAATATAGTTTATTGTTTGCTACTCCACATTGGTTGAACATATCGAGTATTGAATCCAAGATTGCTAGGGTCCATGTTTGCTGCTTTGCATTGGTTTAACATATTGAGCAATGAATCTAGATTCCTAGGGTATATTTCTTGACAATGTTCATGGAATAAATCTTGTCTGTTTTTCATTCATCCAACTGGTATTTTATCTTTATCAGCATTTAACATCACCTGTCACTGTTCTCTTTACTCATTTTAAAAAAATCATCCTATGGTATCTGAGCTGCCCCTCAGGTCTAAAGTGTTAATTCATCTGCTTCTCCTTCTTACAAATCTCTCACGAGTTTCTGAAAAAAAACCAGCAATGAAAATTGGAAACAATATGGATTCAAAATTGAGCCTTGGGGGAATTTTGAATCATTATATCCTCTTAATTTCAACAACAAAACATTTAGTTTTATAATGCTTTTAACATCAAAACGCTCCCATGGGGTTTTGCTGGGAGCTTTATCAAGTAGAATATTTGATACTAATCCAGGTAAGGTGATATTATGACAACCGTTTAAAACAAATGACCACAGAGCTAGATTTTAATAGGTTAGGGAGGCATGGCTATTTCAGATCAAAGAACAAATTTTCTTCACTTAGAACCTTTGATATTCTCTACTCAGGAAAACACAGTTCAGCCACTGACTACACTAAATAACTGAGATCTATAGACGTCTGGACATTGGATGAATGAAAGGACATGAGGAGAGTGGTGGAAAATGAAATAATCTTGTTGAATGGTAGACAAGGAACAAGGGGCTAAATGGCCAACTCTGATTCTACTTCCAACGTTCTGTTCGTTTGTAAAGAGTAAATAGTCTTCTCCTTAAGAAACTTTCCATACTTGGTGACTTTGTGAAGAGAATCTGTTTTACACCACAGGCTCAATGCATATCTCTAGTCTTGTTTACTTACTATTTGCCCCCACACTTTGCTCCCCACTCATCCACTAATTTTCTCTCCATTCATTTCTTTTGTAATATTTACCTTAGTTAAGAAGCTCCATATGATGACTTCAAAGCACATACAAAGTTCGTCAACTGCATTATTTTTATTCACACATATCAAAAATACGTCATTGTCTTTAATAACTCGGTGCTGTATTTAATTGCTTACCTATTGGAACTCCCCCCACCACCGTAAGGAATAACACCACAAAGGGCAGTCTCAGGAACCAAATGAGTATCATTCTGAAAGAAAAACATTTGACATATAGTTCGCGAAACAAGTTGGTAATTACTCCTGGAAAGAATGTAGTTACTCTCTGCATGAATTATTAAATTGATTAATAATTTTAAGTGCCTCCATTAATTTCATTGTCTGCCATTCCCCAGGGACTACCGGTGTTGTCTGTGTAGGGTAACTGCACACCCCCTCTTTAATGAGACAGTCTATGTTTGAGCGATAATGCAGGTGTCCCAACATTTCAAAGAACTGTCTTCTTGCCTCTATATAGTGACTCCTCGTGTTTGCAGACGCAATGAATTGCAGATGCTGGTTTACAAAAAAAGACACAAAGTGCTGGAGTAACTCAACAGGATCAGACAACATCTCTGGAGAACATGGATAGATGACATTTTGGGTCGGGCCACTTCTTCAGACTGATTATGGTGGGGGAAGGAAGAAGCTGGAAGAGAGTTAGGGGCTGGATAAAGTCTGGCAAGTGATAGGTGGATACAGGTGAGGTTTTTCTTTGATTGGCAATGACCAGTGATGAAAAACAAAAAAATGTGAGATAAGGGACAGAAAAATATGAATTGTGAAGCCAGAAGAAGGAACTTCTAGTGCTTGTTCCATTTCAC